>NW_027286069.1:22751489-23306489 GCF_022747635.1 Hetaerina americana
TCATGGTAAACATAATACAATTGATTTTCAAGGCTTCAGAATTTATCATCCAACTAAAAAGATAACATTTAAATTACCATTACAGTTTTAGCCATTGCAAACCTGAATTCTAACCAGAGTCAATAAAGAGCTAGGTGATTGATTGGTTTCATGAGTGTATAGACATTTCACCCTGGGCTAAGCAGAATGTTTGAGTAGTAGTAGTAGTATTTAGGGGAGGCGACCGACAGCTGAGATCATTTGCACCATTAGGGATGGACATGAAGGTATGAAGGGTGGAGAGAAACTCGGCGTCGGCATTAGCCTACTCTTAACGAAAGGCGCCAAGGGGTCCGCAGCTTAACCTCCCATCCGATGGATGGTGTACTCACTCAAAGTGCCCTCCACAAAGCACCTCAACTAAGGATCGCGATACCCAGAATGTTTGAGAAAACACAATCAGGTTTAGAGTAATAGTAGCAGTAATAGGGGCGGCGACCAATGGCTAAGCTCATTTCTCTACAAAGCACCCCAAGAAGGGATCAGGATACCACTGAAAAAGATCTGCTGTCTCCTGGATTTGAACTCAGGCCCTCTAGGTGGGAATCCAGTACGTTAACCATTGCACCATTGCGATCCCCTCAGGATTAGAATAACTAACACGGTCAGTTCATTGATTGGTTATCTTTCCATCAACCATTTCCCTTTGCCTTACTCTCCGAAAACCTACTCCTTACATGTGGTGAAAAGGGAGGGTATCTTGCCTCTGTAACCTTTATTATTCCCAAAATAATTAATTTATTTCACATTAATTTGAAACTAGCACTTAGGCCTTTACATCAGACTTTTAACAATAATATAACAAATACAATTACAAACACCCAGGCCCTACGTGGAGAAAAACCCACCTAAGGGGGGGAATTGAACCGTAACCTCTAGATTGGTAGGCGGGGACGTCACCCCATCGCCACCAGGGGCAGCAAATAATCTACCCGTAAATAATCACCAATCTATGTTTATCCTCTACATCCTAAACGACCAAATTTCTCAGCACCTTAAACAGCCACACACAATATCAAAGTCCTCAATAATCCTTTATTTATTTATCACCCACTGTTTACTTACTCTTCGAAAGAACTTTTATCACCAGATTCTTACCAATATATGTACTATTTGTCACTTGATGTAATTAGGGCTATTCTTCAGTGGCACACTCAATGCTGTACAAGGACAATCATACAAGAATCATCCATGATAGACAAACAACCAGAAACATTACTGCATCAAGTATATTAACATGACTATTCACCAGAAATAAAGGGACCCAATTGTGATGATAATGACATGAATATTTCTCATGTCTGTCTGCACGGTTGAAACATTCAACCCAAAAATCTTCTCATTTGCTCATTTAGTTTGGGTAAATATACAACAGTACGAATAATAAATAGTGGCTCTTGGTAATTTGAACAAGGCCCAGCCATGCAGTTATTGAGCAACAAACTAAAATGGTCAATTACAATATGAAATATCAGGGCAACAAAAACAATCATTTTCGTGTAATTACCTGCTGTTGCACATTAATCCCACCATAGATGCAAACTGTACGAACAGGCATGTACATACTGAACTTGATGAGCACTTGATGAATTTGCAATGCCAACTCACGGGTCGGCGCTAATATTACAGCCAAAGGGTATTTCCTGTCAACGTACTGACGTTGAGATAAAACTTGAGTGATAGCTGGAAGGAGATACTGAAAGTAAAATAGGGATATAAATTAGCTTCAACAAAATGAAATTAAGCATAGAATAGATGTGCTAAATGTAATGCATATTACCTAACCAGAATTAGATGCAATCATAGATGAATGCTAATTAAAAAATGTTGTCCATTATCATTTTTTACCCTTCATCAGTATTTGCGGGCAAAATATTTGTTTCTTATAGATATATTTAAATATTATATTACTAATTAAACACTATATTGATAAAATTGAGCTCTTACGGTCAGTAGTATTGAATAAAGGAAAAACTCCAAAAGCCGTGAACAGTTTACCTTTCAAAACAAAGTACAAATGAGATTAGTTGGCTAATGCCACAAGTCAAAGGATGGGGTAAAGGGTAAATAAGGAAAGGGATAAGAAAGGCGAATACGAATACATATTCACCTTTCCTTATTAACCCTTAACCCCATCCTTTGACTTGTGGCATTATCCAACTAATCTCGTTTGTACTTAGTTTTGAAAGGTAAACTGTTTACTGCTATTGGAGTTTTTCATTTAATCAATAGTTAAACACTCTTTTAACTTTGATTAAAAATATGAATGTGGGTTATTAATATATTGAATGAATACATGCTTTGAAGATAATCTCACTTCACCAGTTAACACATGCTAAGATCAAGGCACATTCTGAAATATTCAGTCGCAAATAAGATTTCAAAACCCACTTAAAAGTGGTGACATTAATTGCACTAATAACCATAATCTCATAGCCATTCAATTAACAGTATGTTCAGCGAAATCAATTGTATACATCCCTGAAACCCAATAATATTATTTGTAAGTCAAGGAGTCTGGTTTCAGAGAAAGCAACTTGATTGTGAATCCTGTAGAAATACTAATCACACATGCCACAGAGGAACCGAATTACATTTTCATGGAGAACAATCATGTTGAGGTATATACAACCATATGTTCTAATAATACGTCAGGTATCAAGAAGATCATTCAGTTGCAGACCAGGTTTAAGGTTTTTCATGCATAATTTGAATTGATCACATAACCCATTACTTGCAAATAAAATACCAGCGATTGTCATGCATTTATAAGGCATTAATGAATGTTAAGTATAATTTAATAGGGATAAATAGGAATGGTGTCCATTTCTCTATCATATCCAAGATTATGCGAAAAAGGTAAAAATTAAGGTCGAAAGGTTTTGGTGATGTTTCATGTAATGAAAAGAGCATTTGAAATACAATGCCAATGAGATAGATACCTAGTGTTAATTCATTTAAACCCAAGTAGAAATTATTATTCTACTTTGTTGCAGTTTAATTCTTAGTGGGTCTTGTATCCTACCCTCCAAGTGAATCAATGATTTTTTCTCTTTTCTGAGCATTAATTATAAATCTCAAATAGAGCCAACAAATTAAGAGGGTATGAAAATACTACTAAGGATACAATAATTGTTCACTCTATTCTATTACTCACAGCTAGTGTCTTCCCTGATCCAGTGACTGCAACACCAATCATATCTCTACCACTCAATGCTATTGACCAAGACTGGGCTTGTATAGGTGTGGGTTCCGAAAATCCAGTTTGCCTGTGCCATGCAATATTAATTTATTCTCAATTAGTCATGTATGACATTTGAGTTCTGAATATATCTTATTTTAGGGAGCATTTTTCAAAATTTAGTTTGAAACATTTCATTACCTAAAAGTCACTTCATGAAATTGGAACATGTTAAATTTTACTCTTCCAAAACTTAAACAGCTCCTAACAACTTTATATTTAAGGCTTAAAGGACATTCAGGCACTCCTTTGATATGTCAATGCCTCAATTACTTATAATCCAGAAGCAACCATCATTCTTCACTTTGATCTCAATTTGAGATTGAATTAATGAAAATCCCAGGGGAGATAATGAGGTTACTCCCTCAATACAGGAAAAAACATTTAATATATTACTGAATTATTTATACTCACATGCATATACATCAGGAACTACACTTTTAAAGTTAAACATTAATCCTAGCCATACGAATATCTTGGGGATCGAGATGGTGCAGGGGCTAACATACTGGCTTCCCACACAGAGGGCGTGGGTTCAAATCCTGGCGGTGTTGAATATTTTTCTGAGTTATCTTAATCCCTACTAGAGGTGCTTTGTGAAGGGCACTTTGAGTGAGTACGCCATCCGTCGGATGGGACGCTAAGCTGCGGACCCCTTGGCGCCTTTCGTAGAGAGTAGGCTAATGCCTACGCCGGGTTTCTCTCCACCCTTCATCCTTTCCTGTCCATCCCCTATGGTGCAAATGACCTCAGCTGTCGGTCGCCTCCCCTAAATACTACTACTATTACGAATATCCTAAACATCTCAAACTCAAAAGTTTTTTCAAATTACAAAGACTAAATGAGAGTTCTGGTCAGCATTGTTCTCATAGAACTTCACACATCTATTGGAGAATCATTCATTTTCTTTGCATCCAACTGTCCATAAAAACACCATTTCATGAATTCACTCTACAGAGAGGACATTTTATTTGGAATGGTCCATATTAAGTTCAACCATCCATTTAATATTGTAAGCCATTTTTTTCCCACAGAATCAGAAAATATACATTTATGCACAATGTAAATTCTTAAACAATTAGTTTTTTCCATTACGTATTGCCTTGAGTAACTAAAGTGCATAAAAACAAACAAACCCAGTTATGAATGATTGGGTTATTTTGATAGGCGAGGATAGAATTCAACCTGTACTAAGCCCAATGACATGTGGAATTCACACATCATAGTAGGAGGACCAGTTCCTTCTCCTGTGCCGCCCCAGGTTTCCCAGGAATACTTGGTACCGAAAAACCACACAGTTTTGGTGAAGTGGAGGGTGCCCGGAGGCATCTCCGGGATTTGAGCGTGGGCCCTCAAATAGTCAGTAATCCAATACTCAATCAATGGACTACCATGTCCCCTTAATGCTTGCAATGATTACATTTTTAATTTCCTTAATGTTTCTTTGCACGATTGCTACATTGGCCAGCATTAATTACTAAGTTAGATGCTCATTAAATTTGTATAACCACGATTTGTGCCAAATGGGTTAACTGAACAGCCTCAAAAAAAGGAAGGAAAAAATCTCTGTAGATTTCAACATAAACTATCGTGGTACGACCAATTTCATCACATTTGTACGTGGTTGGTACCTTGGTTCCTGAGAATACATATTAAATAGTAGTATGTATCTAGGGGAGGCGACCAACAGCTCAAGTCATTTGCGCCATTAGGGATGGACAGGAAAGGACAAAGGGCGGAGAGAAACCCGGCGTTGGCATTAGCCAACTCTTTACGAAAGGTGCCAAGGGGTCCGCAGCTTAACGTTCCATCCGACGGACAGCTTACTCACTCAAAGTGCCCTCCACAGAGCACTTCAAGTAGGGATCGAGATACCCCTGAAAAATATTCAACACCTCCGGGATTTGAACCCGCGCCCTCAGCGTGGGAAGCCAGTACGTTAGCCCCCGCACCATCTCAATCCCCCACATATTACATATTTAATGAAACTGGTCATTACACAATTAAATTTGCCGAAATCTACAAACTTTTTTTTTTGTAATTCCCCAAGATGCAATTTCAAAAGATTGGGCATGACACCATTGACGTGAGCCACTCACGACGATGCATTTTCTCTCTGTTCCACCAAATTCTCTTTAAATCATCAGTAATAAAAATGGCAGAGATTACAGAGTTCATTCAATGAAATGAAGTATACACTGGAGTGAATGTGCTTTGGGATATGAAAGTTTCAACTTAAACTGTGACATTTTCAGGAGAAAAATTAATCATGTTACATCTGAGACTTCCTGTACGACAATATACACTTAAATGTGGCCTTAGCCTCTTAACAATGAACTAGACTTACAATCCAAAGGTGTAGGCCATGTAGATTGAATGTACATACTTATGTATGTACTGAGAAACTCATTGCTTCCTAATGGGCAGAGATTTAGCAAAATAGCCACCAATAAGAGTACCCAATCAGTTACTTTTCATGCACAATCCTGTAGCGAACATGCAACTAGTTATCAGTCACATCACAAAACAGGCCATTAATATCTCGAAAAAAATATTGTTTCCTCATTTCTTCTACATTAAAAACAAGTCCACACTCACTTAATCACAACTTGTATGCCTTGAGGAAAATTGACCTCCTCAAAATTTTGAGCTGGTTTGGGAACATCAAAGCCTGCAACGTCAATGGATTTCAATGACCTATAAGAATCGACTTCTTCAAAAGGCCTGTCAAAAAAATATATATTAGGATTACTTTTTTTTGACTTAATCATGTCACACCAAAGTGCAATTGAAGCACTCACTTAAAAAATCATTAGATAATTGTAAATTAAGGGAAAAATCAACACAAAAAAAAAGAAAAATTCTTAAAACCATATCAAATTATTAAAGTTACACAGTAAATATTTGTAGCTATGCATAATTAACACTACTTTAGTTTTTGATAACGTTGTGATTAAATATGGCACAATACTATAATAATAATGTCGTTACTGTCATATTTTAGAATTTGGTAGCGATTGATTATTACATTAATTCCAAATGATGGAAGAGGTGGAAAAACCATAAATACCAAAGAAACTTGTGATGGTGCAATCCGTACACATTTAAAAAAATGTAAAAGATGATTTTAAATATTTAAAAAAAATTATATAGACAAAATTATTTAATTTTTAACATTGTGCAATGAGGTTGCTTGAAAATGCAGAAAAATTATATTACAATTACTGATTATTCATGCAGGCAACTCAACAGCCAAATTAAATGCTATGGCATGCAGGGCACATACCTCGGTCCATGTTGTGTATCACAACATGAAAGCTGACAGGATTTGAATGTAATAGAAAACCTTCTTCCAAATATGGAACTTAACAATCTACCATGGGATTCCTTAGTGGCAAAGAGTCTCCTCACCAAGAGAAACCTCACCAGGGTCAAAAACTCAATATTCACGGAAAATATTATTTGGAAGGAATTACATTATTAGCAAAAACTACAAAATGTCTTGTTGGTGACACAAAAGGCATTGTTTACAACAAATCACCTCGGTTACATTCTTCGAAATGTTGGCAAGAGGTTTTTCGTGAATAAAATTATGAAGTAGTCACGTTTCCAGCCGTAATTATCCAGCCTTATTTATCATATCATACGACTCAAAAATTTACCGCATATGCCGGCCCATAAGATGCATCCTGATTTTTCAGGCTTGATTTTACGAAAAATACTGGGATTGGGCAGAAAAGGATCCAAGTAGTTTGATGTTATCACTTAATATTAGGAAAATTGAATTGTTAACAAAAAATTAAAAAATAACAGCCACACATATGGCAACGTTTATTCATCGTAGTATCCAACAAAATCCGGCTTCATTGGGCCAAAACGCCTTAAAGCTACCTTGTTTCCATATTCTGTTCTGGAGCGTAATCTAGGTAAAGTTAAAATAAAATTCTGCCTGACCATATAAAATTTATAAAAGAACCTCATGGGATCGACAATAAGATAACTACATAAAATGCAAAGTAATTCTACTCATCAGGCAAAACTTCACAAATGAAAGCGATGACAACAGTAATGATATATCCTTCAACAAAAAACTAACCTTTGCAATAAACTTGGGAGAGGATTGAATGCATTTCTGCTAAACTGTGGAAGAGATATGAACTGCCAGGATGGATTAACCAAATGAATTCCCCTTATGTAATTGTCATAACGTTGGTGATTCAGACAATCACTCGGATATCGAAAGCGGCTCCTGAAACAAACGTAGCGAAAACAGAATGGTCTGTAATATGACACAAAGCAATTACGAAAAAGTAAATATTTGAAAAGTGTCACGAGATAAAATAAGTTTAATAAGGCATTGTTTAGTTCATAAAATTACGCAACAACAGAAGACTTCACGACATCAAATTAAAAATGCAATCATTTTAATGCCTACGACAGCGTGCTTTGGCCAATTGAATTCTATGTATGTACCATGGCAAAAAAATCACCAAACTTACATTTTACATTAGATCAGTTGAACATAGAAATATAATTATACAATAGGTAATGCAGTGGAATATATTTCGGCTTTATCAATTTTCGAGTATTTTGACAACTAGTCCGATTTGTGACAACACACGCGCCCCGATCTCAAAGAATATCCGACAACCCTCGCTCCATACCTCTCCGCCAAATTATAACAAATGCAGAGCGATAATAGCGCGAGGATTAAAAAAAAAGTCCGTCAAATTCTCACTACTTAGTGACAAATGTGTTCTCCTCTCATTTCCGGTATTTAAAATTAAAACCGAATTAAGTTTCCTTTTTGTAACTGACGTACCTCGCATATTAAAGGTAGCAATTAACAGGCCATATATAAGACGCTGGGGGATTCATAAAATCAGTTACATTTGGTTATGCGATTTTCCATAAAGACAAGGGTTAAGCTTAACCTTAACATAGGAGGGCAATAATTAGAGCAGGCGGAACAGTTTACGTATTTAGAAAGTGTTTTGGACCAACATGGTCCAAGTAGCAGGGATGTAAGGAGAAGAATTAAACTACACAATGAGGGAGTTTATGACAGGGACGTTGAGTAAGGATGTTAAGAAAAGACTCGTAAAAACTTTGATAGGCAGTGAAGTTATGTACAGCGCAGAAACATGATCACTGAAGCAGGAGGATAAACGTACAGATTGGAGGCTTTTGAAATGTGGGTGTGGAGAACTATGGAGGTGTAATGGACAGAGAAGAAAACAATGAGGAAGTACGAGGTATGGCGGGCGAAGAAAGGGGTTTGTCGGGAGAAATCCTATGGAGGCAGGAAAAATGGATGAAGGGTATATTGATCGGCAGTGGGATGTTGAGCACTGCAATTGAGGGGAGAATGATAGGCAAACGTGAAATGGGCAGGGATAGGATATGGATGGAGGAACGCAGAGATGAGGGATTTGGTGTAGAATAGGATGTCGGGTTGTTTTGTTAAGAGTAACAATATTTACTTGGTAGCTGTGTCCATCCTTAGCTTACCTTGACCGGTACATTACCCAATAATAGTGAATGGATGCGACATCTGGCCAAGAAAATAATCATTGACGTTTTCATGCAAGTAATATTTAGATTTTTTGGTATACTAGTATGTGATACCCATATCGGCTTGATTGCCAACATGTCCAAAAAGAAATGTTTAATGCCATAATAACACACTAATCCAATAACAAGCTGTCCACCATTAACTCAGAAAATGAGAAATAGCTCACTATATCACAATTCATTACAATCAGTGTCACTCATTCTTTGGAATATCCCCCTGCAAATCTTGAATATTATCACGCCTAAGAATTCAGAACAGGACAATTAGCTATTCAAGGAAAGCAGTCACAGCTGCGTAAATTAAACAACTAATTGATACGCATCCAATTTAAGGCATTCATTAAATTAAATTTCAATACCCGAAGTTGATTGTCTCCAATCGAAGTAATTAGCTAATATGAAACATTGTAGCAGGAATATAGCAGTGACACTAAATGAATCAAACCGTCTACATTAAGAATTATTTATTATGAAAATAATGAAGAATTGTACATCAATTACTCAGGTATCTTGATACATGCTTCGTTATTCAAATTAACTTATTCTGTGTGGACCAGTCACTGAAGTCACCAATTAGGTCAATTTGTGTACTTGAGGTTCGACAGAATACATGAATATAAAAACGAACCACCATCTTAGCATTGCTTTAGTACAATTTCAATGCAATTCCCAAAATAAAAGTTTTAAAACAACTCACTGACCGCCCACTCTGCCAAACAAGTTTACCAACTAAACGATGACAGAATTTAATTAAATGGGCTTGATTTTGAAATGGAGACCAATTAGAGAAAACACGAGGCATTTTAGATCTTGCACCAAATAATAGAAACACCTCAGTCCTTCTGGATCTCTTGATTGGTTCACATCAACAAGCGAACCGGTCTTGGATGTTGTGAAGGAAATGTGTTCATCGCCGATGACGATTTCCAACTCCTGGCGTCCAACTCGATCCGGTTGTGGCCAGAGCGAATCGTCCTCCTGCATGATCTCAGAATCGTGGATGATACGCTTTAGTTCTTCCATGACACAATTATGAACATATGCCTCCTTGCGAATCATTGTGTCATTCTTATAGTTGGAGTTGTTGGCGTACCTCAACTTGCCATCAGGCCGAAACTCAAATTCAAGAAATTCGTGACCAAACTTTCCTTTATGGCCCACGTAATATCTTATGTAAAAATCAGTCGACATTTCGGGAATATTTTGATGGCACTAGTTCCCCAACTTTAAACAATATAATTCAACTTTACAACTGATAGCACACTCGCCTCACATGAGCGTCTTGAAAACAACTGAGTTGCGCTATTTACTATCCAGAGAGCCTCCTGGGGGTATATTCCGTAATTCCTAAGGCACCCGATGCAATTCTTCAAATGGTATCGACGATTATACCTTAAATGCCGCCGACATCACAGTCGGGAACGACCGATGTCACGGACATAAAAAAGAAGATAAAGTTAGGGTCGTTTAATTAGGGGCGTTCAATGTGGAAAACTCATAGAAAGGGGTTTTTGAAATGATTCAGAAATACGCATACATCCGTGAGCAGCATTCTGGGAGGCCACAGACAGCTCGGGATATAGTTATCATCGAGAGAGATTGAAATTTGATAATGGAAGATCGTTATTTGACAATATGGAAAATGTGTCTTGACTTAGCCGTTTGAAGTATAAATGTGTAAGTTTAAGACCAGATGTTTATTTCTTGTTTTGACCTGGTGAACAGCTTAGCATCAGATGCGTTAATATAAAGCTGAATTGCGTAATTTGCGCATGAGAAGTCGGAGCGAGCCACGAGAGGTCATCGAGGGGCGGAAAGGGAAAGGAGGGGGATACATTTGCTTTTGCAAACATCGCTCATGCCAAGAAATTTAAATAAATTATAATAAAAAATTGCATCGGAAAGTGAGAGAATTGAATAAATTTTTAAATGACAAGCAATTGTATTTCATTGTTTTCATTATGTACTCAAATGTATATATTCTTTTTCCAGCATGTGTCTAGTCTTGAAATATACTATTTCAAGACTATTCACATACTTGGAATATTTTTTTTCGTATTTTGCTAAGTGTTTAGTGACTCCCTTACCTACATGATACATGTATGTACCAGTACTTGTATGATCAGTGAACAATAATATTATTATTATTGTTTCAAAAGATAATGCCTAGCTTCCTGGCATGAATTATCGCCTAACAACTCTCTTTTATCTATCTTCAGCCAAAAATTTTTAGCAATAGTAGCTTTGGTGCAAAATGCTCTTTTGTTAAATTTATCGATCAATAATTGAATTCAAAATTCATTCTGCAAAAATACGAAATGAATACGTTTTGGAACTATATTTCATCAGCTATTGCAAACTTATTTTATTTAATGAGGCTTATCAAATAATTATCTTATATAATGATAATATTACGCATTGGTATGGGCTATAAAAATTTCACTATTAACTGAGCGCATAAGTTTAAAAATGCGGATCGGGGTATAAATTTGACTGCATCATCCGCTGTAATGATCAGAGTACTAGATCCACTTTTAGAAATGAATTCCGCATGAATTGTACCTTTTATCCGTACCTGAAGCCACCTTTTCCTCCTCCCTTCCTTGAGGCTGAAAAGCTTTCAATAGTCTTCTTTGGCTACACCACCGCTATTCTAGGGTCGATATGATGACCCAATTCAGTGGACCGAATCCAGTGGTATTAGTCTACTTGGTCGATCAGTCATTGACAATTCCGATGACTTGTTCAATTGACTATGTAATATTTCCAACTTCTTCCAGTTTCAAATATGGTTTTGGCCAATAAGGATTTTGTGCCCTTGTAACAATATTCCATTATTAAAATTACATGATTGAGATTTATTACATGATCAGATATGTCATATAGTATCATCAACGCTAACTTTACAGTTGCGAGGTTGCATATAATTTGTCAAAGTTTTCATTTTTACCAATAGATAAATACGGCGATTTTGATAAATATGCATATGACTCGGAGATTTACAACGAATATATTATGAATGGATATAATAATTGTACAAAAATTTCTTAAAAGCCCGTTCAGTCTATTTCTTTGTGTTAATTCCATTAGAAATACAGCTACCCAGTTGAGTGTCTGACAGTACCGCGCAATGTTTTGATACGTTGACCCTACATAAACATGGCCGAGTGCGTACGACATTTCGATGCGTTATGCCAAACTTTCCAAATATTTTGAATCAATCGGTGATGATATAATTCTCGTAATCTGTGTTATCATTCCTCTTATCCGAATTCAAAATGCAGAACTTACCATCGGCTGCTTCTAGAATGTCGGGAAATCCCTCCTTGAGAATTGGTTTGTGTTTTCTATCTTTCTCTAAATATTCAAAATGTACAACTCAAACTAGTGTAATTTATACTACAGATAATTGTACTAATCGAAAAAAATGTGCATTTACAAAGAAAGTGCCGTAAATGCAATCTTCGGAAACTTTAAATAATTGGGTGTATATTTTTCCTCATAAGTATATGTACTAATTATGAGATATCTACATTGTATATATTTTCAATAGTTAACTAAACTTGGCCCAAGAAGAGCTGACCCTCAACTCCATCTCCGCATGTACAGGCTATAGATTTTTTGGTAATATCAGCACACATTTTCCCGCAAAGTGCTCGTCTATATCACATAAACTAGCTCATTAATCTCCCTAAAATTAATAAAGAACACTGAGTAACTCTCCCTCCATTAGCCTGCGTACGCAAACCCTATGTTCGTGACTTAGTATAGGGGGGCCAAGTTCAGTTAATTAATTTCAATCATAGTCTACTCTGACCCTCAAAAATAACGTTATGATAGTTTCTGCTTCGATTATATGACGACTTTTGATGTAATGGGACACCTGATTTTTCATTCCAGATATTCCTCCGAAACAGATGGGGGAAGATCTCTATTTTCATGAGAAATGTGGGAAGAATGTTGTTTTGATCAATAGTGGATTAACAGCATACAGGAGAGAGTAAGTAGCACATGTGACGCTCTCGTTGGGGCTATAGTATTAGAAGCTTAAGGATATTTAATATTATTATTATTATAAGGTAATCTACCGGTTAAGGTAGGTTTTTGGATGGACGAACCAACCAAATATTTTGTGGCTCCTAAGAAAACACAATCCAGCAGCGTACTCTACGTAAGGTCCCTCTTCCTCTGAGTACTTCCTTCCTTCCTTCCTTCATCCCGTCCAACATCCCTATCCTGTTCCTGCCCCTTCCTCGTTTGCTTAATATTCTTCCCTCTATTACAGTCTTCAACGTCCCACTGCCGATCAGTATGCCCTTCATCCATTTTTCCTGCCTCCATAGGATTTCTCCCAACGAACCCCTCCCTTCGCCCACCATACCTCGTACTGCCTCATTTGTTTCTTCTCGGTCCATTTCACAGACTCCATTCTTCTCCACACCCTCGTTTCATAAGCCTCCAGTCTACGTCCATCCTGCTGCTTCAATGACCACGTTTCTGCACCGTACATAGCTACGCTCAATATAAAAGTTTTTACGAGTGTTTTCTTAATAACCTTACTCAACGTCCCTGTCATCAACTTCCTCCTCCTTGTGAAAGCCTTTTTACCTAGCGCAATTCTTCTCCTTACGTCCCTACTACTTTGACCGTGTTGGTCCAAAATACTGCCGAGATACGTAAACTGTTCTACCTGCTCTAGTTTTTGCCCTCCTATTTCAATGTTTAGCTTAGCCTTTTTCTTTCTAGAGAATCGCATAACCTTTGTTTTATTAATATTGATTTTCATCCCATATCTGTCACAATGAATTTCCAATTCACTCGACAATCCCCATGGCTGACTGACAAACTAAAGCTTGGTCATCAGCGAACCTAACTGATTTTACAAATTCCTCGCCCACTTTCATTCCTACCTCCAGTTCTTCCCACGCCTCTTTAATCATTTCCTCCACATATAGGTTGAACAGCATAATGGGCAATAATGCCTAGACTCCCTGTTCCCCACTCGCACCTGAGCAGTCTGAGACATGTACAGGTTGCGGATTAGCCTCCTATCCCTCCAATCTATTCCTATTTTCTGCAATATACTCATTAGTTTTTCCCAATACACTCTATCAAATGCTTTCTTGAAATCTACAAAACAGGCAAATATGCCCTGATTGCGTTCTATATTCATCTCGATGAGTGATCTCATTACTGCAATAGCATCATGGTACCTCTCCCCTTCCTAAACCCAAACTAATCATCCTTTAGATAATCATTTGCCCTACTCTCTATCCTATTTAGTTACTCTGTGTTAAATTATGCACAATTAACCAAATTTGCTTGATACATTTTGAATTAACTGGTGCCATCTGTGAGTGGAGATTTTTGTTTACATTCATTATTTGTGGTGTGTTAGAGATTATTAAAAAGGCCAAACTTATCTCCATCGCAGCTTGAACTGTTAACATTGTGCCGAACACATTATAGTAAAGTGGGCTTTGGGAGGCGTGGTCACTCCATGGGTAGAGAGTTTAGCTACTGGCCAGGTTTCTATACTGAGTGACCCATCTGGGCAACCTCAGCTTCACCCAAACCCTGTGATTTCTTGGAAACCGTGAAGGATTTGGCCTCCCTATTCTAATGTGGGAATTCCAATTGTCTTAGTACAGGTGAGATCTACCCTCTTCTATCAGTCCATCCTACAATTTGATTACTCTGTTGGTTGGGGCAGTCACGGCCTACATGGAATCTTACATTTCTACACATTAATTTTAATTTGTAAGCAATAATTTGTTTCATTGCTATTGATTAATTCTTAAAGTGACTCCCATTTTAAGATACACTTATATTTTCAAAAACTGAAACATTTTGTGAAATGAAATTTGTATTCAAATGAAGGCAATTAAAACATTGATAACAAGTAAACAGTGCTTACAGGAACCGTAATTATTGGTATTAAACCAGGTAAGGCAGGTTTTGGATGGGCAGAAGCCACCAAATAATTCTCTCGTCTCTCTCAACAAAGCACCCAACCCAACATCCTATTCTACAACAAGCACCCTTTATACTCCATATTTTGGCCATTGATAAAATGATAATACCCTCTAAACCTATTGTAATAGTATCCTAAACTTACTGAAGCATACATACTAAATGTACACCCATGACCATAAAAACATAAAAACCATAAACACAGTAATCAACCCGAAGGTCGGTTTAGTAGGTGATGGTAGAGATCACCCAGTACTAAGCCCTATACGGCGTGTGAAAATTCACACATCAGGGTAGGGGGGCCAGTTCCTTTCCCTGTGCCCTTTCCCAGGAAGACCTGGTACCCAAAAAATCACATAGCTTGGGTGGAGCTGCAGGTGCCCAGAGTGCCTTGCCCGGGAATCGAACCCGGGACCCTCTGGTCCGCAGCCCAGCGCTCTACCCACTGGACTACCGTGACCCACCCATTCCATTAGTTGAATTCAAATTGTATTCTTCTACCAGTGGATTGTTCAATGTTGAAGTATAAAGAAGAGAGACAACCACAGCAAATATTGTTAATCAACAAGGGAGACATCTTGTAGTAATGAATTCATTCTAGTAATTTACAGCATTTGTGATTATTAATGTTTCTGATGTCCATCTGCTTATTGCAACTATACCCTGCACTGCCCACCATCGATTACAGTTCCAGAGGCTTTCTTTTCATATGATTTGCAACTTATGACACCCATGACATGTACCTTAAAATGCATCGGTTTTTTAATGTAAATACATGTACATATAAATGAATGTAGAGGGTACTGTGGGTAGTTTTTGGTGAAGTGAATGTCACTTGGTGTTAATTTTGTAATGGTGTGCTTTGTAAACTGGAAGTAGGATGATTATTGTGGGTGGAGGTAAATGTTTCAAAGTAAGCTGGTCAGCATATTGGTGCTGCCATTGAAGGTGACCCATTGGAAACCTGGTGGCGATCATTGTGTGATGAATCTTGATCAGTTGATGAAAACCCTCTTCAACTCTTTCAACTCTGCTGCATGTGACAGAGTTACCAATCACGTATAAAAAATGATATGTATGCTCTCACCTTTATGCTACAGCAGAGGAACGGAGC
The DNA here is from genome assembly GCF_022747635.1 of Hetaerina americana. Lineage (NCBI taxonomy): Eukaryota > Metazoa > Arthropoda > Insecta > Odonata > Calopterygidae > Hetaerina > Hetaerina americana. The sequence goes on from NW_027286069.1 coordinate 22,767,431, forward strand.
TCATTTATCACGGTAACTGTTTGTGTTTTAAACTATCTCAAGTTGTAGGAAATTAGGGAAATTTTTAGCTGTAATATAATTACTGAAACCAACTCTGTTGCTTCTCTTAACTGTCACCTTTGACTGAGGATGCTTGCAGGATTGGTAGTGAAACTGTTGTCTGTTCAGGCCAGTAATAATGTTGAGAACCTTGATGTATGCAGAGATCAACTGATTAATGCCACAAAAATATACACCCATGAACAACATCATATGCTCTCAGATATACTCGTGTAAGTCAATACCAACTGGTCACATTATGCTGCCCATTGCTTGTTTTATAGTTGAGGGTAGAACTTCCCTTGTACTCAGCTCAAAAGTGTAAGCAGTTCATGGCATGAGAGTCATTTCCTTTCCCTCTGCCACCTGCAGTTTCCCAGGAATAATTCATACCCAAATTATTGAAGATCTTTGGTTAACCTGGGGTTGTCCTAAGTTGCCGGGGATTGAAGCCAGACCCTTCAGTTAGTAGCTGATTGCTGTACCCACTATGCTCTGCCCAATCCCTTCTATTTCAGTACTTGAAAGCTTATATAATTACGTAATATAATTGGGTTGTACACCAGACTAACAACTGGCGAATCTAATACCAATTTTCAGTCATGATGTATATTTAATTTCAATTACACATTTCTTCATTTCAGTTAATATTGTTTCTTTTTAATGATTACTGAATGATATTATTTAGATTTTAAAGATTTTTCCATGTTTTTATTCTTGGCAATAATATTCAGATTTGAGATTCAGATTAATGTCAATGCATTGAGTCTATGCTGCTACTTATCAATCGGGAAATGCATTGTGTTAAGAGAGATTTATTTCTTATTCATAAAATGATTATTTTCTTTCATTCCCAATACATTTTGTTTGATTATCAATGAATCAAAGTGTGCTATTATCTGAATATTTGTCTTATTCCTTTTCTGCAGTCCAGAAGAGGAGGCATATTATGGAGAAGTGTTCACACACCGACATCTGTTTGATAATGAACTGTTTGAAGTAACTATTGATGAGAAAATCGGCAAATGGAATAGTTACTCTTTTGGGATTGGAGTTACAGTTCAAAATCCAGCTGTTGAATTACCTCAATGGTTGCATGACATGGAGTAAGGATGATCTTCATTATATTCTGATGTCAATAAATTAAGTCTATCTATTTTTTGGAGTAACTCTTTGCAGGAAAGTTTTTAACAATATGGTACATTTTCTTGATACACTCGCTCATGTTACCATTAGGACCCACATCCAGGGGAAAATCTTTTGTTTTAATATAGCATCACATGCTTAATAATTTATATGCACCAAAATAAATTCTTAGGGAAACATAGTATTGCTAGAAATTGCGACCAAATTTCACATAAGTGTGTCCCAAGACTATGCATTCATGATACAAGTTCTATTCAAATTAAGATGAGACTTTGAATAAATATTTGATTTTATAAGTTACGCTTTAATCATGCTAATCACCTTCAAAATATATCCCTTGGCTGCCATTATCCAATGCTCCCAATGTTTTTTCCAGCTTTTGAATGCCACCTGGAAAGCTTCTTTCGGGATAGCCTTAATAAGTCTGCAGTGCAATTTTGTTGGATGTCTTCCATAGTTTCATATTGGCATCCTTTAAAAGTGGATTTGAACTTGGGAAATGGGGGAAAATTCCACCGGTGCAAGATCTGGAGAGTAGGGTGACTGGGGGATCACCGGTGTGCTGTTTTTGGTCAAAAACTCGGTAATAATCAATGATGTGTGTGCTGGTGTGTTGTCGTGATTAAAAGCATGAAGACTTGTTTTTCAACATTTGTGTGGTCTTCTTTGCGATATGGCCTGTCTTAACCTTCTCATAACCTCTATATATGGCTGCCCATTCACTGATCGTCCTTTGGGGACATATTCACAATGAATAATTTCTTCCCAATTGAAGAAAACGATCAACCTGACCTTTACGTTTGATGGCAACATCAGAGCTTTTTTGGGTTGTGGGGAAGATGGCCCCGTTCACCGTAAAGACCGTGCTTTGTCTTATATATCAATGCTATAACTCCAGATTTTGTCACTTATGAGGATTGTTTTTAAGGAGTTTTTGTCGTCGTTTGAACAATCAATCAGTTGCTGGCCGATGTCAAGACGTTTTTGCATCTGTACACTTGCTGCACAAATTGGACGCAACGAGCTGCTTGCCCGAAATTTCTGTCAAAATGTTGGAACATGATCCAACACTAATGTCAACGTCACTGGCAATGTCCCTGACAGTTAACGAAACGTTTGCTTGAATTAAATCATTCACACTGTTGACATTGATGTTCGTCCACTTGTCGGTTCTTCATCAGTCGAGTTTTGTCCAGACTGGAAGTGATTGTACCCATGAAAACACTGCCTAACTCATAGATTCATTGCCGAATGCTTCTTGAATCATTGCATAACTTTCAGTTGCACTTCTCATCTGATTAAAACAAAATTCATTGCACACGTGTAGCTTCTCTAACAACTTCATTCTCACTGAAACAAGAATTTGTGCAGAAATCTCGCACAAGAATCGCTGTTGTGCGGAGACAAGTCAAGATAGGGCCACGAGCAAGGTGTTATTTTACTTCTCACAGATGTCGCAATAAGGTGACGTTTCACTGATTGTGATCTGTCAAGCAGTTCATGTGTAGAGAGACCAATCTCATCTTTTTTGTGCAGAACTAGTATTATAAATGAACGAGTGGTCCGAGAAAGTTTTATATTAAAAAAATCCTATGTTTAAGGACTGTTTTAAATGAAAAAGTGAAGAGTTTATCAATTTTAAAATTTGGTGATCAAATTGGGTTATCTGTTCATCATGTTATTTTGCTGTCAGGGTTATAATTTCTTTTCTTTTTCTATTGGGAATGCCTAGCCGTATTCCTTTCACTGCTCTTGAACACACCCAAAAATAAAATTAATGTTGTGTAAAGCATGGAACCAATGAGTAATTTAAAAATGCACGGTGGACTTTGTTGAGTTCCATGGCAAACACTTTGTTAAAACTGCACTACTGGTTTCGCCAAATTTTGTATCCTCAGATACGCTTGTGCCACAGTAAGTGCTTTGAGCACACATGCATCACTTACTTCCACACGTACCCACCTGAGGACGCCTTAGTTGGCAAAACCATATGAAGAAATTTAGTAAATTGTGTTTTTTATGCAATTTAGTTATTTGTGGAACTTGTAAAATTTTGTATTCTGCAACACCAAAAAATTCTGTGCTCTACATTCATTTAGTTTCACTGTTTCATCTTTATTTACAGGGATTGTTCCTGGTACATGTATGGCAATGATGTTTATCATTTTGGAGACAATTTGATTGAAGGTTATGGATTTGACATCAGGAATATCAAGGTAAATATTTCATAACCCATGCAGTAATCACGCTTGGTAACCTGTAGTGTGAATTTGACTGGCTTTTGCATCTACATCTACATCAATACCCTGCAAGCCACCAAAAAGGTGTGTGGCAGGGGGTGCAGCACCAGGAGGAAAGGCTAAGGGATGAGGGGGTTACGGTTTATCAAATGGATGGGGAAAGGTAAGGGGAACCTGCAAAAAAATAAATCTATAAATATACTGGTATAACCATGCACAGTCGCTACCTTGTACGTTAATACTTATTATGTCGAGCCGGCTCCTGGGGGATTTTGATTACAAGCATTCTGGTCTCTTATTGTTCTTGGAAAAAATGACCATTTCAACCTGTCAGTCTTGCAGTCAATCTCTCTAATCTTGTATTCGTGATCCCTCTGCCCGTAATCTGTTGGGGTTCGTATTATTGTCTTGATGTCATCGGAAAAGGACCCATCTTTAAATGTTTTTAATAAGTTTAATCTATATTGTAAACGCCGCTGTGTGAGGGAATCACAGCCTAAATTTTCTAGCAAAGTAGTTACGCTACTGCGTTGGTCATAGCAATTTTTGACAAATCGTGGTTGCGTAACCTCACTGATAGCACTGATTAGTCATTATTGCCATTGGTATTGGGAATTTTGGGTTGCTGACAATAATGGTCATTTTGTACCTCTTACAATCCAGATTCGTTTATGAGTAAAACAACTCGAAAAAATAATCACCAAGTATTTAAACCCTATGCAAAAGGTTGTTTGAATAATAATTGTTATAAAAGGTCAATTTATTTATATATTCATTAAAAAATCTTTGCAGTGAAAAAGGCTTATATGTAGTTTGGTCCAGTTTTCATACAAATCATGATTAGTAATGGAAAAATGTCTCAACCTAATGATATTATCTCATGGAAATCTTTTGATTTTTTAATGGTACACATAGTAAAGGACCAAGGTATATTTTATAATATAATAATATTATATTTTTATGGGAAAAATCTCTTTGAAATAAAATTTTTTGCAATTTAAACATAGAATAAAATTAAAATGGATTCCACTCAAATATCATTTTTAAGCAGAAGTCAAGAAATACCTATTTCCTTCTGGAAGATATCTATATTTTATTATGGTCGAACCATACAATGTGGTGATTTTATTTGGGTATATTAACCCCCTACTATGAAACATTTGATGGTTCTACTTGTTGCTTTGGCTTCCTCCATTCTCATCCACCACACCCATATCCCTGGAAGCCTCCAATTAACACTCATCCTCTTGTCTCTAAAGACTCGAGTCTCATCACGTTAATAGAGCACTACGCTCCATATTGAAAGTCTTTACTAACCATTTCTTTTCATTGTTACTCATCATAACCATCATCAATTCTCTCTTCTTATCTTAAAATCTTGTGAAAAGGAAGTAAAAACAGGAATAAAAATCAAATGTGGAAGACCAAGATGATAAAATTACGGATAGGGTTGTAAGACGACGGATAGGAGACAGAAGAGTGTGATACGATCCCTGTTACCCCTGTGTGTATTACAAGAAATATTAAAAAAGTAAGGGTCGTTTTCTCATATTTAAATTATTGGTGAGTAGGAAAAAAGTTGTACACAGCATTGCTATCTATTGATTGTTTCTGAAGCCACCTAAGTTATTGTTTTGATTCAGTAGTCATTTGCCTGTGGATGATGTAGATTACAATGCCTGCTAAAATCATTGCTCCCAACAGTTGCAAAGTGCATGCTGTGATTTGATTTTCATGGATGAAAAAGGGTTTATCAGCTGCCCCAATTCATTGTGAGTTATGCCTAGTTTAAGGACCTACAGTTATGATTGAAGAAAGTTAGACAATAGTGTAATAAAGACTATTAAAAAATGGCCACACAAATGTGTATAAAGAAGAGCGTAGCGGCAGGCCCAGTATCCAGACTGATGAAATTGTTCAACATGTCGGCCAAGAACTGCGATCTGATCAATAGTAGAAGATTAGTGCTGTGGGTGATAAATTTCCTCTTGCTGGATACACCCCTATTTACATGATTGTTATGGAAAAGCTTGGATATCACTGTTGTGTGCAATGTGGGTACCGGGAATGCGCACCCAGCTACACAAAGAGAAAAAGAATTTCGAGTGTATGTACGTTTTTGGACCACTGTTGACAATACGGAGATAAATTGACCTTGCATTTGACTTGACACTGTGACTTGATGGACAACCGTTTGAAGACTACAAGGAACTCACCGCTGCTGTTGTCAACTAGTTCAATTCCCAGGCAGTGAATTTCTATGCTAAGGAATTAAAGAAGTTGGTGCAGCGTTAAGAAAAGTGCATGGAAGTGAACGGTGATCATGTAGAAGAATGAAATATGTAGGTTTGTAGGAAACTAAAACTGTTCATAAGAACATTCTGACGAATGTATTTTTTTTTATGACCAAACGGACCTAACTTATGAAATAACCTTCATATTTTATCAGTTCTTTGATTGAAAGTGGGAATAGTGGTGGGGCAAATAGGGAAAGACTTTCATGAAAATAGAGTCAGTGGAATAAAGAAGCTCTTGAATGAAGCTCTTCAATTAGACATCTAAAGAAAAAAAATCACTCAAATATGGTCATTCTGTGGTTCAGCAATGGGACCATTGGAGGAATTCGCCAAGTTTGGATCGGACACTGTTGATGGAAAGAGGGTAAAGGAAAATTGTGTAGAAAGAAAGGATCTGTTGACGGCTGAAATGATGTTAGGGAAGGAGGAAAGTTGTTAGAATTTTTGTTGAGAAATCGTAATAGTTCAAGAATATTTTAGAAAGAAGAGAAAAATGCTAGCTGAGCGGGTAAATTTAGTACGACTCAAGGTTTAAGTGGATAAAAATGTTTGGAATATCAACTGAGTTTTATTGAAAAACTTCAAAATGTCTCTATAAATTAATGATGGGTAGATATGAGATGTAAGTTAGTCATGTTATTTCCCATTTCATCTTATTGAATGCACCTCAAGCATTTGGGATTCAGATGGTTGAAATATTTGATGAAATATATAATCAAGTTTTGATTCTGAAAAAAATTTACACAAGAAAACTATCAGATTCTTAAAACATCACAAAATTTTTTTTCTTTCTAAGATGGACAATCAGATATTATAGAGGAAATAAATTTTTAAAAAGCTGGCACATAGTATTCCTTTTCTCATGCATCAATTGTGATGATAAAAGTAGAAAACAATAGGCAGTCAGACTTTTTATGCATTAGTGAACAATTAACGAAGATATATGCAGATATTTTACTTATCTGTTTTATTATTATTATTATTGATTATTTCCGTTTCTTCATGTCATATGACGTTGTAATTTGGCATGAAAACACATGCATAGACAGTTCAAAGTACAAATATATATGTTACAATTCATCCTCAAAAAATTCACCCACACTAGAGAATTATTTTATGTCTAGGATTAGCTTTTGCTTTCTTTTAAAAGAAGTTAATGATTAGGTGGACTGGATATGTATGGATATGTAGAGGAATCTCATTAAATACTGGTGAAACCCATTGCAAATAAATTTGAAACAGCAAAATATTGTAAATTAATTCATTTTTATGTTATGTAATGATTATTTTTAGTTAAATTATGCTGGCATTTAAATAAAGAACTTTATTATGACTAATGTAAATCTTTTATCATATATGATTGATTGGCAACAAACATAAAATTAATATTTTTTATTATTTTCATATTTTAGCTTCTGCAGTTGCATATATCTTTCTATGTCACTGCCCCCCCAAAAGACTGGGGTTGGGGGTGAAACCGTTGTTGCTGAAGTAATCTATGCAATGGAAATTACCGGAAGCAGAATGGAGCCTCATACTTTGCTCAACTTTTTCAGGAGTATCTCAAAGATACTTAAGTGTCTACATTAGTTTGGCTGGGACCCACCGAAACTTATCTCTGTTGTGCTTCCGCCCTAAGGGAATCAAAGAGTTTAAAGTGTATGCAAGTTAAGTGATAGGCATATTGATTGGGATGTATCATCCAATCAATAAGCTAGGTGGTGTGCCCTATCCATAGTTGTGAAAATGTAGAAATGATTAGAGTTAAGATTTTGAAAATTATTTTCAGAAATTATGAACCTCATGATGTACGAGGAGAATGCAGCCGTTAAGTGGGCAAAGGGAAAATGCATAAAAGGGAAAAAAACACTCACTTATGAATGAATATAGGCTTAAAAGCTGTACCAATGAACTTGGTCATTGTTCAAGTGTATATGCCACCAAGAAATCATAGAGAGGAAGAATGATAAGAAAGAGTTATTAGAAGGCTGTAAGAGAAAATTAGGAGTGAGGAAAGGGAGATGGTACAATAGAAGAAAGATGGAAACATCAAAAAAGGGACGACGATAGCTGCAAACAAAACTGAAAGTGCAGTAATTAGGATATGGACTCTGAAATCATGGATCACAGACAAGGTGATTAGAAAGATAGACGGAAGTAAATAGAAGAATAATCTGAGAGTTAGGTAGAAGAAAGTATGAAGAGTTTAATAGTGAACCAAAGTGGGAAACAAATAGGAGCCAAAGAAGCATGGTGGAAGATGCAGTGTGAGGGTATGAAAAGTTTGCAAAGGAAGGGTGATATTAGAGCACAGTGTAGAAAAGTGAAAGTTCTATCTGGAATTAAGAACAGAAAATCCTTGCAGTCGCAAAAAGTACTGAACCTGGGAAGATTCAAGAGAGATGAAAGGAATATTTAAGGGAACTATATGGTAAAGATGTCAGACCAGGAAGCAGGGAATAGAAAGAGAATATGATGTGTGTGAGGTGAGCTTAGGTCAAGGCATATTTGATTCCAAGAAGGGAAGGGCATTTAGGGAAACTAAACAAGGCCATGGGGGTGGATAACATTCCTGCGGAACTACTAAAAGGTTTAGGAAAATGTGGGAGGAAGAGTCTATATGGGCTGATTCATAGTATCTATGAGGAAGGAATCTGGCCGGAGGACTTTGTGAGATCAGTTTTTGTTCCTATTTCGAAAAAGGTAAAGGTTACATCATGTGAGGACTACAGGACAATAATTTTGATATCCCACGCAGCTTAAGTTGTTCTCAGGATCATAAACAAAAGGATAGAGAGTAGGGCAAATGATTACTTAGGGGATGATCAGTTTGGGTTTAGGAAGGGGAGAGGTACGTGTGATGCCATTGCAGTAATGAGATTATTAATCGAGAGGAATATAGAACACAACCAGGAGGTATTTGCCTGTTTCGTAGATTTCGAAAAAGTGTTTGATAGAGTGAATTGGGAAAAACTAATGAGTATATTGCAGAAAATAGGAATAGATTGGAGGGAAAGGAGGCTAATCTGCAACCTGTACATGTCTCAGACTGCTCAGGTGCGGGTGGGAAACGGGGAGTCCAGTTGGGCAGTGTTAGGAAGAGGTGTAAGGCAGGGTTGCCCATTATCACCATTGCTGTTCAACCTGTATGCAGAGGAAATGATCAAAGAGGCATGGGAAGAACTCGAGGTAGGAATGAAAGTGGGCGGGGAATTCGTAAAATCAGTTAGGTTCGCTGATGACCAAGCTTTAGTTTGTCAGTCAATTAAGGGGTTGCAAGCATTGCTGAGTAAATTGGACATTCAGAGCGACAGGTATGGGATGAGAATCAATATTAATAAAACAAAGGTTATGCGATTTTCTAGAAAGAAAAAGGTCAAGCTTAACATTAGAATAGGAGGGCAAAAACTAGAGCAGGTAGAACAGTTTACGTATCTCGGTAGTGTTTTGGACCAACACGGTCAAAGTAGTAGGGACGTAAGGAGAAGAATTGCGCTAGGCAAAGAGGCTTTCACAAGGAGGAGGGAGTTGATGACAGGGACTTTGAGTAAGGATGTCAAGAAAAGACTCGTAAAAACTTTGATATGGAGCGTAGCTATGTACGGTGTGGAAACGTGGTCATTGAAGTAGGAGGATAGACGTAGATTGGAGGCTTTTGAAATGTGGGTGTGGAGAAGAATGGAGAAGGTGTAATGGACAGAGAAGAAAACAAATGAGGAAGTACTTGGTATGGTGGGCGAATAGAGGGGTTTGTTGGAAGCAATCCTATGGAGGCAGGAAAAGTGGCTGAAGGGGGTATTGACCGGCAGCGGGATGTTGAAGACTGTAATAGAGGGGAGAATGTTAGGCCAACGAGGAAAGGGCAGGAACAAGATAGGGATGTTGGACGGGATGAAGGGAGGAAGAAAGTACTCAGAGCTGAAGAGGGACCTGATATAGAATAGGATTCTGGATTGTGTTTTGTTTTGGTAGGAGTCACAAAATATTTATTTGGTAGTTGTGTCCATCCAAAAACCTACCTTAACCGGTAGATTACCTAATAATATAATTATATTTGAGACAAACAAATGTGCAAATAAGTGCAGTGAAAATGCTTTCAATTCAAGTGTAGACTCTAATGTGAGGATTTGGTTGTGGGATCGTGTTTGTGAAAAGAGAAAAATAACTTTTTTTTCTCTTATTTTGGCAATGGGCATTATTAGCAAGCCTGAACTGAAGCTATATGGTACCAAGGAATAAATATTTTTTTTAGGAAAAACTTGCTCATTATAATGGAATTTCACAAAGTATCAGCCTTCAACTGTCTCTCAAATCAGAAAAATTAGGTCACTGCTGTAACTGCTATGTATATCATTTGGAAAAACATATACCATGGCAAAATATTTCCATAGATTTAAGCCTAATGCTTTTCAAAGGAAGGCTTTGAATAAAACAACATCTAATCTGAATAGAAATACTCCTGAGTTAATTATTAGGAAATATCAAAAGAGTAAATTGATAAACTGTACAACAGGAAACAATCCCGTTTAGCTAAGTTAGCCATATATATTTCTCCCACATCTACAGAAAATCAGCCACAGTGGCGAAGATTCCCTTTCCTTGGCCACTTGTCATTAAAAGTGCAAAGAATCCTCCCTAAAGAAAAGGTAAGACCGGCCTTCTACAATAAAACCAAATTAAGCAACCTGTCATGCCACATGAAGGACCGAATTGAACCCCTTACACAAGAGTGGGGTGTACAAACTCCTTTGCAAAGACTGCAACCGGATCTACATAGTCCAGATGGGAAGTAGATTTGAGACGAGAATAAAGGAGCACTGAGCATGCTTTAGAAATAACATCTTTACCTCACTCTACACCAAACACCTCTGAGAGATTGTGGCCACTGCAGTAATTTCATCCCCGAAATCCTGCACTTTGAGAAGAAAGGTCATTGCCTCTATGTCTGGAGCAATTAGAAATACTTCAGCGCATGGATTACAGAGGAGATGTTTTGAGCAACGAATTTCTTTACCCTTCACGTTCCCGGCACCCCTCTGCCAACTAACCTTACACCAAGAAGTCTATTCAACAATGTAGTAACACCTCATCCCAGCCCGCTACTTAATCACCTGACACATTACCCAGTGCCATTCTCCCTGTCCCCCACCGTCTGCTAAACTACCAATTTCCCTACTCCTCTGCCAACTAACCCAATACCAAGCAAATAGTTTTCAACATTGTATTAATCCCTCCTCCCAGCCTGCTACTTAATTACCATTACCAATCCTCCTCTTTAGCCTCCAGCCATAAAAATTTTTTCCCCCCTTCTTCCTACCTCATCCAATCCTTTCCTTCCTCCCTCCACTTTAACTCTGCCCAGAGATATACAGGTATATATATATATATATATATATATATATATATATATATATATATATATATATATACTGTGTTTGACCTGTCAATTTTACCTTAAGATGTCATAATATAACAAAACCTGGGTCGTAAATAAATTTTCTAATTGGCAAGTTAATTTTCAATTTCAATGGAAATATTCCATTAAATTCCAAAGGCGCTTTGAACATTTCAAACAAAAAGGAAGTCTTAGTCTTTGGCTGTAGTCGTATTTTATCAAATAATGCATTTTTACACTGATTCCCATCATATTTTGTAATATGATTTGCTATATAATAAATAAACCTGTCTGATTATTATATTAAAATAATATATGCATGTAGGGACAAATTTAAATGATTAATTCATTTTAAAATGTAGCCAGTTTAAAAACTCACCGTGAGGCTATGACTTGGGAAAAATTAAATCAGCACTGAAAGGGTTAATCTTTGCCTGACATGATTTTTCTTCAACTCAACACTATAATAATAATCCTATCTTTATTTCCACGTACTTACTTCCTCCCTTCATTCCATCATACATGCCTATCCTATTCCTGCCCTTTTCTCATTTGCTTAACATTCTCCCCTCTATCACAGTCTTCCTGATCTCACTGCCAATCAATATGCTTTTCATCCATTTTTCCCGCCTTCTTATGATTTCTCCCAGCAATCCCCTCTCCCCCAACACCATACCCAGTACTTCATCATTTATTTTCCTTTCAGTCCACTTTACCTTCTCCACTCCCGCATTTCAATTGACTCCTATGATCCTGCTTCACTGTGTTTTTACACCTTACATAACTATGTTCCATGTCAAAGTTTTAACTAACCTTTTCCTAATATCCTTACTTGACGTCCCTGTCATCAATTCTTTCATAGTGGAAATTTATTTGCCTAATGCAATTCTTCTCCTAATGTCCTTCCTTTTGACCATATTGGCCCAACCTACTTTTGAGATAAGTTAACTTTTCCACCTGCTCTAGCTCTGCTAAAAATTGAATAAATTTTATTTGTTTTACCAGGGCAGTTAATAATTAACATTTTATATTAAATATAGGGGTCGCGGTAGTCCAGTGGGTAGAGCGTTGGACTGCTGACCGGAGGGTCCTGGGTTCGATTCCCGGGCAAGGCACTCTGGGCACCTGCAGCTCCACCCAAGCTAAAGTGATTTTTCGGGTATTAGATCTTCCTGGGAAACCATAACCCCTATCCTGATGTGTGAATTTCACACACCGTATAGGGCTTAGTACTGGGTGAACTCTGCCATCACCTACTAAACCAACCTTCGGGGTGATTACTGTGTTTATGGTTTTTTTTATCTTAAATATACATGTAATATCTGATCACAGCTATGTATACCACCAAAAAATAAGACAATATGCAGTATTAGGCATAATATATTTTCCCACTTTATGATGGCATTGACGATTCTCAAAGGTTATAGAATGGAAAGAAAACGGTTGCTGCAAGAATACTGACATGATACTTTTTTTAAGTTTTGATGAATACACACGATGGAATGAATTATTAGGTTGTAATACATGCGCACGTACAATACCTATTACTCTGTCTTTACAGGAAGGCGATCGACTTGGAGTTATGAGGAAGGATAATGGTACATTGCATTTTTTCTTAAATGACGTTGATATGGGCCCCTCAGTCACAGACGTGCCATCAGGTGTTTATGGTATTATTGACATTGGCGGTTGCACTGTGCGTGCCACAATCGTTTCTTCATCAACTCCAATTTCAAGATGATCAAACGAAGGAACACTTTGTCTGTCAATTTTCGTCTCTTACAGAATGTGTATCTTTTAACCGTATATTCCCATGCACGTAACCAGTACATGGGGATGTCTCAGTATTCTCTTTTGCTGAGCTTTTGCTAGCATTTCTTGAAATGTGGGTGTGTTGACTAGCGTTTGAAGGAAACTGAAAAAATCAAAAAAGCACCATTCCTGCCTTGGGCTTGAGGCTTGGCATTGATGTTGACGTGGTTAAAAGTTTGCTGGAATCATTAAGGAAACTACATATGTGTGTGGAGACATCTGTTATGGTCATAAAAAAACTAAGAATTTTTTATGTGCTAAATAGCTGGATTCATATCTATAAATTTTTTTGTGTGTGTGACCATAGAAAGTGTTGTGTTTGTAACAAATTTTAAAATTGGGTACCTATTTGTATAAATGTTGGATTTCCAGAACCTGATCCTTTCTAAAACCTAAATTCTGACCAATGTTTTTTGACCATGGTCATTTTTGTCTAATTTGATTTACACTTATTGCTCTTCCAAATTTTCTTGTTTTAATGCAAACATGAAATAAATCGTTTCTATGGGTACGTTGAAAAGGATATTATTATTGCTCTGGTGTGAGTGACCGATGGAGAGTTGGTGTTAAGAAGAGGAGTGAGACAACGTCGTTCATTATCACCTGTGCTGTTCATTTATGTGGAGGAATTACCGTATTTTCCCATCGATAACAAGTGCGTTATCTATATAAAAATGTTCAGATGATCGAAAAAATGTTGATGCGCGTTAAGCAATGAAAATTGAAAAATATCCAAATATGGACGTATTTTTACACACACACATCTGATATAGACGTATTTTTACACACACTATACATAATTTTTACGCGCATATATATATATATATATATATATATATATATATATATATATATATATATATCTTCGGCGACGCACAAATATATGAAAACACAGATGTAGATTTTTAGAATATAGAGACACAAAGAAAGGACACTCACAATATGTTATTTGACGTTCTGAAGACGATACCAAACGAATCTCGCTTTTTGTAGTCTGAAGCTTCTTTGGGGTGATCGGAGATTAGTGTGATGGAAGCTGTAAATGTTTTCGTAACATATTGAAATCCAAAACAAAAATATCTGACAGAGTATCTGACTGGCTGATTGATTGATTTCGGAATAACCCGGGCCCAACATTCGTCCGAAGGTTGGGGAAAAGAACTTAGTTCATGAATCGGTGCAAGAGGTTTGTGTGCAATTCGCTAAGAGGTACGAGTTTAGTTTTAACAAGTTTATCCAATGGTTGAAATATTCGACCGCACGCCAGTGCAGATCCTCAACTGAAATGTATTTTCATCTTCCCTGTAAAGAATCAAGTATCACCTAAGATCCATTATGAAGAAAAATAAACTGAATTCACTTGCACTCATTTGCATTGAAGCAAATTTAACAAGATCTGTCCACTTCAGTGAAACAATTGAAGCTTTCCCTTAGAAAAAAGCGAGAAGTAAGGAATTCTGGTAGTTATTTCAAATTGAAATTTGTAAATCAACTTTTTGAGGGGGTTAGGTGACGTAGAACTGGGTAATTCGGCCTTGGGAGTAGACATAAATGAATCAGGCCCAGCATAGTTGGATTTCTACTAGCATTAGAGTAAAAAAAATTTACATATTACGCACAGAGTACTGAACCTGAAGAAAAGTGTTGAGAAAAAAGAGTCCCCTTTTTCCTGGCTCCGGACCACTCTTAATCAAAGACAGTTGGGGAGGCATCCGTCTCTCCCCCACACCAGAGTCCACGCCTCGGCTACAATTAATTCATTATTGAAAACAACTATATGCATCTAATAAACAATTGAGGTAATTATTTTCGGAAGCTAAATATGACAATTTACTCGGGATTGTTGAGTAGGCATTCTTCTTTTCCATTCAAATGAGACGTGCTTTGAGCAAGATTTATTTCGTTTGGTTCTTAATCATTCAAATACCTACTTTATGATCTCTACGATCACGAAGGTAGTTCGTTCTCTAGACTATATAAATAAATTTAATTAGGCATTTGTAACTCTGAATTTTTCAGAACGAGATGACGTGAAAGGTGAGTCCCATTACAAAAACCACCCTACCCACCAATAGGGATAGGCAGAAGTTTCGGCATACAAGATCAAAGAAAGACCGGACTGATATTATTGTGCGCAAACCGTTCGACGGATCTAAACGAGACACATTGCGCCATCTAGCGACACATCTGACGACTAAAACGAGAGGTGGTGCGTTTGTTTACGTCGATTCGTTACGCAGCAGCAGCTTAACTGTAAGCAGTATCTTAACCTGTTCGTGGCCGCGTGCAACGGCAGCAATTAAGGAGCTAGAGCAACAGCCTGTGTGCGTGACATTTTGTTTCAAACTTGGCAAAAGTGCTACGGGGACATTAGAATGATTCAGCAAGCCTTTTGTTTATGAAGCTATGAGTTGAAGCCGGTGGTTTGAGTGGTACAGTCGTTTTCAATCGGGCAGAACATCGACAGATGAAGATTCGCGAACGGGGCGGCCTTCCACTTCGACAGACCCCTACCATTTCAAATTGGTGAACGATTTGGTGCGGGCAAATCGTCGTTTAACTGTTAGAGAGATAGCCGAGGAAGTGAAAATTAGTTTTGGATCCTGTCAGACAATTTTGACAGACATTTTGGGCATGATGCGCGTCCCACGGGTGCTGACTGATGAACAGAGACAAAAACGTGTGGACATTTGTCAGGAACTCCTGGATCGAGCCAATGCCGACCCAGAGTTACTTAAATCCGTCGTAACCGTTGACGAAACCTGGGTTTACGGTTATGATGTTGAGACAAAGGCCCAGTCTTCTGGTCCTCATTCTCCGCGACCAAAGAAAGCTCGCATGTCCCGGTCCAATGTGAAGGTCATGCTGGTGTGTTTCTTCGATCGGTAAGGGGAGATTCATTACGAATACGTCCCTCAAGGTCAAACCGTCAACAAAGATTTCTACTTAAAGGTTATGAAGAGGCTGAGAGTCGAAAGAGGCCGGACATGTGGAGAAACAATGCATGGCGTTCCCACCACGATAACGCGCCGGCTCATACGGCGCTGATCGTGACAGAGTTTTTCGCCAGAACCGGAACTTCCACTATCTCGCAGCCACTGTTCTCTCTTGACGTGGCTCCATCAGACTTTTTTTGTTTCCAAAGTTAAAAATCAGCCTTGAAAGGGCGCCGATTCGACTCTATTGCGGATATTAAAACTAATTGTACGGCGGATCTGAAGAGGATCCCTAAGGCGGCTTACCAGGCAGGGTTCGAGAGCTGGAAGAAACGTTGGCAAAGTGTCGTCAGCCAAGGCATGAACTTTGAGGGCGACAAGTTCGATCAAGCTATATTCGCTGATATAAACAAGTTATAAAATCAGTCCTGTCTTTTTTCATCACACCTTATAATCGCCGATAAGTGCAGATCAAGAAGATCAGTCTGGTGTTAACTGCCTCAGCTTCGGAGGAGTGTGGAAGTCACGGTATTGGCGGCAGTACTGCGATGTGGAAGGAAACGGTAAACCACCACCTTATTCTTCCTAGCAGATGCAGCCTATCGTTCAAATAAGGTGGATGTAGGTTTACAGTAAACAAATGAAAGTGCCTATCTCTTGATCTATGCAAATGTTGGCTGAACGAAGAGCAATATCACAAGATATGAAGGTGACAGTTATTACAAAACTTAGCCACACAATTAGGTCAGCACCCAATGTTATCCATAAGAAGAGCCTCTTGATCCATTTACTTGATGCGAATACGTTATTTGAACCATAAGTTCATCCTGATTTCAATCAAAGTATGCGAAAATCAGAGAACTTCCATGAAATATAGCATTCGAGTCATATTTATCTTTTACGATGCATCGCCAAGATGGTCTAGGACAGAGGGAAAAACCACTGAATAGAACCTTAAGGTCAGCTTGATAGTGGAGGTCGAGGAGTAACCTCATGTTAAACCCTTTTGCTTATGAAATCCACCAATGAATTCTCCTTTCATCGTGGTAGAAACAGTTTTCCCGGACTTTTCTGGTTTGGTTCGGAGTGCCCAGACACATCGCCCGGATTACAACCAGGGACTCTTCGCTAAATAACCGAACGTCAGGGGATCGAGATGGTGCGGGGGGCTAACGTACTGGCTTCCCACCCAGAGGGCGCGGGTTCAAATCCCGGCGGTGTTGAATATTTTTCAGAGGTATCTCGATCCCTACTTGAGGTGCTTTGTGGAGGGCACTTTGAGTGAGTACGCCGTCCGTCGGATGGGACGTTAAGCTGCGGATCCCTTTGGTGCCTTTCGTAAAGAGTAGGCTAATGCCGACGCCGGGTTTCTCTCCACTCTTCATCCTTTCCTGTCCATCCCCTATGGCGCAAATGACCTCAGTTGTCGGTCGCCTCCCTTAAAAACAACTACCCCCCCAAACGTCAGTAGCCCAGTTGGCTTCAACGCGGAAGCATTGGAAAGAAACCCTTGACCACTTACTTGCCCATTCCGTCCTCGCGTGTTGCGATGGGTCCAGACAACTGAATCTTCGGATTCTCTCTCTTCATACGTTTAGAACGTGATCAGTTAACTGAACTGCTCCGATTACTTTCCATTCGCGTTACCTGATCGAGACGAACACTTCCTAAAGCGCACACGTCAACTCGCAAGGAAACAAAACGAACCATAAACTGGAAGTGGAGAAAAAAATTGATCACTTCACCTTTAGTGAAAACTCAATTTCAAGATGAATTGTAATCGAAATCATCGAAAGAAAGGGCTCTGGTCCATGTTTTCTTATGTCCTCCCTAGCTCTACGAGTAATTGATGAGACGTCATGAACCCTAAAGTTTGGCTTGATGTTTGGGGGCAGAGCTCCATACTACGGCGAGTGAAATCCACACATTTACAGGGCATTAGTTGGTTCCGTAGTAAGAAGATATGGCACCCGAAAAAAATCACACAGCATGGATTAAGCTTAGGGTACCCAGGGGAGTGACCAGGGGTCGAACCAGGGACCTCTGGTCAATAAACACATCTCTCTAACCACTGGACTAGCACAACTCTTTTATTTAGTTTCTCGATGAGACGTGATATAAAAGCGGAAATTTGTGGAAGAGGATCGCTTTGTGAGATAAATAAAAACACAATGGCAATTAACTCTACTGCTTATGGAAATTTAATAGACATCTTTTTGCGTTGACGAGGGAAATAAAAAAACAAACAATCAATCTTTTTGCGTGTCCTTGCGCTCTCCGTCACTGGAGAATAGCGAGGGTGGGTGTGTGTTCGAAATTTCTCATTCTTGTTCTGAAAATTGATTTCGTTTTGTTGCTGCTGTGCTGGTGGTCTCGTCTCCTCCTTTGGCGCTCGCTCGTGCCCTCCTCAGTACTTGATTGAGTAGCCGTGCTGCTCAACTGGCTCCACCTCGTAGGCCACGTGGTATCCAGTGTGGTAGGCCACGGGGGCGGGCACGACGGCGGGGGCAGCGTAGGCGACGGCAACGGGAGCGGCGACGGGGGCGGAGTAGGCAAGTACGGCGGTGGCGGCTGGAGGACCGGCGGGGGCGGCCACGGCCAGGGCGAGGACGGCTGCGAAGACCACCTGAATGGGGTTGGAGTGGCAAGGTGAGGATGGGCACGGCAGTAGCGTTAGTGACGGAAGGAGAAAGGGGGTAGAACCCTCCCATTAGGAGATTCTACCTCCCTCTTCTGCATATACCACTTCTTCAAACCTCCGAAACGGTCAGAAGTAAAACGTCAAAACCTCAAGGAAGACTTCTTTTCGTTCAAGGTTAGGTATATAGTATTAGTTGTTTAGACAAAAGACAATCTAAAATTACCGTAACGTGAATAAATATAACACCAACGCTGTGCGACTGACCGAAACCTTCTAAGAGTAGGAGGGATTCGTTTCTTCGAAATAAAATACTTGTTTAAACAAAAGACAATCTAAAAATTACCATGACGACGTATTCCCTGAAATCTTTAGGAGGAGAAGGAGAGACTGCGTTTCGTTTCGTTCAAGTCTTCTTTCGTTAGTTGCAAGGTTTAAATGAAGAAAAAAAATTCCATGACAACCAAACAAATCGATCTAAATAAACACGGGAGAAAAATCAAAATGGATACTGGCGATAGGAAGATCCTTTTCTCCTGATTCTTTACGAGAATCCGTTTTTTGTTTAACGTGGAGTCAGTCCACACTAAAGAAAGTCAGACGATGGTCTGAAATTCTGAATATATTTACTCTTTATTCTGTTATCAATCGAACGCACGCGGTTTCAAAATTCAACTAGAACGAAGAATTTTAGAACCAACTTTGACAAAACAACCATAACCGGAAATCTTCTCAAGATTTTAATGGAAATCCGGGAATTATCGAAACATAGACTGGTTTATTTGGAATTCAATCAAAAAAATATCGAAAGATTTCTAGTTGGCCAGCCTGGTAGACGAAGCCGAAAAACACTATTCGGATTCAATTGATTCCATTCCTGACAGAGGTGAGACATTCCAAGAAAACGCAGTATTCCTCACCGTTCCTCGTATGACAATATCTATGTGTTGACCCTAAACAATACACATGCAACTCCTCACATTTAGAAGTCCTCGCCATAAGTCTGCGGGTTCATAGAACAATTGGAAATAGAAGTCTAATGTATTTTTAACGCTACTTTATTATCTTACGTCTATATATTATTTAGGTGGTCGAAGAGACTCCATAGTCTCAATCTCGTCCCAAATTACAGACGAATATCTAAATTCAGGCGCGATCCAGTTTACTATCGTAGTTTTCAGAGAAACATTGAGCTAGGCGCTTGCAGTGCGTCAATTGCCGTATTATTTTATTTTAATGAGATAATCTAATTAAAAATGACGTGATTCTTGTCTTAGCAATCACTTTTTTACTGGTAATAAGTACCCAATTATGTATTTGACACGAAATGTACTAAGGATGATTTAAAAACCAATTGCCACTATTATTATAATTACTGAAACTGGACCAGCCGGATTTCACTTGTCTGAAGAATTTGACCTACTGGAGAATATTGTTCCTTTTTGCATTCCCCCCCTTTTTTTGAAGAAACAATAAATTGTGATAAATATTGAAAAAATCAGATTTAAATGAACGCAACTTTGATAAAATGAGCAATATTTTCCAAAGAATTTTAAAGTCAAAATTCTGCTTATTAAGTTTTGCGATTACCTTTAATCTTTTTCTATCAAAAATATAAATAGTGCAATTAATCATAATTAGATCGTTATCTTGCTCAATTTTTCTCACATTCAAGTCGCAGTTCGAAATCTCTTTTTCTCTCTATATTTTCAATAAATCATTTAAATTTTAACGAAACGGATGTTATTCATCTCATGCGATAGATTAGATTTTCCTCAAAATTTAGAAACCACACGAGTTTCACTTTTTCAATTACCTTTGAGAAGGAAAGATTAATTCCCGGTCATTGAAAAAATCGTAATCGCTTTATGATTTACCATGTATCATATCGATTTACCGCACCTCTAGATCAGTTTTATTTTCTCGCATAAGGATGGAAGGGAAATATTTAAACACTGCAACGCAGAGATAAAATTGAAACGGTATTTCACACGAATTCATGAATCAATAAGTTAATTGGTCACCCTTTCGAAGACAACCTTGTTATTGGTGAAATCTGAAACGAATTATTTAGAAATTTTCAACTTGGGCACTCATCAAATCGATTTATCCAACGCTCTTGTGAACGCCCAAAGCTCCATTCACGAGTTCTGTGGTTAGTATAACGATTGGTACTATTGGCTATTAATTAATAACGACGCAATATTAATTAATAGTGGCGTATTAGCTAATTTAAATATTATGTTTTGTTGACTGATATCTGTCAAATATAAAAGAGAAGGCTTCACAGAACCTAATAAAACAAGGATTAGATCACTCAAAAATGATGCGCAATTGAAATAGTGACAGCCTCTCTAACCCACCGTGATGAAATTCACGAAAAAATAGAGTTCATAGAGACATGGAAGGATTCAATTTTAAAATCGCATTTTCGACACAGAACCAAAGGACCCGAATTATTTGGGCTCTTGCAGAAGTTAATTAATGCATATATATACACATATAAATAAATAAATATATAAATAAATAATAATTATATACATAAATAAATAAATATAATTATATATATATATATGTATATGATTTCGTCGAAGCAACACGGGAATGTTGAATAACAAACTTTGACAGCAACAAACAATATAAGAACACAAAAAGATCGCTCACACGTTATTTCATGATCATTTCGACGGAACTGATTACTTCTCTTTCTTCCGATGAAGACGGAACTGAATTCCGCCGAAATGATCAAGATATAACGAGTGAGTGATCTTTTTATGTGTTCTTATATTGTTTGTTGTTGTCCAAGTTTGTTTTTATACACAACAAATTGTGCACGGAACATGAACAGGGACGTAGTCAAATCAACTCTACAGATCACGTAATTATTCCCTTGACAATCAAAAGAGTAGGAATACATATTTTTTTCTCGCGTTGGAAAAATACTGCATGTACCTGCACCGCGCGCACTGGGCATACAAACAAACAAAAGTAAAAAAACAAAAGAGAACCGATCAGGCGTCAAATTTTCGATAGTTATTTAAACGATAGTTAAATAAATTCCATATCAAAATCGTCTCGATTAGGGCAACTCAACTCAACGCGTAATCCTTGGAGTTGTTCAAGACGTTTCAGGCGATCACATTCTCAGATGGAAACCCGGCGAGAGAGCAGGGTGAGGATGAGGGTGATGAGATGAAAACAAAAAACAAACAAACACAGAAACAAACGAATGACTCGGTCACTTACGAGCTTGTACATGGTGATGGTGCGGTTGACGCTGTTGCTTTAAGTTGTCGGGAAGTGAGGTTGTCGAGTTCGCTGATTTGCGATTGGTACTTTGGGAACTCGACGTCCTGGCTTTATATATGTAAACCGGGGTGGGGCAGCGACAGACGAAGATCCCAGGGCGTGTGGGGAGGGTTGGACACAAGAGGAGGAGAGGGGGTGGGTCCGGAGGAGGGTGAAGTTGGGTTGGGTCCCTGGGAGAGGGGACGCGATCTCCGTGGAGAGGACCACTAGGGTGAGAGAGAGGTGTGGGGGGATGATAATGAGGAGAGAGGGGTGTACTCTCAACCCTCCTTCCACGCCCCCCCTCTCCCGTCCCTATCCGAGGATACCTCGGATGGTTGGAGCCCCGCCCTGCTCCAATCGCCGCCGGTGACCTTGCTTCCCTCGCCCGAGATAGAGAGACGGAATGAGGGAAGGCGCACACCTTCCCTCGGGACTGTGGGTGAGAATCCGCTGATGTCTGGATGTTACGACCCCAACACAAATTTCTCTCGGGAGACGTTCACGACTTTTCTAACGACAACGAGTTTTCTTTGGAGAACGAGAAGAGGGAGGAAGAGGGAAGAGATGGGTTGAATGATAAGTGATGGACGCTCTGTCGAAGTTTCAAAATTTTTTCCCGTCTTGAGTTGTGTCTTCCAGTGTGTGTGTGTGTGTGGAGAACGTCCCGCTAATGACCGGGGGAGGGAATAGGGTTCGATACCCCTGGGACGACCCCTTTGGGTCATCCGCACTTCGCCCAGACCGTGTTGCTTTTCGGGTGCCAGATTTTTCCTCCCAACAGAATTTTGATTGGCGATGGAATGTTGAAATGTGCGCTACATAGAGGGGAGAGAATCTTGGGACAACGAGGAAGGGTTAATAAAAGGATAGGAGTATGTTGGACGAAATGGAGGGAGGAAGGAAGTATGTGGAATTGAAGAACAGTTTATTGTTGAATTGGGTGCCAGTTTGTATCGTAATAGTCCAGGCAAAGAAATTAAGCGTAGCTCAGTCTACCTGTCCATGAAAGACCTGCCTTAAACACTAGAATACTAATGTAAATATGTAGATCATCTCCGTGGAAACCGCAAGCGAAAGAAGGAAAAAGAACTGGCCACTCTTGTTATCTTGTTGGAGAGTGAATTTCACCCACTTCGAATAGTAGTTAATAGTATTTGTTGACCTCCACCCTCACCTTTCAGACTATCTTCCGGGTTGACCACCCTCGTGATGGTTTTGCACTAACTTAGAGCAGTGGGGTCCAAAATGGGGCATGCTTGGGGTTGCACCAAGTGACAGAAAAAAATTAGATGATTAATTAAATGGAGAATCAAAAGGAACCTCCCATCAAGGGTGAAAGCAGCGCTTTATATGCACATTAGGCTTCCACATCCCTTAAGTCACTGGTCACCAAATATTTTGTTCACGTTCACCTCTGAGAAAAAACATTATCTCGAATTCCCTGAGAATATATGGAGTACAAACAATGTCATAGATTAGAATCATTAGATAAAATGAATGTATTTATTTTATTATCATGAATTATTCATTTTATAAGAGAGTTTAAAATCATATTAATTTGTAGGATTTTAGTCGACAGTCTATACAATCAAGAACATGGAATTCGCACTAATCGACCAAGATTTTCTGTCTGGCTCTTCTAAGAGTGTCTGATAATGTTGCTATTGTCGATTCATTTTCTATTTTATGTTCATCATTGTGTATTTAAAAAAAAGCACAGGTTATCATTTATTCAACATTAATTGATTATTCCAATTATTTTCGTAGTTTTGCACTTTATATGGCGGAAGGATTACAGAATCAAAGGGTTCATTGCATTGTATTACTCCACTAAAAGAAAGGCTTACAGAGCTACGAACGTTTCGTCTAACTAATACAACATCAGGTACAAGACAGCGAAAATTCATAACTACTCTCACTCTACCGAGGGTAGCTAATACTACCTCTCAGAAAGAATGCTTCCTCTACGTAGAATAGATATTCCGAATTCTCTGTTTTTTTTGTTGTCTTCTACCTGACCATGTCTCGGTTAGTCGAAACTCGCGTCGTGAAATAAACCTTTCATATGGGGGAACAGTTTAATAAAATGAAAAACTTGGTTCTACAATATGGAATCCTTCCGCCATATCACGCCTGAGACTTTGAACGTAATTGGGAAAATTAATTAAAGTTGAACATAAATCAACATTTATTTTTAAATTAAATTATCATGCAAATTAAATCGATGAGGAATGGACAAGGACGACATTATCGGACATTCGTAGAAGAGAGAGACAGCGACTATTGGTCGATCAGTCGGTATTCATAATCGTAAAAGCGGTTGAGCCTGGAAAATCAATATAAATTAAAAATTTTTATAAAAATAAATATCACGCAATCAAATAAATGTATTTAGTTTATATATGCCTACCAATCAATACAATTTTCACTTATGTTTGCATACAGGTATATATCTGCTCCATATCCTCAGGGTTCCAGAAGATAAAGTTTTTTCCTCCCAGGGGTAGAGAATCAAATAAGTATGACCCCCCCTTAATTAGGGTACGTGGAAGCCTATATGGTAGAATGCTGGTCCACTGAGTTCCTGGGATCGGATTCCGAATAATAAATCCCATGGATGATCCCATATAACATCCAAGGTGTATATTTAAAAAAAACTTAACTTGGTGGAAAAGAGAACGGTGGCAAAGGGCAAAGAACTGACCTCCCCAATGACTCTGAAATCCAAATATATTAGGGCCTATTTTTAGGTAAACTGTGCTCATGATTCTTAAAATAAAACCAAAGGCAATTTACTATGGTAATGACAATAAAAATTAATAGTTTTCTTCCTATCTGCTCCAACCGTTCGTTAAGAGTTCGATATAGTTAGGAATATTCGAATTTTATCGATCCCGAGAGACGGATGCCGATGGTTGGAAAGGGTAAAATATTTCGCAAATACTATGGCTTCGATTACTCGGAGATCAATCTTATGAGGTGAGATGATCCACACCAATCACTTGTCGGATTTCGTCGATCCCTATTGGGTAACTAAGGGAACATCGCGGATCGAATGCGAATTTTTCGCTTCCGCAGATAATCCTTGCGCTGCTCTTTCTGTAAGCAATTCAGAATAAGTATGAAGCGTATTATATTTTCTTGGGAACTACCCAAAATCACGGAGAATGTATGAAGGTTCAGAACCCTTCCGTAATGGTGGCGATGCTTTATCCATTCGAAAAGGAAGTAGCGCCGCGATACTTAAACAACAATGGCGGCGTTTCCAATCGATGCGAATCAGGAGTACCTGTATTTCATTCGATACATTGAAATTCCGAATGGACGAAAACATCGAGCGCTACAGCTCCCTTACCGTGGACGTAAAGAAGATCTGAAGGGTCTCATTGCTGCGAAGTGCTGTTTTTTCTGGAAGCGTGAGTACTTCCTCATGGGTGATAAACGATACTTCCCGAACAGCGTGATTGCGTTGTCAAACCAAAAACTATTGATTCACGTCGAGGAAACCGATCGGGATAGAAAAAACAGAACCACTTTCCTCCATTGTGAAATACTCTAGTCAAGTAGGTTGTATTGAATGTCAAAAGTATAACAATGTGATAAAATGTCCGCCATTTATAGATCGTGTACCCTATCAAATGCCGATAATAAAATAGGGAGTGTCCTCCCGTACTAGTTTTTATATAGAAATTGAAATCGCAAATACAAGATTTTATTCCACGTGCTCTTATGGAATTAGACTACCAACAGAAGAATTATGGAAAAACTGGTAATTGAATTTTTAAACAATATATTTTGAGTAACTTGAGAAGACACATGCATAATTTTCAATAAAAACAAAAATTAAAACATCAATCTGGTAAATATTATTTTCTTAAACCGGGGGTATATTCCTTCATATTTAGATTCGTGTTTTTTTACTGGAGAAAGGCACTAGTACTATTCATAATAGACGTTGGACATGTTATTTTTTTAAAGGAAAAATTACGTTAAAACTACCTTGAAAGTGCAGGCATTGAAATTCCCAAATGAAAACGCTCTCCTTAGAGATATTTTGGTGATAATTCTATAATATTTGGGGCGAGTCGACTTGAGTGATAAGCAATACCACCTTAAACCCTGATCACCTACATATATGCTAAGCCCCACAAGCCGCGACAAAGGTGTGTAGCGGGGGGTGGGAGGGTACAAATTACATACACAAATATTAGTGAACACATGCATTTGCATATAAACGCACACATACACACAAATATTATATATATATATATATATATATATATGGGTCGCGGTAGTCCAGTGGGTAGAGAGTTGGACTGCTGACTGGAGGGTCCCGGGTTCGATTCCCGGGCGAGGCACTCTGGGCACCTGCAGCCCCCCCCCAAGCTATGCAATTTTTCGGGTACCAGATCTTCCTGGGAAACCATAACCGGCACAGAGAAAGGAACTGGCCCCCCTACCCTGATGTGTGAATTTCACACGCCTTATAGGGCTTAGTACTGGGTGAACTACTCAACTGAACTAGTACAGGATCACCGTACTAAACCGACCTTCGGGTTGATTACTGTGTTTATTGTTTATATATATATATATATATATATATATATATATATATATATATATATATTTATATGCATATGTGTCTATATATGTGTGTATATACATACACATATATATTATATATATATATATATATATATATAAACATAAAATTTTAAAGTAAAGATCATTATATCTTCCGATGAAGACGGAGCAGAATTCCGTCGAAATGATTAAGAAAAAACGTGGGTTTATATGCGGGGTTGATTAAAATTAAGTTAGAAAAAGTAAATTAGAAAATTACAACGTCGAGGGTTTGATATTTTTGTATCGGTATCCCTCGATCCACTTTTTAACGTTTCCTCGAAATGTTAAACCAACTGACATTACAAGTAAATGTGTATTGAAAAATATGAGAGAGAGAGACCGCCTCTTTCTCTCTCTCTAATATACTCGTATACCCCCATACGCTGAATTGTGTGAATGACCTCAGTTATCAGTCGCTTTTCACTGATATCTTCTAGTACCAGTAGGAGAGAAGTGACGACAGAAGATAGATACAATAATCTTTAAGCCCTGTCAAATCAGGAAACGAAGAGGGTATGAACTGTTGGCTGTGAATCAGTTATGTGCCAGTGCTATAGTCAATATTGGTTATATCAATATTGGCAACAAAATTGACACCTGTAAACTCATATTTAGAAAATTAGCACGACGGCTAGATGAAATTCTATTTCCTTTTTGATCGTCGCATAAAAATTCTTTAGATCGAACCATAAACAAATTCAAAGAGGATAGTGGCTGTGTATTTATCTTCTATCTATTGTATCCCTAAGTAGCCATTATCAACATTCTGTTTCTAGCCACTGACAGGGTTTGCTTGGAACATACCAAGGGTCTCCGTCTCTTCCTGTGTCCCCACCACATTTCCATCTCTACCCTTTTCCAGTTCTCCCCTCTTCTCCGTACACCTTACTCTCCCCTAATTGTATCCAAATGCCTCTTGAGATCGTTCTGAAATGTGGGGGATTGGAATGGTGCGGTGGCTATCGTACTGGCTTCACACCCAGAGGGCCCGGGTTTAAATTTAGGCGGTGTTGAATACTTTTCAGTGGTATCTTGATCCCTAATTGAGGTGCTTTGTGGAGGGCACTTTGAGTGAGTAAGCCGTCCGTCGCCGACGGGACGTTAAGCTGCGGACCTCTGGGCGCCTTTCGCTAAGATTAGGCTAATGCCGACGCTGGGTTTCCTCACAGTCCTTTCATATCCATCCCTAATGGCGCAAGTGACCTTAGCTGTCGGGCGACACCCGTAAAAACCATTACTACTCCTTTTGAAATGGGTCTTTTTCCTCTAGATCATGTGGATAAAGTCTCGGTAATGGTGCAACTTCCTTAAGTAAGACTCTTGAAAGACACACTGTCACAAGTTGAAAGAGTTGCGCTACTTAGATAGCAGATTTACCAGTAATGGAATAAGCATGAGGGGATATAGTAAGCTGAATAGAAATTTCAATGAAGGCTTTCCATCGGAAGGAAAAACTTACAAAAAGCGAACGGTATTAGCAGAGAAATAAGGAAGCAATAGATTTAGAATTTATATATGTTTTCTTAATATTATATTAATGTGAAACGTGAACGATAGGCATTGTAGAAAAAAAGGATGAAGACGATGGAAATATGGTGCAACAGTAAATATAATCAGGATGAAATTGTTAGAGAGAGAGAGAATAAAAAACGAAGTGCTTAGAAGAGAATGGTTGAAGAAAGAAGTCTATGGAGAAAACTGAGAGAAAAAAAGACAAGGGAATTGCGCAAAATAATATAATAACAACTTTTATACATACATTTATTTAATGCAATGAGTTTCAATGATTATACACCATCCCCAGTTACAGTACCAAGCGTTTTACCAAATGAATAACTGTGGGAAAAATGGCAATTTTTTTATTGTTTTGCATGATGGTTAATTTAAAAAAAAATGTAGATCCCACTTATGTATAAGAAGAGGGGAATCGATTGGACACATACTCGAGGTAACATAGCCAACAGAATACCATAAACTGAAGAAAGCACAGAGGGGGTAGATTTAGAGAGATAAGCCAAGGATGGACTCGTATGAGAAGCAGGCGTGATGAAAAATGTTACTAAAATGAGCTAAGAGGCTTAAAGGATCGGGATATAGATTTGGAGAGCGGCTTTTTACCAAAAATTGGACCGATAATTCGTAATGATGATGACGACGGTGAGTGCATTTCTCGTCCCGTCTAAGTCTTTCAACGCACATTATAAGCCACACCCGTGATTTGTCAGCATCGGAAATAGATGAAAAGAAATCACAGAGCATAGACGGAGGAGCTAACTAGAGCGTGAAGTATGCAGTATTGCCGGTGTACTCCTATGTCCCGTGCTCGGAGTGTAATAGCACTCCCGTAGCACAAACACGGAATTACTAACTAGGCGCCATTGAAAAGTAACGTATCTCACCTGTCCTTGTACGGACTCGACTCGAAAAAAAATAGAACTACTATTGTTTTTTGCATGATAGCAACAGCGAACGAAGGAGAATTAAATTGGTAGAAATTTACTCGTCAATGAATATCTAGCCACATGTATCAAACAGAAGGGAACCGAAGTACGTATTATTTTTCAGAGTATCCAAATTCAAAATCTCACTGTTAGTGTTAATAATTTTTTGAATTTGGTGGACGTTAGCAATGGGTAACTTGCATAGTTGGGTACACGTCGGTAATTAGGCGTAGACCTTGTTACAATAGTGTGTTGGAAGAATAGAGAGATAAATCTCACCTTTGATGCTTCTACTCGTGATAGAAGGAAGAAGAAAGACCCTTAAGTAAGTGGTTATTGTTCTGGACCCAGGGTTTTTTAGTAGAACAAATTTTAATGAATTAAAATTCATATAGAGTCTTCATATCGATTGCGTTAGCGAAAGAGGCATTTTCAGAGGAGGAAGATAACTAATGACTGACATACACCCAGTTGAGATCGGAAGAAAAAATTAGTAAAGACTTAAAATATGGAGCGTAGTGCTTTGTGAATGTGAGATCTGATCTTTTGAAACAATAAAAAGATGATTTTGAATGCAGGCTTTTGAGATGTGTGGGGTGTGGCAAAGAGGGAAGAAGATGAGTCGGACAGAGAGGGGAAAACTAACAATAAGGTTTTAATTGGAGTGGGGGGGCATAGAGAGGAATTTGCTGTCAGGAAAATCCGAAAAGGGTAGAGGAAGTGAGTGGATAAAGGGAATGTTGAAGGCTGTGGCATATTGATAAGGCTGATTTGACAGAAGTGAGAATGTTAGAGGTAAGCTGGATAGAGGGAGAAAGATAATTGGACTTTCTAGACAGCATGAAGGGAGCTAGAAATTACGAAGAAATGAAGAAACAAATAACGAGGTGCCCTATGGTACACCATAAGCCTTGGTAATCAACTTAAAAGTTTCCGCGAAGGATTTGAGGAGTTTCACGCAGAGTTTCGCAGAACAACCCTGCTCCTTCAAAGACCTCATTTCCACGGATTGGATTTTTCGCCGGACTCAATGAACACCCTTTCACATAAACGGCCGTAACCAATCAACAAACCGAGATATTAAACAAAATGGTTGAAGGCGGTTATTTGGGAAGTTTCCGCGGGAGCAAAGCCTTCGATTGGGTTAAAAATTAACCTACTTGAGGCGCGCTATAAAAGAGTTCGGGAATATTTTGAACTGGCCTCGTAGATGTAAACGTAAAACGAACGCACCTACGACCGTGAAACAATGGAAAAACGAAATAGCCAAGGCCATAAACTTGATTTGCACTGTTTTTGTTTAACGGGGTAGGTAAAAACAAGGTGACAAGTAAGAGGACAGTTGAAAATCACGCACTCGATCTCTCGGGTATTTTGGGAAACAGTGACCCTCGTGAACCTCAATCCCACACCAACAATTCAAATATAAATAAAAGGAAACAGACTCACAACCACTAGACCACTAGGGTGTGTTAAGGAATAACAGTGACTCTCGTGAATCGCTTTTACACCTATACTCAGGGTTTGCTTACACTCAACCTATACCCAACACGCCTCCGAACACAACACTCCCTTTGATAAATAGTGCATCCATTTTAATATCCCTTCCACCCTCTGACCCTCCCATCCAACTCAAAACAAAGAACAGGCGTTCATCTGGCTCCTGAATACCTAGAATGAACCAGGTATTAATATTAGACATTAATTACCCCGGTATTCACATATTTTCATCCCCCCTCTGCCCCCAGCACCTTCCATATTATTCCCACACTTCTAAACATTCCCCTCCCAACTCTTCCTCTCGCAAACCTTTCCCCACTTTCCCCTTCCATACAGCGTCTACAGCCCCTTCTGTTATAACCTTTTTCTGAGTTCCTTCGTTCTCTTCCTTGAGAAAGGTGGCGTGACCACCTAAAATTCGAAAACGAGTGAGTTTCTTTTCTTTTTTGTGCGTTTCTGTGTTTTTGTTCGCTAGTGCTAACCTCATGTACATTATTATTCACATCCGTGAGGCTTTTACTTAAGTTTTATAATTGTATAAATAAGTATACAAATACCTATATATCAATTATATCGTTCCATTATCGCAATGAGAAAACCAATTTACAACCGATTATTGAGATGCATAAGTTTCTTCTTCATACGTCTATTCCCAAATACTTTCGTGGAAATAAAATTTCGCATGGGCAAAATCGCACACGCAATGCCGTTCCCTATTGCCACCAGAAGCATTAAGATCGCTTAACTGTTCATTCCTATTCTCTCCAAGCGTGACCAATACCGACTTGCATATCCTTTCCCTATCAGCTTGCTCCAATTTACTGGGATCCCGCGTACAACGTGACCTGCATCAGACGAAAAAAGTTTTTAAAAATCGGCAATTTGGGCTGTGGTTTGCGATAACTTTTCACGAAAAATGTGATGCGCAAACCGACATACAATTTCTAAAAAAATTAAGCTGGCCTTAGAAATGTCTGAACTTAAGTAGAGAAAGAAATGCCCATTATTATCATAAATACCGAGACTTCTCATTTTATTCATTAGGAGAGAATGTTTTGGCGAATTTCAAAGGGAACAATTCTGGGAAAGCTTCTGTATCTGTTCGATCAAATTGATGTAATGATCAATTGAAGACCTCACCATAACTGACGGTTTTTCCCACCATATTTATTTCCTCCTAATAGCATTAATTCCGCTCTATCCTATTCCTCCCCCTTCCTCACTTACGTAACTTTCTCCCCTCTATCATAATCTTCAACATCCCATTGCCAATCAAATATGAAAAGAGCCTATCTATTTTTCCTTCCTCCTTTAGATTTTAACCAACAATACTCTCTCCTCCTCCATCGAGCCTAGTACTACTTCGTTTGTTTTCGTTTCCGTCCATTTTAATATGGAGTATCAAAATAGTTTTAATGTTGGTTTTCTAAGGAAACCACAAAAAAAATAAAAATGGGCATGAATTATTTACTCTTGCATGATTATCATTCACGCATTGGATTAATACACCAATTACCATTTGACGCTCACCCAATGCGCTCGATATGACATTAAACGGATTGTTTAATCTGAAGAAAGATGTATATATCCTTAAATTTTAACTCACCATGAAGCATTTTTATGTTAATTATAGCGAAATGAATTTTTGAATGTATTAATTACTCAAAGCCATGTCCTCGTAAACATTAGAATTGGATTACCTCTGAAAACATGAGATCTAACTTACGTATACTGTATGTCCTTAAGTAGCTGATGACTGTGCGACTGTATCGCATAGCTGACTTCAATGCATAAGGAATACTGTTAAGAGGAGCTTCATTAAAATGTCTATATCATTTCAACATTATTATCTTCGAACCAGAACCATTATACGTTAAATAAATATTGGGTAAATAAATTTTAAGACTCATAGAGAAGAAATGTGAAGACATGAAGGGGAAAGGTAATAGAATAACTGAATTAATTGATCTTCCTTTGCTTGAATGTCCAGGGCCGCAGCTAAATGTACTGGATTACATTCCCATTCATTTCGAATCGATGACTGAAAGATGGCGGTGAATTACATCATGTGGCGAGCAGAATGTGAGAAATTGGTCGTTGTTTATTGTTGATGTTTTGGTTACCAGACATTGGTTATCCGTTAAACGTTGGTTGGTTATCCGTTAATGCGCTGAATAATTCTTCGAGCTGCTATTTAACCCTTAAGTTTGCTTTTATATTAAACTTTATAACGTAAATCGATGATTTAATTCTTAAAACATGACCTTAAAAGTTAATTGGTAAAAGACTAAAGAAGATACAAGAATAATATTTTTCGTTAGTGCTTACGCGAGGCAAAAAAGGAGGTGAAGAAATAGAAGATTTGTCGGCACTTGGACCTTATTGAGAGAAATTGAAATAATCCTTCAGCTTATACGAATTACGATTCTTTTTTGTATTCGAGAATTATAAATTTTTTTGTTGTATGAGAGTTATCTTGGGTGTTATAATAATATTTAAAAAAATTACAAACTCCAGTTCTCGATTTCGACCATAAACAAGTCGACTTCTTTGTTTATTGACTGTCGCCTAGACAACGTGATCGCATTGTCAAAATCCATGACTGGAGAAACGATGCTATGCGCGTGGAGAACTAACTGTATCGATTCTTTTTCTCTCTCTTTTCCTTTAGAGTCTCAAGAGGTTGAGCGTCTG
Organism: Hetaerina americana; assembly: GCF_022747635.1. Classification (NCBI taxonomy): domain Eukaryota; kingdom Metazoa; phylum Arthropoda; class Insecta; order Odonata; family Calopterygidae; genus Hetaerina; species Hetaerina americana. The sequence goes on from NW_027286069.1 coordinate 22,800,486, forward strand.
AAGGGACGTTAAATGTATCGCGCCTTGATTTCGGGGAGGTGGGGCGGGTGGCGCTGCTAACGGGATCGCTATGACCTTCCAAGAGGCGGATGTGTGATTGACTCCCTCCGTAAGAAGTGGTGCCCGCCAGCGCGGAAGAACTCCACCCAACTACTACGCTTGCCGAAATGCAACTAAAAAGAGAAGAGAGCCCACGCCCGCACGTTCGTAAAGAGCTGCGAAAACTGTCTTCAACTCGCCAGTTATTTCGAATCTGGTAGACTGGGAGGGATAGGCGAGTTGTCCGTAACCTGTGAATGTCTAAACGTCTCTCACCTCTGTGACACATCTTCGTGACACTATAAAAGGAGTGCGGCAGGGGGTGATGGAACACCAGTCGTGAAAATAACATTGGAAGTATTTGCAAGTTGGAAGACATATTCCCTTGCAATGGCAAAATTAAACAGGCTTTTAACTATTACATCGGTAAAGAAAAAAAAATATTTTCTGGTGGGAAATATATACTCTAAATAATGAATATATAAATGCATACACAGAGTCTTGCATTTTTATCTGGTTTATAAACTGAAGTATATAACTTTTTAATTAAACATCATTAGGCGTTGTTATGTGTCTCAAGATTTATAATGGGCAATGGGGAATTCATCAACTAATCATAAATATTGAGACTATTGAAGATTTATTGAAGATAAATTATAAGATGATTTACAAGCAAGGTTTGGGCTCAAAGACTCACGCAAAAATAACCCTAGCTAAGCAAGTGAATAACATTTAGCTAAGAAGAAATGTGAATTTTCCCACGGACTTAATATTATGATTTTGCGTAATGAAGTTGGAAGGATTTGACAGTGAACAAACGCGTTTTTATAGAGATTGATCGGGATGGTGTGGTGGCTAATGCACTGGCTTCCCACATCGAGGGTCCGGGTTCGAATCCCGAAAAATTTTCAGTGATATCTCAATCCCTACTTGGGATGCTATTTGGAGATTCCTTTAAGGGATTGATTTGCATAGTTGCATGTCCGTTGAATGGGTCATTAAATTGGCGGCTTTCGTTTAATATTAGATTAATACCGACGCCAGGTTTCTCTCCACCCTTCCTTCCCAAATATCTGAATGTAGTCCTACCAAATCCTATATTCCTATCCTATATACCTATCCTATATACCTATCCTATATACCTATCCTATATAACTATCCTATATACCTATCCTATATACCTATCCCATATACCTATCCTATATACCTATCCTATATACTTATCCTATATACCTATCCTATATACTTATCCTATATACCTATCCTATATACGTAATTCCTAAAGGCGCAATTGACGTCAAACGCCGGTTGTCTCCCCGAGTATCTACTACTATTACCACTGCTGTTGATTGATCAAATCTTCGGTCTAATCTTCGAGGCACTGCGGGATCCATATTATGCAATAATTTGACAACACTGGTCGTGGTAATCCCATCTATTTTTGTGGCAGTTATTTATTTTTATTCATTTAAAAAATCGGCTTCTGTAATTTGCATTTTGTGTATTCATTGAGGCAGTAGTTTATAGTATGGCGGTCGTGAAGTGAAGTACCTAATTCGAGTTTAAATTCTTACAACGCTGATTTCCCTCTCAACTTTAATTTCTGCTCCTCCAGACTAAGTAGGTTGAGTAGTATTAATGTATACTTTAAGACGGAGGTAGCCCAGGGGTAGCGAGTCTCACAAGTATTGGGTCGCCGGTTTGATTTTCAAAGGCACCAAATATTTTCAGATTAAGAGAATTGTATTTCTAAATTTTCTGGGACAATGCAACAAGTACAGTGGCATATAAACCCCTCCTAAAATATAAAATACCCTTCACCAGTATTGAAAGGCAGCAGTTTCACCGGCAGTCATTGATGAAGATCAAGAAGATCAGTCCGGTATCATCTCTGACAGGTTCCGGTGAAAGCTAACGGGAAATCAGCGCTTTAATCTCCATAAAAGATGCTTCCTAATATTTAATTAGGAAGATTTGAAAGGGTACTACAAACTATTCTCAGGATTGAAAATAAATAGGATTTATAACAGAAGGTATAGTAAATCTACCTGAAAAATTGCTATATTTATTTATATATAACACTTTATGAAAGTCTCACGGACGTGAATAATAATGTATAACACTTAGCACTAGTGGACACTGACAAAAACACACAAAAAAGAGACTCACCATTTTTCGAATTTTCGGTGGTCGTGACCACCTTTATCAAGGAAGAGAGGGACAGAACTGACAGTTCTCACACACAGTTTACGTATCTCAATATTGCATAGACGCTTGTCGTGTTTGAAGTATTGGGATAGGTAATGCTAGGCAGTGTATTTTTGGGGCGTATATTTCGATAGGGTAATCAATGGAGTGAATCAATTAGAATAATGAGTATATTGCAGAAAATAGGAATAGATTGGAGGGAAAGGAGGCTAATCCGCAACCTGTACATGTCTCAGACTGCTCAGGTGCGGGTGGGGAACGGGGAGTCAGGATGGGCAGTGTTAGGAAGAGGTGTAAGGCAGGGTAGCCCATTATCACCGTTGCTGTTCAACCTTTATGCAGAGGAAATGATTAAAGAGGCATGGGAAGAACTGGAGGTAGGAATGAAAGTGGGTGGAGAATTCGTAAAATCAGTTAGGCTTGCTATTGACCACGCTCTAGTTTGTCAGTCAGCCAAGGGGCTGCAAGCATTGCTGAGTGAATTGGAAATTCAGTGCGACGGATATGGGATGAGAAACAATATTAATAAAACAAAGGTAATTTTTTTTTCAAAAAATAAGAAGCATAAGTTGAACATTTAAATCATTGGGAATAATTTACGACTGGTCGAGATATTAATGTTTATTGGAAGTGTTTTTGACAAAGATGGCTGTAGGGTAGAGGAAGTATAAGAAGAAGTTATGCGTAAGGTAAAGTGCTTTCACAAGGAGGAGGGAGTTGATGACAGGGACGTTGAGTAAGGATGTTAAGGAAATATATCAATGAAAATTTGATCAGGGGAGGTATTTTATAAGGCGCGGAAACTTGGATGGTGAAGAGAGGTGATAGGCATACTTTGAAGTATTTTGAAATGTTGGTTAAGAGAAGGTGTAATGGACAGAAAGGAAAACGAACGATCATGTACTCATGGTGGAAAAGGAAAATTGTTGAGAAAAATCTAAAAGATGCAAACAGGAAAGGTGGACGCATAGCATTTTGATTGGGAATGTTATGTTGAAGTTGGGGTTATAGAGGAGAGAGGACGTTGGGCAAGCAAGAAATGGGCAGGAATAGGATAGGAATGTAGGACGGAATGAAGGGAGGAAGGAAGCATGCGGAATTGAACAAGGGTTTACTGTAGAGTCTACGGTCTCGAATTGTGTGTTGTTAACCGAGGCTAAGAAACGTTAGGATGATTAGGCTGTATGCACTCCCCAAACACATTTAAATGGTAGACTACTGTTAATTAACTTTTTCAGAGTATTAACACAGGCCAATAGGATCTATCTTACTATTGCAGTATATTTCACATTGCCTTCTAGGCTTAGATGTGACAAGAAAGGCGGAGGTTTACTTGGTTTGTACAAATAGGATCGGGAAAAGTTTCGTAAAAATAAATCTAATTCAGATATCGCAAAAATGTCTGAATATTCTTTGAAGTTCATCCTTTGAGCGTCAACACACTTTTTGCCAGCGACTTTTCCACGACTTGAAGGCTCCCTGGTAGACTGAGGATCCTTAAGGACACGCGTGCTAGCTTCTTTTGACTTAAGCACTTAGGATCCCATTGTGGTGTCCTTTTAGGGAGTATTTCACTTTTGGGAATAGGAAATAGTCTGCTGTTGCCAATTTGGGACTGTAAGGGGGTTGGGGAATCATCATAATGTCGTTTGAGAAGGTATTTGCAAGCAGATACTAGACTTGGCTCTTGGTCGTCCGTCAAGACCTTTCGGCATGAGTTTAGCGCAGATCTTTCGCATCGCCAAATTTTTAGTGATAATGGTGTGCACTATCATATCGTATGTACAAAAGAACAGATAGAGTCACAGAAATGTTACATGTACTGAAATGGGAGAGTTTGAAAAATAAAAGAAAAAGGAGTAGGTTAGGCGCGATGTATAGAATTGTTAAAAAGGACGAAGCGTGGAAAGATTTATGGCAAGGGATAGAAAAGCCTAACTTTAAGGGGAAAAAAACCATAGCTTCAAAATAAAAATAAGGACTCAAAAAACAAATAAGAAAAAATACTCTTTTTTAAATAGAACCATAAATGAGTGGAACCAGCTGCCTGGAGGTTTTTTTGAGTCCTTTCCATCCAATTATAGAAGTTTTAAGTACAAATGTAAAGCAGCCACTGGGTAATAATCTTCATTGTAGTTATTATAAAATATTGTTTGTATATGATATGGACGGCATTTTGTATGTGATGTGGAAGTGTGTTTGTATGCGATGTGGAAGTGCCATTGTATGTAAGAATATTTTGTCTCTTTATCTGTTTTTCTATGTTGCGTGTATGTATGTAATTTACGTTGTAAGAGTTATCTTTGACCAAATTTGACCGTTGCCACCAGGAAAATCGCCTAATTGCAACGTAATTGGGTAAATAAATAAATAATACATTGCTCGAAATAAATATTATCAATGCCAATACGATCTGCGGTCATGCGCACACTTAGCGCACACATTCAGAACTTCAGGAAAACATTGCTGCCGATACTTTTTATGCAAAACTTGCACAATATTATTTTTTAATTAAAAAAGTTAGCCGAAAAAGCCGGACTTCACTTGAGTGAAGATCTTCACTTCAATCTTCCTTCAAGTAAAAAGTTGGCTAAATTTACCGCATTAATTTTCTCTCGTCTAATAAATTCTGCAGTGTAATTATATGAGTTGTTAATGATGTATTGGAGTAATTCAGAAAGTATAATCACAAGCGATTTCTTCACTCATCGTCTTTCATTTAGACATTCCTGTTCCAAAAGGAGTCGGCCATTATAATGGAAAATTTATTGCGTACTCCACGAAGGTTAGCATCCGGAAGGGAAAATATGCCCGAATTTTATTTTTATTATTTCATCGATCGATAAAAAATAACTTACTTTACTTCCTCAACCTTTTATATGCATCACATCAAAGGCAATAACTCAAACTTTTTAGCTATGGTATCCGAGGTCATTTCGTGCTGAAAACATAATTCAATAAAGGCCATGCAAAAATATCCCCTGAATTCATTAGCAACGGCATTAACCAACTAACTGACTGGGTTATCTATTCATTGACAGCCAACTTATTTCTCTTTTTATTTATTATTATGTGAGTCGCGGTAGACCAGTGGGTAGAGCGTTGGATTACAGACGGAGGGCCCGGGATCGATTCACGGGCAAGCCTCTCTGGAGATCTGCAGCTCCACCCAAGCTATGTGATTTTTCGGGTACCAGGTCTTCCTGGGAAACCATAACCGGTACAGGGAAAGGAACTGGCCTCCCTAATTACCCCTATGTGTGAATTTCACACGCCATTTAGGGCTTAGTACTGGGTGAACTGTACCATCACCTACCAAACTGACCTTCGGGTTGATTACTGTGTTCATGGTTTTTTCAATATTCCGATGTGATATTTTCCACTCCCTCTCTTTGTCATTAGTGAATTGAGTCAATAGAATTTTTTCGCCTTCATCAATTGTCAGTTAACTAATCATACACCCTCTTTTATACCTTATCAAATTTAATAAATTATTATTTCAACAAAATTTTATGCATAGAGGCTCACCTAAATATAATCTCTTAAAAACAAATTTTGCACACAAGCAATCATGTAAAGTCATCGTATTTTCAAAAAAATCGGGTGTTTCACTAAATATATTAATTGCTAACTCGAAATCTATACCTAATAGGCAACACACTGAGGAGATCTTACCATTTTTTATGCAAGTAATTATTATTTAAATGTATTTTTTGAATAGTCATCAATCATTCCTACCGCTGCAAGTATGCTCTCTTCCTTCTTTTCTCCTTCAAGGCTTATTTTAATTTTTTAGTCATCGAGAAAAAAACATTTTCGCCCTGCATAAAGAAAAAAGATTGTGTACAGCTAAGAACACCGTTGAGATTTCTTCCCTCCTTTCTTACGCACATTAAAAAAAAACAATTGAGGTCGTTGGAACTTGGAGGTTGAATTTTTCCGAAGGCTGTTTTACAGTTTGGCGAAGGCTATCTACATCGATCGAATGAAAATGGTAGATGAGTCACGGTCGCATTTCTTCGGTGCAGATATTCGACCTACCAGTGCGTGGGCTGCCATTATTCCTTAATTTTCCCTTTCAATCCGTCCGCCAACCCACAGGAATTGACTTCTTGCGGTGAATTCTTCATCTTTGACATCCTGGGTCAGGGGTCAGCCATAGTCACGAAGAATCAAAGCTGGACTGAACCATTGTGTCAATTACCAGGGGATTATATGACATTTACAAAAATCTAAGCGAAAACTCTTCGCTTTTAATTTTATCTTTTCGTCGCTTAAGTACTAAAGGCAGTTCTATTATGAAATCACGTGGAGCTATTAACAAAATAGCAGTCTTTAGAAAAAGAGTCGGGGTTCTTAATGGTTTCTTTAAGAGAACCATTCCGATTGGTCGGTGAAGAGGGTCGGGGTTGGTCGGGGGAGAAGTTAAGTGACCGGCAAGGTCAGATTCCATCTTCTTGGGTAAGTAGTTCTAGAGAGGGTGGTGTGAAAATGATGAGGAGAGGTGAATGGACGCGGAAAAATGAGTTCATTACAACATTTAAATGTAATGTGGGGAAACTATGCTCAGTTTTTTTTATAAATTAAGTCAGTTAATTGAACTATTTAAAAAAAATTTAAATTCGGTCTTAAAATTCATATGCAAAGCAAATACACGAACAAAATATGAGAGAATAATTAGTTTTCTTAATAATGTTCGTGCTAACTAGATGTACATAATTAGGATATTATTTATTATTGATGTTTACGTGTTTTTTATGAAAGGTTCTGGATATATATATATATATATATATATATATATATATATATATACATACATATGAATGTAGGCTCTGGATGGACACACAGATTGAATACGGTTAACTAAAATTTAAACCTTGCCTAACGAAAAAAGAGCCTGACGACCGAAATGAAAGTAATTCTCTTCAATGCCGTATATTGCCTTTCCCCCTTCGTTCCGTCTTACACATATCTATTCCCTACTCCTACCCCTTCCTCGCTTGCCCAATATTCTCTTTTCTCTAACACCGTCTTCGACATCCCATTGATAATCAAAGTGCTCTGCATCCATCTTTCCTCCCTTCTTTGGATTTTGCTCAACAATTCTCTCTCCTAACACTATCTTGTTTTCTAATTCTTCTCTCGAGTTACTTTCCGTCTATATTACGTTTTAGAATATTAAAATATTTACACATGAAACACTTGAAGGTAATGATGATATTTCAAGGACTTTCTTGATTATTTTTGTCAAGAGAGAATAAATCTTTAAAATAAGAGAAAAAGAAGAAATATTTTTATTTAAGATTTTCGGCACGGTATCACCTTAAAAATGTATTCTATATTAAGGTTCAAAGACTTTGCTGTTACCATGAAAACCAATCGAATTAAATCTAAAATGTAACCAAACAGTCATAGCATAATCCAAAATCATGAAAATTAAATTTTCACTTCAATTAATTAGTTTTTCATAACGAATCAGCTGGACGAGGACCAAATTTATGGTTGCATTTCTCATACGCGTGAAAATATTTTTTTTATAATATCAAATATCCTCCAATGAAGACAGCCGTTTACTCTTGTGGGCGTAGGTGATCGGAAGCAAGAGTGACGTCAACGGCCTTGAAAAAGTCCCCAATGTCCGTTCTTGTTGCGGAGGAGGCCATGGGTTATGTTGGTCCTCGAGGAAGGAGCTGGACTGGCAACTCGGGGGCACCTTCGAATTCCACCGCGACATCTCGGAGGAGAGATTCGGAGGGAATGAGTGGTCTTTAACTCGCTCTTATTTTACGATCTTAGGGCCTCTTGCCTCGATAGAGCCACGAGGTAAAACCTTAAGTCTTAGTCTTAGCCGACTACACCTTTAAAAACTCCCTAGACATTCACATTGACACAAAGAGGATTTCTCGGTAAAATAATCGATTATAGCACTCACCCGTACTTCGAGGGAAGCCAGGTTCAAATCCCATTCAAGGAAAACGATTTTTGAACTGCAAAATTCCTTAACTACAGTGTGTGTGGAATCGGGATGTTGCGATGGTATTAATGTATTGGCATCCCAGACTGAGGCTCCGGGTTCAAATCTCGGTAGGGGTCAGGTTATTTTTTTCAGTGGCATCCCATACTCCATTTGAGGTACCATGTGGAGATGATCACTCCAAGGTGAGGCCCGTCGGTTGGGTCTTCCCATTACTTGTATTTAAACCCTGGGCTTCTTTCTTTAGCAGAGTCGGCTAATTCCGACGCCGGACTTTTCTCCACACTTTTCCATCCATTTTTTTGAATCTTCTACTTCTTCAATATAACCAACCAATTCCTTATGGCACAACTAACAGCCACTGTTTGGTATTACCACTAAACAGCAGAACCAGGCAATCAACCCAAAGTTGATTTAATTGATAAGGGTTTGATACAGGCCACGCCATCAAACGAAATGGTACCAAGGGGTGACACATTTCAAGCGTCACATCCGACGGACAGAGTATTCCCCTCGGAGTTCTCTCTCCAAACGGCACATCATAACTAGGAATCAGGATGTCACTGAAGATTTTTTTCTGCTACCTCTGGGATTCGAACGCGGGTCTTAGGGGTGGGAAGTCAATACTTTTAACCCACACAACAACACGACCCAATATTGTTTGCACAGATCTTCCCTTTTTATTTCCCGATAGTGTTTAAACCTTCTTATATGTAAAGCTAACCAATTTCACCCTTCCTCTGCAATCTTTCCATATTCTCGCACTGCGTCTTCCAACACGCTTCTTTTGTTCTATTTGTAATCAGTCTCAATTAATTACTTAACGCTTTGTGATAGGGATCGGGATTGGTGAGGTGGCTATCGTACTGGCTTCCCACCCAGAAGGCCCGGGTTTAAATCCCGGCGGTGTTGAATATTTTTCAGTGGTATCTCGATCCCTACTTGAGGTGCTTTGTGGAGGGCACTTTGAGTGAGTACGCCGTCCGTCGGATGGGACGTTTAACTACGGCGGACCCCTTGGCGCCTATCGTAAAGAGTAGGCTAATGCCGACGCCGGGTTTCTCTCCACCCTTCATCCTTTCCTGTCCATCCCCTATGGTGCAAATGACCTCAGCAGTCGGTCGCCTCCCCTAAATACTACTACTACTACTACTTTGTGCTACCTTCTACATAGTTCTGTATTTACATTCTTCCATATCCTTCTCTCATCTATCTTTCTATTCATCTCATTCGTAATCCATCATGTTTCCTGTTAACAGTCCCTATTTTTTCTATTTCGGCTTTAGATATCCCTTTTTTGATATATTCCCATTTTTCCTCGATAGTACTCTTTTCTCTCACTCATGATTTTCTCTACAGTCTGCTGATATTCCGTCCATGTCAATCCAGTTAATGCTTATACATTCCATTTACTAACCCGCCGCCCCTGCCTTACCTTTTTGGTTCGGATGCTACTACAGTTTATTTGGAATAAATTATGATCCAAGTTTTCATCCGATCCCGAGAAACTGCGCGAATTAATCATGCTGTTCCTAAATCTGTGTCTAAACATAATAAGTAAAGCTGCGGACCCCTTGGCGCCTTTCGTAAAGAGTAGGCTAATGCCGACGCCGAGTTTCTCTCTACCCTTCATCCTTTCCTGTCCATCCCCTATGGTGCAAATGACCTCAGCTGTCGGTCGCCTCCCCTAAATACTACTACTACTAAACATAATAATTCTAACTAATATCTCGTCGAATTTCCAAGCAGTTTCCATGTATGCGCCTGGGTATTTTGTGGTGATTTAATTAAGTTTTGAGCAGTCACGAACGTAAAAAAGTGTTGGAATATTTAAAGACATACTACCTACTAAATCATGTAAAGTGAGATGATTTATTTTTGCCTTTAAAATCTGTAGATAAAAGTAAGAAGACTCCTGGATTTGACATATCTCATGATTATCTGTAATGTGTCATACTTTTTTGAAAATTTTTAAAATTATAGGACTTCAACAGTAATAAATATCTTTGTTCGAATGTTATCTGTATTTCATTTGAAAAATGAATTCAAAAGGACTGCAACACATAAGAACCTGTCTTTGTCAAGTGATAGATTTACTCTTTTGAAAGAAATGGATACAAAAATCATTGCCGTTCCGAGTCGATACATTTTTTTGCAGCAATTTTATATTTTTATTTGACTCAAAAAGTTAATTCAAAAAAAAGAACAACAAATAAATATGTTACTAAGTGATCTGGTGGATAATCATTTAAGTGTTTAAATAAAAGGACTTAAAAAATATTTTCTAGGTAATAAATGTTATTACACGGATAGTATGTATTACTGCTTTCGAAAATTTAGTTCAAAACAAACAAAACATACACACACACACACACATATATATAATATATATATATATATATATATGTAAAAACTCCACTTCCTACATTTTACATTCTTGTACTCCTATTCCGTGACATCCATTTTTCACGCTATGATCTAATTTTGAATCCACGGCCTCTAGCTTAGGCAGTGAGTCAAGGTCACCACGTAACACGTGCCCTCTGCCCGCCAGTGTTGGGCCGGCCGTCACCTTCTATGGGCGAATTGGTTATACATTAAAAAAATGACATCCTGCAGCATAGGCAATCGCCATCACATGCGAGGGCGTTTTAAAAAGGAAATTATTTCATATTATTCTATTTATTTAATGTAAGGGTATCATATTTTTCATCATGGAAATTAGAATTCATTCTCAAATTTCTCGTCACGTACACAACTGACAACTGCTTCTCCAACATAAATTCATCGCCATTTAGTGGAAGTGTACGGTGAGAAGTTTATGGACATCGAAAACGTGCGGACGTGGTGCAGGGTGTTTTTTAATGGCCGGGAAAACGCCCACGATGAGCAGCGGTCGGGGCGCCCGAGTTTACCGGAATCAACGGTGGCTCCAATTGACGAGATGAAGCGCAATAACCGGAGGATTACACTTAATGAGATAAAACAAGGCCTTAATGAAGAGAGTGATTACTTCTCCATGCAGAATATTGTGTCGGAGGTCCTCGGTTACAACAAGGTGTCTCACCAAAGGAGTGTGTTTGCATCATGACAATGCACGTCCACATGTGTCACATCAAACGACCACCCTACTCAATGAATTCGGCTGGGATATATCATCGACCACCCTCCTTACATCCCGGACGACTAACACTTGCTTCCCACTTCAAAAAACACCTTGGGTGACGGAAATTCACGTCAGACGAGGAAGTGCAAGAAGCAGTCGTCATTTGGCTTCGTGACGCGGCGGAAGAAAGGTACGACACCGGTATTAAAAAGCTGCTTACAAGGATGCAAGAAGTGATTGATCGTCATGGCAAATGTGTAGAAACTAGGTAAATGCTTAACCTTTCTAGCGGTGCACGCAAAGTTGAGAATAAATTTAATTTTCCATGAAAAAATAGGAGACCTTCCTTCTCAATACGCCCTCGTGGGTAATTCTCGGCGGAACTGTTCTGAATCTGGACTATCCTTCGATTTCCTCCTGTGTCTGGGATTTACGCTTCTTTCTACAATAATATTTCTAAATATGCGGATCCGAGTTTGAAAATAGTTACTCGTTATTTAAAGAATAGAAAGAAAGACAAAATATATACTTTCGTTTTCATTAATTTCCTGAACCTTCTACCTCGATCATATTACTAACCTATTCCTCGTAGCGAAAATAGCAACCACTTTTTGGTCATACCACTAAATAACACAGCAGGTAATCAACCCAAAGGTGGGTTTGATAGATGAGAGTTGATAGGCTACGCCATCAAACGAAAGGTACCAAGGGGTCCCTTCTGACGGCCCCTCGAAGTGCTCTCTCCACAAGACACACACCCCGATTAGGGATTGGAATAACACTAAATAATATTCTGTTTTCTCTGGGATTCGAAACCTGGTGTTTGGCATGGGAAGTCAATACACTTAACCAACACACCAAGAACCGATCCACGATTAGTTGTATCATGCACCTGGTCACTTGAACATCACTTGTTAGATCTCGTTCTGGACTGGTGTCAAATAAAATACGAGGTTTTCTTGTAAAAACTTTTGTATTTCAGCGCCAAGAAATGTTTCCATTTTGAAACCAAAAATGATAATTTCCGGATACTTCGTGCGTTTAAAAAGTTACGGGAAAATGTCACGATTCGAGGAGTGAAATTGGAGAAAATGGAATCCTTCATCTGAAACCTTGGTAACAGTGCATGCATAAGTTGGAGTGGAAGAAGAGTTCGACCGACATCAAGTGAAGAATAGCTCAAGTTAAAAAGGCATTCGTGAAGAAGGGGTAACTACTACATTCTTAGTAGTAAGACAAAATTAGCAGTTTTCCTGTGATTAAGGGATAAGTAATTGCGAGCGATTCACATATCCCTAATTGGTGACTGCAATTTTCATTAGAGAAGATTAAAGGACATATTATTATAATTATTATTAAGTTATTATAATAAGATTATCATAAAGGTACAGGGATTTTTAAATATAACTATCACATAATACAATATGAAACTGTAACCTTTACGATTTTACCAGTATCCCAGGCGGCGTAACTTTTCCTATTTTATATTTTCGATTTAAAATTTGTACTGAAAAAATTTGAAAAATTCCATAGTTGTGTAAAACTATGAAAAAAACAATCATTAGCTATGGTATGGTAATTAAGGGGAATACGAATATTCTGGATCAGAAATTCCATTTCATATTTTTGGAACTGATCTCCATAACTATAAAAAATTTTGGACATAAATGTTCCAGCAAAGTTTGAAGTTTGAATAAATTAAATATGAAAACATTTAAGCATGCGAATTGAAAAAAATATTTTAAATAGGCTAAAATTTGTAGACTTTACAGTGAGACTAACATGTTGACTAAACGTAAAACACGCAAAAATTACATGTGTTATTTTTTTCAGATTCCTTTGTTAGAAAAATATTATGAAATTATTTTTTTCATGATTTCCACATTTTTCGGGCTGCGTCCGCGTATGTCGTTTAAAAGTACAACAGTTTCGCCAGCTATCCTGCTGGCGTCCTCAGGTCAAGGACCAGGATTCCTTGACCTGAGGACGCCAGCAGGATAGCTGGCGAAACTGTTGTACTTTTAAACGACATACGCGGACGCAGCCCGAAAAATGTGGAAATCACCTACTCATCGCCGCGGAAACCTTCGAACGAACATTATTTTTTTCATGTAAAAAAGTGAGCATGATTGAGATAGGTTTTCATTTCATTACTTAGAAGCAATTCCTGAAAGGAATTAATGGAGTAGTCTTGATTCTCAAAAGGCCGTCGTCATGTTTCATTAGGCGATATTATTAACTGATGCACATTTGATAATATCAACGAAATCTACTCTAAAGTTTAAAACTAAGAAAATTTAGAGCCTTGAAATAAGTAGCTATAAAACTGCACATTTTTATTTCTATGACTCTGAAGAAGTCTTGCATTTTTGAGACAATTTAATATCTGAGATGTTACTTTTTAGTTTGATTTAAACGTAAAGAAATCTGTGAGCTTACGCCATATTCGAAAATCACATTGGTATCATGACATAACCCCTTCGCAATCTTCAGTAAGACAGGAATGGCGGCCGGCTCTTGTTGCAACACTTAATAATATATGTAATCTAATCAGACCTAATCGTTTATAAACTGACACAAAATAACTGTTTGCAATTGTTGGATATATTAAAAACCAGGAGTTACCATGTGCATTGAAATTTGATAGTTAAAAATTCTTGATGAAATTATCAATGCTTCAGTAACGCATGTAGAATTCAATTGCACAAATGAGATGCAAACTAAAAAAAATAAAAATACCTGGTCATGTATGTATATATATATATATATATATATCACACTCCACACGTATTGACCGCGATCAACTCATTTTAACGAACTATGAAGCCGATCAGTTTTCTCTGATCTTTTTCTTTGCCAGCAAATCAACACTTGACCTCAAAAAGGGCAGAGTCTGCAAAAAAAGAAGACTGCAGCAAATGTATAATATTACGTCCGTGAAAATTTCTAACATCCATAGTAATGGGATAAAAAAACAACACCACAAATCGTAGCACTGAATTTTAAAAAAACCAACCGAACACGGATGGCTTCGACAACTTCTTTTCTTAATAATAGCTTCGTTCATAGAAATCGCCATCAATTGATTTTGAAAATGCAGCTTTTGAAAAGTTATATGCCGCTCGCTTAATTCTGTCAGCATAAAACATTTTTAAATTTTTGGAAAAATTAAACGCTTCGCTTGGCATTAAAATCTTTATCGAAGAGCCTTTCGGCCGACTCCCGAGAACTAACTCTCCTAAGAACGGGGAAGCTTTTCCTTGTGCCCAGACGAAATAGTTCATCTTATCGGTGTTCCGATGCGAGATATCACTTTAGATGCTTTGATATTTTTTTACTCCCGTTAGTTATTAAGTTGACGGCTCCCAGGCCGAGCACGTGGGCCGAGGGCTGTCTTTGAAGGGAGGGGGGTAGGAGTTGGGGGTGGCAGGGAGGGGAGGACTTGAGAAAAGGGGAAGTTAAAGGTTGCGGCCACGGGAATCGAACACGGTGTTGATTCCGAAGGGGACTGACGGGCGAGCAGCCAACCGCCGATGCCCGTCTCGAGTTGTCACCGTGGAAACCGTAGACGGAAAAACAAATGAACGCTTGCGGTATAAACTGTTATGAAATGGTCCGCATGTACCAACCTCACGACTTAAAGACGAGCATCAAAAGGTTTCTCTACGAGGAAGAAAAATGAAGACATTTGTAGAGAGGTCTTCGGAAATTTCAACGGGCGACCCAAGGACGGAAGAGTGTCCAAATCTTTCGGTCTTTCAGGA
Organism: Hetaerina americana; assembly: GCF_022747635.1. Classification (NCBI taxonomy): domain Eukaryota; kingdom Metazoa; phylum Arthropoda; class Insecta; order Odonata; family Calopterygidae; genus Hetaerina; species Hetaerina americana. The sequence continues at coordinate 22,815,577 of NW_027286069.1, forward strand.
ATCCTCTGGCAGAAGTAGAAATTTCATGGGTCACACCTAAAATTCAAACTCCAGAGATATTTTTTTAGGGACAAAAGGGTCTGTGAATAACTTTCGTGACATACGCTGTTACATTATTAAAATCGTGAAAGGTACAATTTTTCTTTGTATCCTGTGACATAGATAATGTTTAATCATGATGTTTGTTCTCGATAATGAATTAAAAAAAAACAAATACCTAAATAATTAAATCGCATTATTTAAAGAAACAATTTAATGGATTTAGTTGCAATTGTCAGTGAAAGTTCAAAGGATTTCATCAGATATATTGATCATAACTTTACTATTTGTGTGCTTCATTCTTGAAAATACTTGTGCAACATTTTTTACAATATTTAGTTAGGTTAGTTACATGCTGCTTGTTTAGGCGCATTTAGGGCCGACCTGCATCATACGTAGGCCTCTGGTTGGTACCCCTGAACTTGAGGATTAGACTCAGAATCCTTCACCTATGACTGGGAATCATTAGCATTAGTATTTCAATCCCAAGATTGATTTACTGCAGCCTTGTATTCTTTCCTATTCAGTCTCGATTCCCTCACCCCGTGTTAACTGCTCTGATTTACTTTTTATTAAATTTTTTTTCTATGCACTTTTCCTTTGGTCTTCCTCACGGTATATATCTTTCAAGATTTGTCCTGGTGCTCTCAATAAGGTCCTGTTCTCAACTACTCCTCTCTATTAATACTTCCTGAATCCATGTCTTTTCTATCCATTTAATACTCAACCGTCAAGATGCAGTCATTCAAATATGACTTAAAAACAGACAACGGACACTTTATATTGATGAAGATATGTAGTGACCTCATTATTTTTTTCAATTTTGGCTAGAAGTGGATTTTAAGGGATTTGAATTTATGCCGGGGTTACATGTGCCCTTTAGAATGAGTTGATAAGTTCGTAAGATGAGTTTGGGATGGGTAAAGAGAGTTATACTTAATAGGAGAAAGACTAGGGGAGATAGTCCGAGGCGAAGTTACACCATATTTAACCGACGGGGCCAAGTGGTCCATATTTAAGCATCCTATACAATGGATGGTATACGAAATTTAAGTCTACATGTACATGGAACCCTCAAAGCCATCGATGGGGTGAGTGGCAAGGGGTGATTCCAGAATGAAATTGAAATGTTCCAAAAATGTTAGTGATTAAAAACGTTCAATTATTCAAACAATTTTAAATTATTATTGCAACAGCTTACGTGCGTCTCGGTAATCTAAGTAAAAAAATACTTTTCTACGCTGGCAAGACGAGCTACTAGTTAGAATAGCGTATTAAATAAGAGTTTGATGAAATAATGACCATATTCTATGCAAATCAAATAAAAAAATGTTTTCATAGCGCCATCGTTAACAGTAATTCCGATTTCTTATCGTTTGTGAGAAAACTGGCATTTGGATGCCGTCGTTTCTACACTTAATCTCACCAATCAAGTTTTCCTGATCTCTCCTACCGAGGTACGACAGGTACATATAGTGGTGTATTTTCGAAATAATCGCAAAACAGACCTGCCTCTAATTTATTCAGGGGATTTAATTTATTTTGAATTCATTAAAATCCTTAATTTGACCTTCACACCGTGAGTGATTCACAGCCCACTTCCTCCGATGATGATAAAGTCTTGAAGTGGGAAGCCAGTAAAGAATTCTATTTTTATCTCCACCCGAAGGAATTGAATTTATAAAAAGAATATGTTTGTGGTTCTCGTCCGTGGCTATTTTGAGGTGACGGTTCTCAACTGATGTGGGAATGGGAATATTGGGATAAAAAGAAATATGGTATGGTATAGGAATGAAGGGATACCAAATAACTGTGGAGAAATTATGAGTGGGGATAAAAATACGACAAAAGTGATGTAAAAAGTTGCAAATTACACAAAAAGTAAATATGAGAAGAAAAAGAAAATTATGGATGAAAATTAGACGAGAAGAATAGACATATAGACAAGAACGAAAATGGAAGAATGTAAATACAGAATTCGGTAGAAGAAAATACAAAGAATTGAATGAGAAAGTGAGGTGGGAAATTGATAGGACAAAATTATCGCGGAGGAAGTCGTAGTGCGAGGATATGTAAAGTTTACAAGAGGATAGGTGTAACTGGTCCACTGCAAAAGAAGGTAAAAGTTCTATCATGAAGTAAGAAGGGTAAATACAAACGACTGTGCCAAAAAATGAAAGATAATTTAGGAAAACTATTGATCCAAACATTGAAGGCATGAGGAAATGTAGAGAGAAAGAGAATATGACGTAGATGAAGAGCTACTTGATGGAGAGATAGGACAAAAAGTGAATTGAAATCAAATAAGGCCGTAGGGGTAGACAAAATTCCCACAGAACTACTTTTAAAGTTTAGGAAAAGGTGGGAGGAAAAGTTTTAATAGGGTATTTCAAGGCATTTATGAGAGAGGAATTTGACCGGAAGACTTGGTCAAATCAGTGTTAGTTGCTATTTCAAACAAGGTCAATGCTACATTATATCAGAATTACAGAAAAATACTCATATGTTTGATTTCGCACGAAGCTAAAGTGGTTCTCAAAATCACGAACAAGAAGATGAAGAAGATTACTAAGAGAACGATCAGTTTGGGTTCGGAAAGGGGAGAGGTATGTGTGATACCATAGCAGTAATGAGATCACTAACAGAGAGGGACATTGAGTGCAATCAGGATGTATTTGTTTGCTTCGGATATTTTGAGAAGAAATTCAATTGAGTAAATTAGGTTGAATCAATGGATAGATTGCGGAAAAGAGGAGTAGATTTGAAGGAAAGAAGATTTATTCACAATCTTTACGTCTCAGACTACTCAGGTGTGAGTGGAGGTTCGAGAGTCGGGATGGACAGAGTTAGGAAGAGGAGTAAGACTTGTAAGGAATTATCACCTTGGCAGTTCAGGTTACATGTGGAGGAAAGGAAAGGAGAGAAAAGAGACAGTGGAGGAACTGGAGATGGGAATGAAAGTAGGTCGGGAATTGATTAAACTAGGAAAGTTAGCGGATGATCAAGCTTTAGTTTGTCAGTCAGCCAAGGAGTTACAAACTCTGCTGAGTGAAGTGGAAAGTCAGTGCAATGGGTATGGGAATGCATGGAAAAAAGAAAATTGTATGCAGTTTTTGAGAAAGAGGTAAGCTAAGGTAAATATTAAAATAAGAGTTCATTGACAAGAGCAGGTGGAATGGCTTGCCTATCTCGGATGTGTTTACGGCCAAAATGGTCGAAGTAGTACGAACATAAGAAGGAGAATTGCTCCAAGTAAAGATGATTTCACAAGAAGGGAGTTTACGACAAGGACGTTGAGTAATGATGCTAAGGAAAAGCTCGCCAAACCTTTTTAATGGTGCGTGATTGGTGTTACGTGGAAACATGAACGTTTAAGCAAGATGATAGGCGTAGATTTTGGAGTCTTTGGAGACCAGACAGGGTGGGGAGGAGAATGGATTGTTTGGAGAAATCTAAAGGAGGCAGGAAAGATAGATGCAAAACATTTAGATTGACAATGGGACTTTGAAGACTGTGATAGATGAGATAACTATAGACAGACGAGATAGGGGTATTGGCAGGAATAGGATAGAGATGTTGGACACAATGAAGGGATGAAAGAACTATGCGGGATTGGAGAAGATCTAATTGTAGTGTTGGATGTCAGGTTGTGTTTTATTAGGAAAAGCAAGGGGAATTATCACTGTCCCGTGTATGTATCCCAAACCTATCAATAAAAATTATTTACCTATATTTGGGGAATGTTATATTAGCACGTCGTGACTTAAGATATAAACTTTATACGAAGCGTACTAAAGATACATGATGGAAATCCTCCAAGATCATTCATAAAAATCGAAAATGGTCACATTTCAAAGCAACGCTGGATGCTCCTCCACAAAAGTATTATGTATGGCCTCACGATGTAAATGTTAGTTGGTAAGAATAACGCAAAACTCAACGTACTGTGTGTTATATATTATTTATAAGTTCAATTTGGCCTATTAGCGCTTCCCAATTCGATTATGTATTCTCAGAGAAATAGTTTGTCATAATTGGTACTGACGGGTGCTTTTCAGATTTTATTGGAGGTCCAATGGAGACTGCACACGATACATTTGGTCACCTTTGTTGTTGTACTGATGAATAGTGTTGGAAAATTCATTCTGAACAGAGTTGAATATATGAATAAGAAGTTTTCAAGAATTCTGAGAAGATCTTATTTATTTTAGAAGCGTGCTCTCTGAAACTTATTTTTGATCAGTTCTCAGGTGCTAAATCATGAAACCAATATGCTTTGTCTGCTGATTTTTACCATAAACTAATTGGTTCTGTAGGTGCTGTTATGTCAACGTAATTACATTTATTGCACACAAGATATCAGTTTGTCGCGAGAACGACATTTGCATCTGGACCATTCACCCACCACTCTTCCGGTTGGTTTTCCTCCATCGCGAACAAAGTATGTGGAGTGAAATATTGAATTTTAGATTTTATTTTCAATTAAAAATAACACAGGAAGCCCTTTTTCTATTAACGTCATTTGATAGAATAATCTTAGGCCAACAAATAGACGAAACGTCATCAAAGTGACATTCACTTGGGCATTCCGGTGCAGCTTCCTTAAAGAACCTATGGTTTCCAGCATGTCTAAGAAGATTGAAGAATAAGGAAGAAACGCGTGCATTAAATCCAATCTAAACTACTACTGCCACTACTTTGAGAAGATCCATCAAATTTTGATGAGTAAATATGTCGTTAAAAATTAAAATATTAATATTATTTGCATTGGGTAGCTCTCGTACCATGTACGTTTTTTATAACGCGGTCTCTGTGATCCTACACCCTCCCTCCAGTCTTGAGGACCCGCTGGTTTCTCATTTGCAGAAGGGTTGTAGATAGAATTGGTCGGATGTGTTCGTGATTCATCCAAGAGGAAGGGTTTCCTATATGGATGAGATAACTTTCGATTTCGACTCGCCACGAGCTGAAGAAGTACGCAGTGCTCAAGGAAAAGGGAAGAAGATGCCGTGGGCAAAAGGGATCTGGGAATTTGGGAAGTGAAATTAATCCTTATAAGACATATTTGAGCTTCTTTTTCTGCTTCGTTTCTCCGCATTTTCTCCTCCTTGCGGACGCATTTTTGCGTTTCGTTCTTCAAACTTTTCATCCCGTTTTATTTTCCCATCGCGCGGATGACGGCGACGTATCCCGGCTTAAATAACTCGGAAAGGAAGGGAAAGGAGAACGGAGACTCTGCTGGGGATTGAGGAACTCGTTGGGAAGACAAAAATAAAAAGACATTCGGATTTTATTTATAGTGCTTTAATGGTGAGAACTCGCCATGTCGGAAACATCGAGTATATCGTATCAGAGTTGACAGAGAAGACACTGAGGGCAATCGCTCGCGTCGGACTTGCTGGGAAGAACCGACCCGTCGACACCCTGGACGTCGATGCCCTTCCAGGCGAGGATACCGGGATTGTCTTGGGATTGTTGGGGAAAAGGAAGGGAGAGGAAGGGTTCGGAGATGATAGAGGCTGCTGACGATCAAGGATCAACCATCTAGTACTTGATGGAGTATCCGTGCTGTTCGACGGGCTCAACCTCGGTCTCAACCCTGTATCCGGTTTGGTAGGCCACAGGGGCGGGGATGACGGCGGGGGCGGCGTAGGCGGTGGCGATGGGAGCGGCGATGGGGGCGGCGTAGGCCAGGGGGGCGTGGTGAGCGTAGGCGAAGGGGGTGGCGATGGGCAGGGTAGCTGCTGGGAGCAGTCCGGCGGAGGCAACGGCCACGAGGGCGGCGAGGACAACCTGCGAGGGAAGAGAGAAAAAGGGACAGAGAGGTCAATTTCCAGTTTTTCTTTGGTTTAATTCCGGCTGGACTATGCGTGGCAATTTTGATGCAAAATCTCTTATGTAATCTCTTCATAAAATTCCCATACATAGAGACAAAATTGATTCATCAAGACTGAAAGTTATAATTGTGTGCTTACAATATTACGGATCAACGACGTCACCTAAGTATATTCATGAGAAATACATAATCCGTAAAATTGGATAACAGTAATGGCGTAAACCAAGGAAATTTTGATGTGTTTGAGACGAGAGCGATATGAATAATTGCTAAATACTATTCAATGTTAGGGCATAGTTTGTTTATATTCATTAAAACGTTTCTTTCTCTACACCTTTTACATTTTTTATCGATAGTAAAAATTACGTAACGGTTCTTTGATAGTCAACAGCCCTAAGATCGCTTTTACTTTTTAAACCGAGAAAGAACTCAACAATTGCCGAACGCATGTGAGCCAAGGCTACATTTTTTTCTCCCTCGAGAGACGAGAAACACAAAATATCGGCGGATACTTTATAAATGATGGGAAATAATGAGATAAGTAGTGTAGTTCTAAATTGGCAAGCATTATATTTTGTTTTCTATTTGATTGTAACTACACCAGCGGTTTTAAATGATACTTTCTACCAATAAATACTGAATTACTCATCAAATGTTTGTTTAAAAAATGTAGAATCAGCTTCAGACACAGAAAGTTACATTTAAAATCGGTAGAGAACGCGAAGCAGCATAAAAATATAATTTTAATGGCAGATACATCTTTTACCAAAACTTTGACGACTAACCCAAAAAATTCAAGCACTATTACGACTGAATTAAATCTCTAATACCAAATAATGTGCTAACATAAAATTTATTATCTTTCATCAAAATTCCATCATTGGGGATCTTTCCTCCTTACTCATTATCAAACCGAAGTTCTTTTTTTTTCTAAAGGAAAAACGCGGTGAGGAAGTCATCTACGTTCACCCTACAGCTCTCCTCACGAGCGTTGCAGAATAAAAGGTTGATTCAATGGCATAGTTTATCCTTTTCCCCCTCAGGAATCCCATATATTTTCACATCAATAACAATAATTTGAAAAAATTCATTCTAAACGAATTTCTTCTCACGTGAAAGCAGACGTGGAAAGCCTATCAGGAGAATCGGAGGAACCACGCAGCCATCTTGGAAGATTCTCGAAATTATCTCAAGAGGGAGTGTATCTTTGGTATCCGTTACCTATTAAATTCGTTATCAAGATTGTGATGAAAATAACACTTTTTTAGCGGTTTTTCTTGTTTATATTCATATATGCGCATTGATATCCGTTCCTATGGTCTCCAAACGGTAGTCCCGGTACATGAAATACTAGTGTAAAGCTACAAAACTGATTTATACTAAAACTACTGTGATATCATTGCCAATATTTTAAACTAATTTCAAATGCATGTCTCAGGGAAAATCGGGAAAAAATGAATTGCTATTGAGTTTCAAAATGGTGACGAGAATGTATTTGTCCTATGCATAGAACGTACTTTTTCTCCGTAAAGCTAGTAGGAATTTCGAAGGATATTGAAGGGATGCTCCTACATACTTAATTGCAAACCACTACTCAGTTGTATTGTCCATTAATCCATTAATCGATTCTACTCGAACATAGGATACCTGGCGTCCTTTAGATACAATGGTATGATGATTTGAAAAATTCGTGCGAGCCCTATATTATTTTTGAGAAATTTACATGATGGAGAAAATGAGTTGCTATATTACAACGTAAAAAGATGAAAAAAAGACGAATACTTCCCACTACATGGTAGACGTTGATGATTAAACTTTCAATGATGCGTCAATCTCTGATCGAAAATTAATCTCCAGGCATTAAACCTTTAGGTAAGTGCAAATTTGAGTAGATTTCTTGTAGTAAATAACATATATCGATGACAAATATCCAAGAATGTCAGGATTTTAACCTTCAACTGATTCTCACATTTATGTAATGGTGATTCCAATTTACAGCTATTCATGTGAATATTACGAATATTAAACATGTTCTAGATTTCCTCATTCATTATTTTAAACTATGAAGTTACTTTTCTAGTTTAAATTGGTCGTTGGCGTTCTTCAAATTAGCAAATGGATGAAATTGTTGCTGTGATCAAACTATAAATCATTCCATTTTTTATATATCAGATTTTACAAAAATCAATACCTTCATTTTTCAGTGAATCACATTTTAATTTATACCGTCAAGACTTCGGCACGAGAAATTAATAACTGGCGTTATTTTTTGAACCCTGGTCAAGAGTTAAAGTCTCCAAAATTCAAACCGAGACCTCGTAATCGTCATCTCCGTTAAGGCAAGTAGGTTTACGCCAAAGACAATTATCGCTTCAAGAATACTCTCCAAATCTCCGATCAAATTTTTGAACGCTTCCAAAAATAAATAATAATGCTATCAACCATAAGGTTAAATATGTGCGCATATAACTTTTAAAACTATGGATATATGTGAACACTTACGAGCTTGTACATGTTGAAGGTTGAGGTGAGGACTGCTGCTTTGTGCTGTCTAACAGGTGCTGGATTGCGAATGATGCCTTTTTGCACGTGGTGACATTGCTTATATACCGGCTCCTCGGTCCAGGGCGGAAGACGGAATAGCCGGAGGTGAAGAGGGAGAGGGAGGGGAGGAGGAGGGAGGGTGGGTGGGTTGAGGGGAAGTAGTTGGGAGGGAGGGGACTGATTGCCGACGGCGGAAGGTTGAAAAGGGGTGGGTAGGAAATGGTCGCGGCGTCAGAGAGTGAGAGGGAATGGGGTGGGGATGGGGTGGGGGGTGGGAGAGAGAGAGAGAGAGAGAGGAGGAGAGGAGAGATTTTGGCGGTGAGCGAGTTTCTATAGGGACGAGACAGCCAACCACGGCGGACGCTCCGGCTTAGATGTCGGGCGTGGTCAGAACGGAGCCAATGCGATATTCCCACGCGCTGCCATCCCGGGAACGAAAACACGGCGTACGGATTATTATTACATTCTAAGCAAACGTCAAATTTACCGCACGAGGGCGAGGACATCCTTGCGCTCGAATACTTAATTAGGGGTGGACGACGCTTATTTCCTCCGAAAGGTTTTTTTTATGCGACAAAGAAAAAACATGTATGAAAACCAGCAAGGATTTACCTCAAAGAACGGTTAATATATATTTTTTTCTTCCCTGGATAAGTCGACGATAAATTTCACCTTCACCTTAATAAACAAGTGATCTCCCTTCCCTCCCCCCCCCATCTCCCCTCCACATCCTATTTTAAAAAGTTGCCTACAAAACGTCTGTATCCTATGCGAAATAGCGCTGTCCCTAGGATGGTAGAACTTACTGGAAAATTTATGACCATGGCTTTCATATTTGCATATTAGAATGGACGGAATATTTCGCGCAGCGTAATAGATCCTCAAATGGGAGAGCGAAAGTTTAAATCTTGGTATACTCAAAACTATTCCAAATATTACTCTTAGGGTTCCTGACTAAATAGATACAACATATTTCCGAATCGCGCATTAAAATAAATTGTTCTTTAGTCCTGTATACTTTTATACACAGAACTACCTATAGTGGTTTAATCTTACACAGTAATATTATTTGCTGTACGATCATCCGCTTTCTACAAAGCATGGCACAAACGACTCTCGGTAGATTCACTCGTTTATGCTTGACTTATACATACGCCCCTTTCTTCTTCTTTTCATCCATTTTACAGAAAGTTAAACTCTCTGTTTTACGTCTGCAAAATTTTGTAGTACAGTCAATCAAATAATTTGCATTCTCTTCACCTATTTTTATTATCTTCTGGTGAATTAATTGACTCTATACTTTCCTTCTTCTCCACTGAAAGGAACGGATTCTTGAATGGAACCCGTTCTTCATAAACTCCCGGAATGAGATATGAAGTCTCGTGTTTTACTAAGGGGAAGTCAGGATTTAGGGTCATAACAGCCCACCCATTTTTTGGGGGCGGGGAGGGGGGAGGGTGTTAATTTATAAGGGTTCTAGAATATAACAAGGATACATACGAAATAGATCTTGATGGATTAATTGGTGCTTTGGAGCACGAGGAGCGTTAGAATCATATTTAAAATTTCATTTGAACTTGGGTAAATATTGCAACGCCCAGTAGGGCTATAACACGACTTAGATAGTGCTCAGCAACTATTCCATATCTGGTGTGGTAGAATAATCATTAATAAAAGTTAAACGCGATGTATTGCCCTTGTCTGTTAATATGCGGTTTGCAAATTCCAGTTCTGCTGTAACTCTGTTCATTTTTCCGTTGAACTTCATCACATTTATGAAGAAAATTTTTGAATATGTTGAGTAAGGACGCTAATTAAAGAATAGTGAATACTTTTATATGGAGCGTGGTTTTGTTCTGCACGGAAATATCCTTGTGGAATAAGGAATGGATTGGAGGTTTTTGAAATGATAATTGTGTGGGGAAGGATTAAAAACTTGAAATTGACAGAAAGGAAAACAAATGAATATGTACTAGCCGTGGTGAAATGGTAGAATTGTTAAGAGAAATTCAAAGGAGGCAGGAAAATTGGATACAAGCAGGGTTTGGTTTGGCTATGGGATATTGAGGACTGCGATTGAAGGGAGGACGTTGGGAATTTGGATTATTATTTTGCTTTATTGTGAATTATTATTTATCGTTTTAGGTATATTCTGGATGGAAATTAACATAACACTCTTAAAAAACATTATAGTTAAACGTCTTTCAATTCCTCAGACATTCCACCTCCCCTCATTCCGTCCTACATGTCTTATTCCTCATCCCTCGTGCTCAGTTGCTCTTACTTTCCTTTCTTTTCCGTCCATTTTATCAAATGAGATAGCGGTAGTATAAGAATGAGGATAGATGTTGGCCAATATGAAGGGTTGTAGAATACATACAAAAAATTTAAGAAGGATTTGTCGTATTGTGTAATATAAGATTATTTCTCGTAAGGAGAACCTCAGAAATGTTCCGTTGTTCAGTCCGTGTCCATTCAAGACCTTACTTAAACTTAAAACTACCAAATAATAATATAAATCACTTTCGAATATACTTTTCTTCCCAGCGTAGATTCCCAGAAAATGAACAGCTACCTATTTTGCATAGTTTTACCTATCACGTTTTGGTACGACTGGCTATACTACCTTGTATAATGGTTTTTTAACTCGATTGAACAGAAAGAAGTCACAGGGAGCCAAATCAGGTGAATTCGGTGGCTGTTGGATGGTATTTGTTACATTTTTCGTCAAAAAATTACGAATAATGATAGCACTGTGCGACGGTGCGTTATCATGGTGCAAAATCCACGAGTTTTCTGCCCACATTTCTGGTCTCTTTCGGCGAATTGCTTCACGCAAACGTCTCATAATGCCCAAATAATACTCTTTGTTTACTGTCTGGCCTTCTGGCAAAAATTCATGATGCACTACACCGTTGTAATCCATGAAAACCGTCAGCATTGCCTTCTTTTTTGACTGAAAACGACGTGGTTTTTTTGGTCTCGGCTCATTTGGTGAACGCCATTCACTTGCCTGATGTCTGGATTGCGTGTCGTACTCATAAACCCACGTCTCGTCTCCAGTAATGATCCTTTTGATGAATGTGGGATCGGATTCAGCCTCGCAAATCATGTCTTTTGCGACGTCAACACGGTCTCTTTTTTTCATGAAATTGAGGTCTTTTGGCACCAACTTTGCTGCTACACGACGGAAACCCAAATCATTAACCACAATGTCTTGGGCGGATCCATAGGCAATGCTCAAGTCCTCCGCTATTTCTCTGATGGTTAATTTGCGGTTATTGACCAACATTTCTTTTACTTTATCAATTTTTTCACCGACTTTCGATGTCGATGGTCTGCCACTGCGTTCATCATCTTCGATTGACTCACGACCACTTCTGAACCGCTCGTGCCACTGGTAAACGACCGTTTTTTTTAGAGAATCGTTGCCGAAACACTTTTCCAACATTTCCAACGTCCGTGCGCCACTAAATCCGTTTTTTACGCAAAATTTAATACAAGTTCGTTGTTGCAAATTTAAATCCATTTCTGAAATTGTAAAAAATCGCCAACACACACAGAGATAGATGTACTCTTGGCTACGTAACTTTTGCAAATGTCAAGTTATGACACTAAGATTTAAAGGGAATATCAACAACAAATGTACCAATTTAACAAAAAAAAACAGAACTCAAATCGGAACGATGGGAGCGCCACACGGTGGTTATTCCGGGAACTTTTTGATCAAGGTAGTATGAGATGAAATAATAATTTCAATACACTTTTTGAATAAATTTTATTTATATATGACATGAATTGTCGTATTATTGTCTGACTAAATACATTGGACTCCTTTTGACGATAGTATGACGACTAATTCGCTTAGATGTTAAATAAAAACTGAAAAACGTTTACTATGTGGGCTATTGGCTGTGTATTGATCACACGCTAATATGGTGTGTTAGAAAATGTAATTCCTGAAACACGCCATCTTGTTTATCAGGAATGATAATTTTAAAGTTGTCGTTGCTACGGATAAAAATGGAAGGGTTAAAAAATCGATTAAGTAAACGAAGAAAATAGCTCTAATACGATCACAATCGCGGAAAAGAAAGGGGAAAAAACCATTTGCTGAGGACCCTAAGGATTGTAAACAAAGATTTTTAATATGATTTTCGTTTTGCAAACTTTGACAGTAAATTGTTATTTATTTACAAATGTCTGTCATAGATGTCACTATGAAAATGCTCGTATGTTCAATATTTTCAATAGTACTGGTGAGGGAGAATGTTTATGATATGTTTTTATTTAAAATGTGTGTGTGCGTTAATTTTTTAGGGTACTTTGAATATCGATCTCATCAATTTTACCCTGTGATAATTATCGATCCATAGAGCCTCCTAATACGATTTTTACATCCTTCGTTTCTTTCCCAGATGCGCACTCTTCACGTCTTCTGTCTGTAGTTTTTTGTATAAACATTTTTATCAGAGTAACTTCCATTCCATGTGTCTCTCCCCACTTTCAACCATGATGCATCCCAGAAGCAATTTGATGGGTTTAGGACCAGGGGAATTTCCCGCTTGGGGTCGTCAAAATAACTCTGGTCTATCTCGATTTGGTTCGATATTCGTCAGAGTTGGTGTTCAAAGTCGAAACCTCAAGCTGCAAGCCCCTTAAACACCCTTTACTGTATTTAAGGATTAAGAATCCTGCTTTGGGCGAGAATAACTGATATACAGTGGATAGTATTGAGTGCCGAGTAAAAAGTATTTAACTGCTTTCGTGATACATGAAAACACATCAGATACATTGTTTTTTTTGGTAATTTAAGTCTCAAAGAGTCCGAAATTTGGTTTTTCTCCTTTTTTTTCTAAAAATATAAAATAGGTCATAAAAATGAATGAAGTAATTCATAGAATTGTTAAAGTACTATGCCAACATTAGATAATAGATTTAATACCATCGTATCATTAGATAAATCTACTAAATTGTTTAGCGAATACATTTGACAAAAAAGGGAAGATGTAAAAGTATAATCAAATCGAAATGTTTTACCTGCTCATAATACTATATACCAATAAAAATTAAAAAAAAACTTATATGCGTTTACACGTAAAGCACTTTAAAATTATACCAATATTCTTAATAAAATAAAATTTGCAATGGTTAAATAATGAAAATAAATAAGGGCACTCGTTCACTGGCTTATGTTTTTATTTCTGTCAGACAATAAATACAACCGCATTTATGGTTAAGCAAATAAATGGGATGGTCATTATTGTTTAACATGTCAAGCAAATTTAAATTTACCTGAGATGAATGATGATGAAGGGATGAATTTTAAAATTAATAATGTACGGTCATTAATGAAAAAAACCTTGTGCTATTTCAAATTGGTGTAATTTAGGTTATATTGATATGATAAAATCTTCAGGACCATGAATGGCGTTTAGTAATCTTCCCAGGAATCGATTGAAGGAATCAAATATCTTCATAATTTAGAAATGTTTGTGCAGCTACATGGGCGATAATAGATGTCAGCCCGAGTGAAGTACGAAATAATTCTTGCAAAAAGGAATATTTTGAATAAATCAGGAGATCAGGCTCGATCAGGTATATGACACAAATGAGAATGGAGTTTTAAATTGACAGGATGCTTTAAGATGCTTTAAGACTGTTTCATTATGTCGATAATAGTTTCAATAACTGAAACTCAGTAATTAAACTCGGGAAACTCTTTAATTGGTTCCGTTTTATAATATTTACACACAGTCATCATTTAATCGTCGTAAAATTTTAATTCGAGAGAATGGAAAATACTTTTCTTCATGTTGATGCTGTGAAGAAGTTCAACCAAGCGACCATATTTTCCTTTTAAATTGAAAAATCCCCCTTATAAGTATTCATATATTTGAATCTTATTTCAGGAAATAATTTATTGAAGAAGATATCAATTTTATTCACTTTTGTCTTACTGAAATCAGCGGCCATTTTCGCCGTTATTTTTGTGTTCATATCCAATTTCAGGAAGAACGTAGCAGTCCATTGAGTAGAACGCTGAGCTACTAATCAGAAGGCCCAGGAGAACGTATTAGTCCAAGGGTAGAGCGTTGAACTACTGCTGACCGTCCTGATGGGCCTACGTTCGATTCCCGGGCTAGACACTCTGGGAACCTGCAGCTCCACCCAAGCTAAAGTGATTTTTCGGGTACCAGATCTTCCTGGGAAACCATTACCGGCACAGGGAAAGGAACTGGTCCACCTACCCTGGTATACGAATTACACACGCCGTCGGGCTTAGTACTGGGTGAACTCTACCATCACCTACTAAACCGACCTTCGGGTTGATTACTATGTTTATGGTTTATCCAATTAGAACATGGACGGTTAAAAAAGAAAGATGAAAAGTAATTAAAATTTCGAAAAATCGCTCTGGAAAATAATATTTTAGGTTTTATTCTCTTATTTATTGAAAGATTAAGAATCGAGGAGGGGATGATGAGAAGAAGAAAAATGCCGAAAGGAATCGGAAAAGAGAAACATGTCTTAGTTGGGGTACTTTTTATGGCGGCATTGCTTGCTGAGTAGAAGATATCACTGAAGGAAGGAGAAGATGGCGAAGAAAAAGGATATGGAATGCTTGAGGGTAGTAAAAAAATTGCAGATGTTACGGATAAGTAAAAGAAGATGCTCAAGACATCCAGGACTATGGAGGACATCCAGTTTAAACCTGTCGTAAGACAGGTCCACCTGAAAGAGATCTAATTCCAAAGTGTTATGACCAAATGTCCCTTAAAGCTTCGATCGTTACGTTTCTGAGAGGATAAAAAGGTTGGGAATTAGTAAAAAAATGTTTCAAAGAACTAACAAAAAATAGTTGGCTTGTTTGCAATTGGAGGCACATAAAATTTGGCAATAATACATTTGTGGCCGCGAAATACTAAAGAGGGTTCTTGCGAGATAAAAAGTGAAACTTACCTCCTACAACATTCTATGACTTAGTGACGCTTCAGTACTTTTGTGATCTCCTATTTATTTCAGCATATTACAGCACCCCTTACTTATTGGATATAAGCAACCACCAACACGAGTTAACGTAATATTTTCCGTCCGCGATTTATTTTTCCCGTTTGATTCAATTCATTTGTTTTACGTCAGTCTTTGCTTCTAATGTTCATCCATGTGCAATAATGGGACTTTTTAAGATTTACTACTCGCATCGTTGCATAAGATTCAATACTATTTTGTTTCAAAAAACTAGAGGATCGATTTAAAAAGCTGAAAAGCAATAGAATTTAGTTTAATGGAATTTGTAAAACTATTTTAAAATATACAGCTACCATTTCCAGTTATCAATCACAGTCATTAATCCGAAGGTCGGTTCGATATAAGAGGTTAAAGTTCATCCAGTAATAAACCCAACGGCGTGTGTACTTCGCATTTTAGCAGGGTAACAAGTGGATTAGTTCCCATCCCATGGTCTTCCAGAAAAAAGATCTGGTACCCGAGACATCACACAGCTTGGGTTAAGCCGCTATAGGCTAGTGGTGTCCCCGGGAATCGAACCTTGCCCTCTGGTCAATAAAACAGACACTCTACCCACTGGACAACTACGGCCTTTAGTTACCGTGAACGAATGAAAATAAAAAAGGTGAGATCCCAGAAATTAAAGATAAAAACTTGAAAATACTATTCCAACTTCAAAAAAGTAATTTTTTTCATTGATTTTCGTGATTTTTGATGGGAGTTTTGGACTGATAGTCATACATTTCCGATCGCGACCATGCCGTTGGGAAAAACTGCTTGTAAACATCAATATCTCCTCTTCCACTTTTGCCCACGCACGTCTAAATGGTCATAGATGGCCTCCATAAGTTAAATTAATCCAGGGCTTACGCATCTGGCAAAATTATTCAAAATTGAATATTTAACACAAAGAAGTTAAGCCTACGGTCTTAGACTGGAGTAATTTTAACTCACGGATCTGGTTTTTTGATTTTGGAAAATGACTAATAATAAAATACAAAAACCTTGATGTTTCCAGAGGCTCTTTAAACATGCCAAAAAGTTTGAACGGTTGGGAGAAGTTCAAAATACTGTGGGTAAAACCGGAACGATATTTTCGAACTTACATTTATGTGAGGATTACGATAGTATAAATGTTTAAAGTAACTATATACATATATATATATATATATATATATATATATATATATATATATATATATATTCAAGCACGAAAACCCGCCATATAGCGAGCAAATTATCATTCATATGAAAAAAATATAAAAAAGGGGATATTTCTATGCGCAAGTATATATATATATATATATATATATATATATATATATATATATATATATATATATATATATATATATATATACGTATATATAAATAAATATATGTATATATATTTATTTATAATATGAAATGAAGGGAAAAAACTTGAATATGCAGAAAATTCACTGAAAGGAAAATTGATCGAAATTAATGATGGGCAAAACATTTTTTATTTCGACATTATTATAATTCGTGCTCTACCAGTTAAGGTTAGTTTTGCATGAACACAAACTATGCAACGATACATTTAGTTTCCCCTCCTAACCAAATATTAATTGACATCCGATACAAAAATAAGTCCCTTTTTAAAAATAATATCACTATAACAAGCATAAACTTGTATATTTAATGTTATTATACCGTTTAAGTTAAGTTTTGGATGGACACAGGCTATAAAATGGTACAATAATACATAATATTACATTTCTTAACAAAACACAACCTGAATATAAACACTACCAAAAACTGTTCTTCAATTCCACGATCTTTCTTCATCCCGTCATTCCATTCAAAACACATACCCTAATACCGACACAATCCTATTTATTTCACAAAAAAGTCTTCGACTTGACAAAGTTGATATTTAGATCATTTTTAGGTTAAAAACTTCGTTGAGACTGAAAACATTTATTTGAAACAGAGTATTTTGCATTTTTATGAACCGCATTCAACGTATAACTCCTGAAACTACCCAGGAGAAATCTTACTTTAAACGACGCACTGAAGATATAACATTAAGAATTTTTTTCTCCACTCTTTTTCGAATAAACCCACAGATACTTGATTAGGTCACTTAACCTTTGCATCAAGCAATGGATTGAATTCAACACCGTCACGGTGATTGACGTCGATCAGGGAATTAGGAAGTGGCATAAAGGTTCGCACGCCCAACGTCCTGGAGGGCAATAGCAAGCTCAGAGGTCCGGGCCGGACCATCGGCGGGAAGGACAACGCCCAGCGCGTAGGCAATCAATTCCTCTCCCGACCGCCAAAAGGTGTCGGAGGTCCATTGTCACGGCCGCCGCTCCATCGCACGCCAGTACCCAACCACACCCCTCCCCATTCTCCCCCGCCCATTTACCCCTCACCACCCCGCCGGCCACCAATGTAGGACCGCCACATCGGAGGAATTCCGGCTGCCGCGGCCCCGCTATATAAAGTGACCGACGGGATATCTAAGGCATCACTCGCCTATCAGCGACTACAGAACTCTCATTTCTCAAGAGAAGCAGCACCAACCCCACAAACCACCATGTACAAGCTCGTAAGTGTGACCACATTCAAGCACTTTCGCACTATTCCTCCGCTTTCCCGCACCCTGAGCAATTGGACGTACCGCGAATTCTTAAGATCTTACTTTCATTGTTTTTTTTCGTATCGATGATTTAAAATACTTAAATCTCCATTCCTGCCTCTAATCTCTACATGATTGGCTGTTTTTTTTAAAATATCTCCTCGATTTTGAATGTTTATTTCATCAATTTTTAAAATGTCACTGTTTGGCGAAACTTTGATGAGTTCATCCGCTTGAAAATTCAATCCGATCGCGTCAAATGATTTTTGTATACATTCTTCACGATTTTCTAGAATCATTTGAATATTCGTAGGATGTCGAAATGTTCCAAAACATCACCATGGAAGACGTTATCCTAGATTCCCTCTGGGGGACAGTTCTCGAGTGCCCCAAGCCTCGCACCATTCGGCGATACTCACGAAAAATCATTTAATCTTGATATAAGCTACCCATGCTAATCGTATAAGCCTTCTTAGTCTGTATTGGTACCCTCGACTTTCATTAGCCATTAGACATTCCACAATGCAGAGGCGTCTTAATGCGACGCCTTTTCGGAGACGGCAGTATTTTGAATGAATAGACCCTAAGATAATTCTTTTTTTTTCTTCTCGAAAAAAACCAAAGTTTATATTATGAAAATTTTATCTAAGTTCCTCCAAATGTAGATTCATTCATCCGTCGGAAGAGCACAAAACTGCCTTCACTCAGCGAGATTCCGAAATAGACCTTTTTTTTAAAGGATTTGCCATTATAAGGTAAATGTAATTCAATATACGAAGGATTAACCTAGTTTTTTATTTTAAAATTTAATTTTCGTTTGTTGACACGCACGCACTCTTGCGCCCATTCACACGTTGATTCGGGAGATACTAAAATATTTAGTGCCATTTTAAATTTATTGTCTTTGAAAATTTTAGGGAGAAAAAATGGTGCTTTGACACAATTGCGTTCGGCAATTGTTTAGTCGTTTCTCGGTTTGAAAAGTAGAAGCGATCTTAGGTCTGTTGGCTACCAAGGAACCGTTCCGTAATTTTTATTATCAGATAAAAAATGTAAAAAGGTGTAGAGAAAGAAACGTTTTAACGAATATAAACCAACTATACCCTGACATTGAATAGTATTTACCAATTATTCATATCGCTCTCGTCTCAAACACATCAAAATTTCCATGGCAACGTTGTTAAGCCTCACAATACGCCATTAATTTCATCCAATTTTATGGATTTTGTGTTTCTCATGAATATATTTGGGTGAGGTCGTTGATCTGTAACATCGTAAGCACACAATGGTAACTTTTACTCTTGATGAATCAATTTTGTCTTTATGCATGGGAATTCAATGAAGGGATTACATAAGAGGTTTTGCATCAAAATTGCCACGCATAGTCCAGCCGGAATTAAACCAAAGAAAAACTGGAAATTGACCTCTCTGTCCCTTTTTCTCTTCCCTCGCAGGTTGTCCTCGCCGCCCTCGTGGCCGTCGCCTCCGCCGGACTGCTCCCAGCAGCTACCCTGCCCATCGCCACCCCCTTCGCCTACGCTCACCACGCCCCTCTGGCCTACGCCGCCCCCATCGCCGCTCCCATCGCCACCGCCTACGCCGCCCCCGCCGTCATCCCCGCCCCCGTGACCTACCACACCGGATACAAGGTGGAGACCGAGGTTGAGCCCGTCGAACAGCACGGATACTCCATCAAGTACTAGATGGTCGACCATTCGACGTCTGAAGCGATGCATTCATTACCTGGGACGACGGCCGACAAAATCCACACCAAGATATCGAGAGATGTCAACTGCACGCCGAATTCCAGTCTAGTCTGAAGCCGACGTTCTTTTCAATTCTCGCCGAGAATCCAACCCTACATGCACTCCGTGCATGCACAAAATCTGTCACTCAACCGACCACCAACGGGTTAATTAAAGTTCCTTGAAACTTCAAAAAATGATTTGGTTTTCATTAATTCCTCACCCTCGACCGCATCCTTCCCCTCCTGCGATCACCGTAGATTGCTCTCCTGGGAAGTGGGTTAGGATAAGGTTATTACAGAAAAGGACATTTCTTATTTTTTTTAAAGACACCATTTTCTCGCAAATATTTGTCCAGATCAAAAGATATATCGTTCCATAGAGAACAATTGAGTTCGTATTCACGCAATAAAAAAAACGGCGATGGAACGTTCTCTCATCGAAAGATATGTGCTTATAGAAAAAATCAACTTTAAATTGATACTGGAGAACTATTTTTTCCAGCTTCCTCGCTTAAAAGGATAAATACATACTCTCACATATACATATGCATCATATATATATGCATATATATATATATATATATATATATATATATATATATGCATATATTTCCTGAATTGAGAAATGAGGGATTTCATTTTTTTCAATAATTTGACAAGCTATACTTAACGATAAAAAATTATCAAATTTCACCCTAAAAATAAAACAACTTCAAAGACACTCCCTAACGTGCTCATCATTTGAAGTATTCACAAAAAAATTGTATTTTCATTACTTTTTTATCGTTTTTATGAGCTCTGTGAAACAAAGTTTCTACTTCTATTTCAGATATGGAATTTCAAAACCGTCTAATCCATAAAACATCTACCGGATAAATAAACCGTTATTTGTACCCTTGATTTTCTCAGAATAATCTCAATAAAAAATCATCGCGAATGTGATTTCAGAGAAATGAAACCTCATTCTGTCCGCTGACCACTTAAAATTCAAGTGAATATTTTCATTAATAATATTTCGGATACCGCCGAATCTATCCTCTGTGAATATGTATATATATGTATATATATATATATATATATATATATATATATATATATATATATATATATATATATTCCGCGACCTTCAAACTTTCCGGTGAAGTTCATCAAAAGTGAATTCAAGGTCCAAACTGTAATGATAACACATCGCCGTTGATTTTAATAACTGTGTCGTCATTAAAAAAATATATAATTAAACATCCATGAAGATTCTCAAGGTCTTCCAAAATAAGCCTCTTCCCTCTTTTTCTGGAAGATTTCCCTAACCTATTTCTCGCAAGATGAGAATTAGCCGCGCGTTTTATATATTTATTTTTTTCTTTTCTAAATGTTTCAAAAAACCGCACCGCTCTAATCCATGCCTGGGAGGACCGAATTCCACCTCGGAGATTCCGCCCTCGTGTGCGGCTCGAGGGGCGCGTCCCCCTGCCCTTGTGGCCGGCAAAAAAAAAATCCCTCCTTCCTCATCCTCCTTCGCTTTCCACTCTTCCCCCACCCCTCCCCACCTTCCAGTCTTCCTCTCCTTTCCCCTTATTAACCCCCCTCTATCCTCCCTCCCCTCTATCCCCCCTTCCCCTTCCTCACCGGCAAGTAATCTCCCCCCCTTCTGACCGGGACGCCCTCAGGAGAACTCCGACGCCCTCGCCCCGCCCTCCCCGCCCCCGCTACCGGCCCACCCACCTGTTCGCTCTCCCTGCCTCCCTCCTTCCCTCCCCCGCCAGTCCCCTTCAAGGACACGCACCTCTTTTCTAGAAGCTTCTTAACTTTTTTCCCTTTGCAATAAGCCAACCGGCGAAATCGTGGGCGTGGGGAAGACGACGCCCCTCTAGACCCGAACGATTCAGGGGTGGCGAAGCGAACGCACATGGAAAATGATATTATGGCATGCTTTCAACCTGTATCCTCTCGGTTTTGTCGAAGTATATATATATATATATATATAATTAAGGAGGCATTATATATATATGTATATATATATATGTATATATATATATATATATGTGTATATATATATATATATGTGTGTATATATATATATATATATATATATATATATATATATATATATATATATAATGCCTCTTGTTATAATTAGCGACCCTCTGTACCTCAGTAGGCACCATTTTCTTCCGCCTCCACACATTCACGCGTAATTCTTTCGCCCTGGTCAAATCCCCGTATCTTAAAAGAAATTCCTCGAAAGTACATCCAGCCTCCTTAGGGGATGATCTATCCGAATACTTACTTATATGGTTTAAGCAAAAAATATTGGGAAAAGTTTCGTAAAAATAGATTTTTCCATAAATTTTGCTATTATGTCTCAAAATTCTTCAAAGTACATCCATTGAGCGTCGACATACTTTTGCCAGCGGCTTTTCCACGACCCGAAGGCTACCTGGTAGGTGGATTCCGGATCGTCCTTAATGGTACGCGTGCAGGATTCATCGACGGCACTTAACGTACCATGGTGGTGTCCATAAAGAGAGGATTTAACTATTGGGAATAGGAAATAGTCTGCTGGTGCCAAGTCGGGACTGTAAGGGGGAATCGTCACGATGTCGTTGAAGAAGGTCTTTGCAAATCCGTCAAGACTTCGTGATGAGATTAACGCAGATCTTTCGCATCTCCACATTTTCAGTGACAATGGTGTGCACTGTCATCTTATCGATGTCAACATACGACGATCTGCGATCACTCGCACACCTAACCGGCGGCGGTCTGTCTTCACCACTTCACGCACACCCCAAGAAAAAATTCTTACCAATACTTTTTATTCAAACGTAGTTTTTTTATTTGATTCGACTACCTTAGCATTTTCAAACAAGTTATTAACCACTCTTATTTTAATCATTGACGTAAGTTAAACTTTTATTCTAGTAAGGAGAAAGAGTTTTGGACGTAGTAATCCATTTTTTCTAAGAGCACCGGACTACTGACCGGAGGTCCTAAGTTCGATTCCCGGGCATGCCTCTCTAGCAACTAGACCGTAGTTCCTACTATATGTTAGATTCCCGGGCACTCTCGATTTCATCCAAGCTGTGTGATTTTTTGGATACCAGAACTTCTTGGGAAATCGCTGGAGGCTTAGGAACTTGCCCGTTGTGTTAATTTCACGAGCCGTTGGGTTTAGTGTTGGTTGAACCTGACCTTCGGGTTGATAGGTATCTACCTTTTGAGGTGGCGGCAAGGATGATTAAAGACATCCACTGGGTTATTACCATGAATTTCTAGTGATTTAATGAAAGAGTTACATGAGCTAATTACATAAATACTGGAGCGAATTAAACCTCACAGTAATCATTATCATGATCATCATCTTATCACGAAACTTCTCATGTTTCTCTTCTTGAGAGTTCTTTTTTTCGATAGTGATCACCAATTACAGACTTTCCTCAGCTTTCCGCTTCCTCTCAGACAACTTCCTCTCGTCCCAAATGTCTGTATGGTGATTCGGCTCTTATCCGTTCTGTCTCCACCTGTCCGAACCAGCGTGACCTGATGCTATGAAGGGCGAATGCAAATATATTTCCATGTAGTTCTTACATAAGGCTGTCTTTTCCTTTAATGGAATAGGAGATCTAACACAGATCTGACTATATCTTCCAGCCATATTAATCCCTCACAGATGCTACGAATTAGTCCATAAAACTCTTCTTCCTTCATTTTCATGACTTATATTTGATTTATTTGCACATTTCCTCCATAAAATTTCCATATCCTCGCACTGCGTCTTCAACCACGCTTCTTTTGCTCAATTTGTTACTCACCTTAGATTATTATTCAACTCTTTATTCTTCTTTCTCCCGTACTGTTTAACTCGCGTTGACATAGCACCAGAACACGTCTCCATACTTCCGTTTCCGAAAATACACTGGATGAATGTAACGACCTTAAACATGCGCATGTGTATTGATGGGGAATGTTACTTCCACATGCCACCAGGAGTGGTTCTGAAGGTCATTTTGTTTGTGGTCTACAGGCATGTGTGCTTTAGGTTTCAGCCTACCCTCGTATGTTGTTGTTGTGCTGCTGGGCATCGATTTTCCCTCCTTAATCACATCTATACCCTCCTCTGCTCTTGAAGAAAATTCCTGAGCCTCGTAATTTGTCACTTACAATTCTATTGGCTTTCGTATTCCATTTTCCTTTTGTATAATATGCATTGTAAAGCCAACGGGTTAAAATTATCGTTTATATGTATTCGCAAATTTAAAGGCATTCATGATTCAAGAGTCGAACCCACCACTCCCTACTTTATTTCTCTATTTGAAGTTTGAAGTATATGTAACAGAAATGTTTCCTTTGCGTCGTTAAACTTGGAGAAAATAAGAAGATTACATTAAGGTGAGATTAACAAGTTATGTCAGATATATAAACTGAAGTGAAAAGTTACAAGCTATCAAGGAAGTTTTGAGAAAATATTTGAAAATAATTTGAGTTTGTACCGCCTTATTTGGTGAAAATGGTTTGTTAGAGAAACCTTGAAATAGAACAAAACATGTACAATGTTAATTTAAAACTTTGAAATCATAAAAAATATCCAACAAAGAAATGTTTAGATGTGTGCATCTGAAATGAAAACCGTGGAATGAAATTTGAAATTAGACGAGCGAATTATCAAAGTAAATAATTCCCGGTGACAGCGATATTTCTGCATATTATCCAAAAAGATGGAACTCAAGAAAATTGCCGTGATACGTGACTCGCTGCATAATATGTAAAGCATTCCACCACTGTTTGCACTGACCGGATTAGGCTGGACTGAGTTTTTTTCAGAAAGCGCCATTTTTTCCAGGGCCTACAGTCCTATGATAGTATTATTATGCACCTCTTATACGAGTAAGCTGGATCCTGAAAATCCTCCCTCTGTCTTTACAGTAAAATTAATGGAACTGTAGCCTTTGAAGATGAAGAATGCAGTTATTACTGCCAACAATAAGATATAATGGAAACCCCTGGACTAATAATACTCTTTAATGGCAGTCAGAAACGTACCTGATGTTCTATCAGGCGCTGCATACATAAAACACTCCCGGGTATCTCGGCAAATAGATCCGAAAACCCATTGTTCTGGGTGAATTCTGACTATATTAGAATTCTGTATTGAAAAGACACTTTAATCAATCTATTTGAAAAATATTTCCGCTTAAGTTAAGTTTTAGATTATGCAGTAAAAAATACGCACATACCTCTAGACCAAATATTTTCCGTCAGTTTCTGTCGTACTATCCATCTATCCATTCCGAATCCTTCCTCACAAAACTTGAATGTGGTATACTACATATCCAACCGCACAGGAAATACTCAACAGTCTCCAAATTAATTTTGATGAGCACCAACCGTGTACCCTTTCTTAAATACACAACTGAAAGCGCGAAAGGATTATGAAATCACCATTTATCCTCTTTATCTTTTTTTGAGTTTTAAGCTCACTTCGCGCCCTAGATTGCTAAGTCAAGAAGTATACAGAATGCTTTTACTCTGAACGAACCGAACAGCATGGAAAATTTCTTGTTCATTGAATCAAACTCATAATACGAAATGATTTCCCCGTCAAGCGTTGAGATACGAAAGTCAACAATTGAAGTAAAGTAAACAACAAATGTTTACCTAAACTCTGCCATAGAAACGATGCGAGAGTAAACAATGTCAAAGAAACAAATGGCATCCGCTTTCTGAACAAGAACCACTCGGCTCACGTGAGAACAGTTAAGTGGGAAAGTAAAGGACTCTTTGGAGTGAGATCCTTAAGGTCGAATGGGATGTGTGAGAGAGAGAGAGAGCTAAGAGAGAAAGAGAGAGAGAGAAAAAATAATCCGTGGGCCTCACGCGATAATGTTCGCGCGCGGGTCACTCCACCGTGAATGTCAGCGTATCAGGGATGCAGTGGGACGGACCTCAACCGCTCCCTCGACCTTAATCCGCATTCCCCTGGTGACTCGCCCGAGGAAGTGACGATCACTGACGGAGGTCGAAGTACGAGGGCGAAACCCGGCTAAATTCAATGCCAGATTCAATTTTAAAAAATATCTCTCTTCACTACAAAACTTTCAATTTCTTCGACAGCGAGAAACATTTCAATGCAGGTGAATCTTCTGGTTTCGACGAAGATCGTGACCGAACACGACGAATAAAACTGCCGTAACCGGTCTTGTGGAAAAAGATGTGGAATTATCAAATGAAGTTTTTCCAAAAAAACGTACACTTTTGTCATTTTACGGTAAATATTTCCCGAACAAGTTTAGCGTATCGGCGCGTGAGATAATTTACATATAGTTCGTGAACCTTAATATTTAATTTAATGCAATTACTTTACATTTATGTAAGTTTTAAATGTGTGTAGGTATCAATAAAGTAATCAGTGTAATTTAGCTTGCTTATAGGTGGATTTTGGACTGTCTTCAGCGCCTATTTATTTCCAAGTACCCTTCGAATTACCCTATTTTTGCCTTGGACTCTTTATAACTGCTGCCTGCTGCAGTCCTGCTGCAAATATTTCTTTCCGTTCTTCGGGATTGTAAGCGTTCGGTAAATTAGCGTTGCCCCTATAAAGACATCCATTTTCTCGTCAGAACTATGGATGGAATCAGGCACGACGACTACTAAAAGCTTATTCAAATTGAAACGTAAACAAACTGCCGTCGACGAAACCAAAACAAAACGTTGGCGCATGCGCAATAATCAGAAGTCGACAGGAGATTTGAATCGTGTGCAAAATAATTCATCGGAAATTTAGCACTAAGTTTCCATCCAATATTGAACATCCTGATTTCAGTAACAGAAGTACGTATCGTGTAAAACAGCCTTTACTTGATGTGCAACCTCCAATTCCGGAACCAAAATCGGTCCGCTTGGGTAATAATTAGAGTGATGCTGCGATGCAGCAGAATGAAGGCCATAACGGGAGTTATATTTCACTCCGTGCATTCCATTAACGGGCCAAAGGAGGAAAATGTAAGAACAATCCCTACCATGTTGAGAACGAGCATCCATTACATTTCTCGCCGTGAATCATTTTCAATTCTATGCAAGGAAAGTTTAAAAGATAAATTATTTTGATTTAATTAAAAGAATCGTATGCTGAACTACAGTTTAACTCTTAACTTATATATATATATATATATATATATATATATATATATATATATATATATATATATATATATATATAAGTTGAAGAAGGCCTCTGAGAGGGCCGAAAGCTCGAACAATTTACCGTGTGAGTGTTCTTTTAAATGTGTCTATTCTTTTCTATTTGTGTTATATTGTGTCAGCCCATTATTGTGCCGCTCGTGTGAGTTTTTCCGTACAATCGTATATATATATAATATATAATATATATATATATATATGTATATATATATATATATATGTATATATATATTATATATATGTATATATATAATATATATATATATATATTATATATTATATTTAATATAAATATATATATATTATATATAATATATATAATATATATTATATATAATATATATATAAGTAGTTGTTTACGCACAAATAAAAAATATAACCACCAAAAAATTAGAATTCATTTATTTTTTATTGAAGCCCGCCCGATGAAAGAATAACTGAAAAGACCAATTGAAAGCTTTTCATATTCCTCTTAATGCTACGTTTTCATCCAACTTCCAAAAAAACCCAAAAAATTCCAGTAACAAAAAAATTCGATTTAATATAAACAAGAGAAAACTTTTTCGTCAAATGGAACAATTTCTCTCGAGGCCAATTCGATTTTCTACCTCATCCTGCCATTCACAGAATTAAATTGCATCTGGAGGACAATTTGGAAATTAATGAAAGGATAAAAGACTACATTGCAGTCTATGTGTTGTTTTACGATATACAATACCCTACAACATTTTGATGAAAGAATAATAATATTCAAACTGAATATATACTTTTCATCGATACAAAATATTGAACAGCTTTTATGATCGCCATAAATGTTCTCGTGTTTCTAATGGCTCTTTAACAATGTCCTCTACACACACAACAAGTACGTTGAACACCACAGGTGCATTGAACGTTGCTTGTACGTTGAACAGTACAGGTAATAATGGACACCCCCTGGCCTACTCCTATTCCTAACATTACCCATTCGGACTCTCTCCATCAGACACTCGTCCTTGAGCTGTCTGGGACATGTACAGGCTGCGGATTAGTCTCCTATCCCTCTAATCTATTCCTATTTCCTGCAATGTATTAATTGATTCTACTTCATGTTTTCCATCAAATGGATCTACCCAATCCACTCCTCAATCTCCACACACAATCCTATATTATCACTGAATATACGCTCGCTTTCTTTCCCTCTCCTTTAAATTCACTTCTTAGCATATTGGATCCATTTTCTTTATCCTCGAAGGCTTTTACGACACAAGCTCTATCTCATATCAACAACACATAAGTATATGGATCCCTCCATTTCTGCAAACTAGTGTGTTAATATCCTATCACCATTTTTCTTTGAGCATCGAAGGAGTCGAGGTGAATGGCGAAGAAATTGTCATTATTTTGATTCGCAGATGACATCGCACTAGCAGTAGAAACCCGAAGAACTCGCCCAAGCATCTCTGAATTCAATGGACGCAGAAGGCAGCGGTAAAACTAGGGAGGGAAGAAGTTTCGATAGGGATGAAGTAAAGAATAACTCAATCAAGAAAAAGTTATTGAGGTGAATACTATGTTTGAAGATCACCTGAAGGGTCAAACAAGGAATCAGTTCGTAAAAACGTTCGTATATGAAATATGCAAACTTTACGAATCAGATAGATGAAGAATAGAAGTCTTTGAAACATGTTTCTGAAGTGAAGAATGCTCATGATTAAATGGACTGACAAGGTAAGAAACAAAAAGAAATATATACTAAGCAGAATAGAAGAGGAGATGACCATATGGGGTAGTCTATGCTTGGTGGATTGGATCTTATTAGAGCTAGAAACATAACAGAATGGAAAATTGAAAGATGGAAGACCCCATTTACGACGGTTTCTATTTATATTTTGAGCCTTGACAACACCAAGTGATTTAGGCGCCATCTGACGTTTCCATCTAGAAAGTTCGACCATTTTAACGAAAATGTTGTCCCAGCAAAAAAAAGGAGTTAACTCGGTTTTTTAGGAATTTTGACGAGGGTTACCAAGACAGGAGTGCATCGATCAACTTACTTCCACTTCTGGCGATGAAGCCCCATCTTTTGCCACTGTTAAACGCTGGTGTAACGAATGCCATCATGGCCGTCCGGACGTAGAAAACCCAAGAGGCGAGTGAAAATAGGATAAATTAAGGAGATCGTAAAAGAGAATAGCTATCAGACAGGTGTTGAGTGAGAATCAACACTTGAACGGAGAAAAATGGTGGGTTGCAGTCAATCAGTCTTTGGGTTGAAACATTGATGATGGCGGCGATGATGTCCGTTGTTCTTGTAGATATTTCACTATGATCTTATTCCACGTTTTGCTACTCGTGCCATCATAAATTAACAATTTTTCTGCAATTGGACAATTCTCTCAAACAAATAATAATACAATATGCGAAGTATCCTCCGTAGTTCCGACTGTGATGGGTCCACTTGGTGAAAGTTAAATCGACCGATCTAAACAGATGTTCCAAAAGCACGCTACCTCCATTTCTCCACGCGACCATCGTGAATAATTCCCAGTTGTGCACAAGTACATTCTATCAAGGGCATTATCTCTCCAGTTCCAACCTTTGCGGTAGAAACGCAAACCGTGACGCACGTCGGAAACTCCCGGTCGCCTCTAGTGCTCTAGTGACCAGGGTTGCGCCCCGTTGTTCAATTGCTTGACGCCACGTTTCAACCTGAGGGAACGAAATCTTTTTAGACCGGATCGGCTCCCTCCAAATCTCCTTCGGCCTTGCATCTTTCTCGCTCCCTCTCCTTCCTTAAAGACTCCCTTCTTCTATTTCTCCTCTCCCGACAGTCCCGCCCAGTGGCTCCACCTACCAGATCGCAACAAAGAGGATTGACCCGAGTCGGTTGTCAAGGTTACCCGGAAACAAAAAAGCTACGCCATATTCTCTGAAAAGTCCGTCCTTGTCCGTTTTCGATTGGAACGTGCGGTGTTTGGAAGTAAGTACTGGAGAATTTGGATAAAACGATTCTAGAAATGTAGCTCAACGGGAAAATAATAAACGATCACTTGATAAGTGTGCGAAGAACAAATCACTATCGTCACCATAGCAGAGATTGCGCTGAAAATAAGAACTCCTCGCGTTGTTTCTTGAAAGGAAATTCACCTCTTCTCCTCCATTGTACACTTCCGCTCCGCTCTTCGATTGCACTCCGCACGTGTACGTAACATCTCGGCCATTTTGAGGTTATGACTGTTTACTAGATGCCTATAGCTTTCAAGAACGCCAATCGTGACCTTCAGTGGAACTACGATGCGGCGGGAAATTATAATTGAAATTCGTCCGGAATTAAACGCCGCAACCTGTAGATAAATAGATGGATAAGTCTATCGTATTGTCCACGCATAACTATTTAGTATCGCTATATAATGTTTTCGGTATTTCATGATCTGTTTGGGCTCCAATTAATATTAAATATTTCATTAATATCCTTATCCTTAACTAGGGATCTTGGGTGGGGAGTCCAAGTAGATAATTTGACACGGAAGGCATTTAAAGTATTGCATTGGGTGATGAGAAATTTAAAAGGAAGTAGCGTAACCACAAAAGAAAAAGCATACAAGGCACTGGTTATCCCTATCCTAGAATACTCCTCCATAGTATGGGATCCATATGAGATGGGACATATCAAAAAGATAGAAAAAGTTCAAAGAAAGGCAGCAAGATATGTACTCGGAAGGTACAAAAGAACAGATCGTGTCACAGAAATGTTAGATATACTTAAATGGGAGAGTTTGAAAAATAAAAGAAAAAGGAGTAGGTTAGGCGCGATGTATAGAATTGTTAAAAAGGACGAAGCGTGGGAAGATTTATGGCAAGGGATACGAGATAGAGATACCGCTCGTAGATATAGCTCGTAGATAAGCCTAACTTTAAGGGGAAAAAACGACCATAGTTTCAAAATAAAAATAAGGATGCAAAAAGCAAATAATAAAGAATACTCTTTATTAAATAGAACTTTAATTGAATGGAGCCATCTGCCTGGAGGTTTGTTTGAGCCCTTTCCATCCAATTTTAGAAGTTTTAAGTTGAAATGTAAAGCAGCCACTGGGTAATAAACTTCATTGTAGTTATGAAAATATTGTTTGTATGTGATGGGGACGGCATTTCGTATGTAATGTGGAAGTGTCATTGTATGTAAAAATGTTTTGTCTCTTATCTGTTTTTATAGCGCGTGTATGTATGTAATTTTCGTTGTAAGAGTTATCTTTGACCAAACTTGACCGTTGCCATCAGGAAAATCGCCTAATTGCAACGTAATTGTGTAAATAAATAAATAAATAATATCTGAGAGTAGAGGCCCTATGCGTTTGCGTGTGTAATCCACACATTAAAAGGGTAATATGGGGAGAGTCTGCTCCTTATTCCTTACGCAATTTGTAATTTCCAAGAAAGATCAAGAACCAGAAAAATCACACAGCTTGGGCGAAGGTGATGGTGCCCAGAGGCGTCTCCGGGAATCGAACCTGAGCTATCCGGTCAATTTTCCGTTGTCATACCCTATAGACCACCACGTCCTGGTTCGTTGGAAACTTTTTTAATAAAACAAGATAATGAAGCGTATATTTTGCACAAAGAACTATCAGAAACCATTTCGAAATGTTTAATGGTCATTTTTTATGACAAACACTATTTCATTTCACGTTCTGTTTTTAATAAAATGATAGTGTAATATCATGCGAACGACTGGAAATACTATTATTTTGGAGAAAAACACCTAATCTTTTAAAATATGCTACATTATTACCACTACGTATGTAAGGGAACTAGGGTATGCCCAGTAACTTTTCATCTTGAAGAAAAAGTGGTTCAAATTAATTAAAATAGTTCCCAAACCAGTACGTTGAGAGGTACGCTTTAAAGTCTTCGATTGTTTCTTTTCCAAATCCCACCGTATTGATTCAGGATAACTTTAATGTTAATTTAATATTAATTATAAAGCTATACATTTTTTCCGCCCGTCTCATTAATGTTATGATTGTAATTCTATTTATTACGTCGACCAAAAGAAATGACTCTGTAGGGTTGAATTCATCTATAGAAATCATCCCCTCCCTCCCGTCAATATTCCGCGGTAAAAAAGGCTTTGTGACAAAAAATGTTGAATCCTGAAAATGTGCATTTAATGGGAATTTCAGAGTTAGGGAACTAACTAGGCAATGAATGAATTGATTAGGAAATATCGATGAAGTCCATTGGGTATCTTAACTTAAAAGTCGACTGATTTTATTTAAAGTTAAGGCGTGGTTGTTGTTTTATTTGTGGAGTTAATTTAATTTGGTGATACTTTGTGACATTTTGTTGGGGGTTATTCCTCAAGTTACGATTTGCGTTTTTTTCTATGACACGGTCAGTCAGGTTTGTTAACTTACGCGTCCGTGCAATGAAGTCGTCGAATTTATTTCGCCTACAAAATTATTCGCAATACGCCGAAAGGGCGTATAGCGGGGAGTATTAGGACACCAATCATTTATTCATGATTAGGTACATTAGTTAATCTACAAAAATATGGGTATATACCCATATGCATGCATAATTACATCACGCCATAATTGGCATTTTTCATCAAAATCATGCACCCGCTGTGATTTTTCGGGTACCAGGTCTTCCTGGGAAACCATAACCGGCACAGGGAAAGGAACTTGCCCCCCTACCCTGATGTGTTAATTTCACACGCCGTATTGGGCTTAGTACTGGGTGAACTCTACCATCACCTACAAAACCGACCTTCGGGTTGATTACTGTGTTCATATTCGGGTGTTTGGGTTCAATTTTTTTACCATCTCAATTATTGCCAGAGTTGATTGGAGTGTTCAGATATGAAGAACTAAAAGCCAATTTTTAAATCAATGAGTTAGCTATGAAAAATGAAGACAAATCAAACGACGTGTCATAAATTTTTTTTTTTTTATTTTGGAGAAAGTAGTGTAGATGAGGGAAAGTTTGTGTTGTTCAGTTTCATTTTTGACAGGAATAATAAGAACGGTGCAAAAATCATAATATTACTGCGACAATTTGATTGTGCCTTTTCATTTTGAACTCAAATATCCTCCCAGACTTTTGTAATAACGCCTCAAATTCCATTCCAAAATCTTATCAAACCAGCGAACTGAAAAATTTGTATGTGAAATAGTTCCATTGTACTTTCATTTCTGAATAACTGAATTATGTACACTCGGTTTCGCAAATCTCAATTTACATATTTTCCTCTCACGTGAAATAATCACGTTTTACATGAGGAATGATGGTTGGAAATCTTTCAATTTTTTGTGCATTTCTTTAATATTTTTTGCGTAATATTTTATTTTATTTTATTGACACACGGCTTTAATTTAGGTAACTCAAATTATTTTACATATTTATTTGGGCTAACGAGTAAAAATAACTTAATATTTTCATTATGCTTGCCTGAAGTGGAATCAACCCCACACCACCACACATCCTAATGGTGGCTTACAGTGTAATATGTAAATATGGAATGGTTTTTTTGGATGGGCCTTTCTCAACTCTCAGGGAAACCTATGACAATAAACTTGTCGTTCTTAGGAGATTAAGGGGTTAGCAAGAACATTTTTATCATTTCCTCTTAATAATATGTTCATTGCCTCGATCTCTTGAAACATCGACGGATATAGAACGATGTGGAATGCTTTGAAATGAAATGAATTTCGAAATTACATATTTGTGTGATGCGAAATCTTAGTAGAAAAAAGCTTCTTCTTTCCACTTCAAGACGAGAAACTTAAAAAATGAACCGGGAATTAGAATTAACTTAAAAACACCCCATAGCGTCCTTCAATACGAGTAAAGAAAAGAATTGATTATGAAGTTAAAACACGAAATTTCATTCTATATATATATATATATATATATATATATATATATATATATATATATATATATATATATATATATATATATATATATACACACATACCATATTTTCCAGCTTTACAAAACCACGCTTCATATCAAAGTTTTATTAATGGTCTTTTTTTATTAAAAAAATTCTAATGTAACGGTGATCACAATGCAAGCCCTTAAGTACTTCGTCTTTTTTTAATTGTTCCTTTGATATTTTATATATATATATATATGCATATATATGTGTATATATATATGTATATATATATAAATATATATATATATATATATAATATCAAAGGAACAATTAAAAAAAGACGAAGTACTTAAGGGCTTGCATTGTGATCAACGTTACATTAGAATTTTTTTAATAAAAAAAGACCATTAATAAAACTTTGATATGAAGCGTGGTTTTGTAAAGCTTAAAAATATGGTCGATGAAGTAAGATGATTGAAATTGGATTGGAGACTTTTAAAATATGGGTGTGGAAAAGGACAAAAAAGATAAAATGGATGGGAGGGAAAACGAACGAGGAAGAGCTAGTATGCATGGTAAAAGGTAGGAGAGGAGAGTTTTGGGATAAATCGAAGGAGCAGATGAGATCAGTAGAAGATGGATACAGAGAATTTTTATGGGGGATGGAATACTGAAGACTGTGATATACTAGATGGGAGGAATGTAAGCCAAACAAGAAAGCGGCAGGAATAGAAAAATGGATGTTGTGAACGGAATGAAGGGAGAAAGGAAGTATGTAGAATCAAAGAGAGAATTTTTGGATCGGTGTAGGATATCAGTTGGTGTTTTGTTATAAGAGGCACAAAAATGTATGGTTTTGGTGTGCATCCAAAAACCCTTCTAAACGGTAAAACACCAATAGTAATTTAAAAGATGAATTAAAAAAAATAAATAGAGATGAATTTGGGAATATTCACTGAAATAAAATTAAACACAATAGATTTAATAATAATAATAATGTTTAACCCTGCATCCCCACAGTCGTTTCATATCAATCAAATTCTAGATTTGGGTTGAAGGAAAAAAATTCCAATCCAATTTGAAATCGGTAAAAAAAACTCAGTAATCCTAGTTATTTCCTCTTTTTTGGGTCAAAATTCTATTAAGAAATTATATTTCAGGATATTTTTTTTAGCGTTAAATGAGTCAAAAAAACAATCATGATCATATATATAAGTCAAGTTAACTGCAATATTCTCCTAGGCGACATCACAAGCTGAAACGAGAAATGAAGGACAATCCAGCTTCTAATAAGAGTTCCTACTCTTCAACCGCGGCAAAAAAAAACCAGCAGCATGACCTTGTCGGAGCTTTATTTCAAAGATTACCTAATCGCATGTGTTATGGAAAAGTCGAGGGAGATCATGTGACGATTCAGATCCCCTTGGAGATAAATTAATACAAGACTTACTATTTCCTATGACTTCGAACTGAATAATGTTTTCCCTCTACAAAGCTGTGCGACTTCATCAGGTGGCGGTCCCCTCGGAGGATACTAAAGTATACCAGATACTAAACTAGCCCCCAAGGATATTCTTACTTGAAATAATCGATTTTATGTTGGTAGTTTTGAAGTACTCAATGATTCGATCAAAATTTCCTGTTGCTATCGTCGCCTTAAGCATTGCATTCGCGATCATAGAAACTTGGATAGACACTTGATTCTACGGAAAGAAAACTGCATTAAAGAAATCGAAGATAGTCCTTATATTTTCGTCACATATTTAAATACAACTAAGTTTGGGACCCTAGAAACTGTTTAAATTCTACGACTCGTTCTACGCTCACGAGAAAAATTATAATATAATATGCCATACACTTATGCAAATTGTCCCTTTTATGCATGCAAAAATATGTTAATTTTTAACCGGAGATATATATATATATATATATATATATATACATATACTGGGTGAACTCTACCATCACCTACTAAATCGAACTTCGGGTAGATTACTGTGTTTATGGTTATATATATATATATCATTCATGAAAATGAGATGGGGATTAAATGCGGGATAAAAATGGCAATAAGTGCGTTTGAAAATATGTTAATGTAAGCGATAAACAACGCACCAGACTCTATGCTAGAGGACACGCGATATTTTTCCCAACTTGACCCAATTACATTCCCAAACATTTGGGACAATCAACGACTCTCCTTCCTGCTTGGCGAATTCTTATTTCGGAATTTGTAAATGGCGCTGCTGAACAGTTTTTCGCGGAACTTCATCGCCCAGGCTCGGCAATGGCATCCCGAGCACTCCCAAGTGGAGCATCGAGAAACTATTTGTCGCCAAGCTCAAATCAAGCGCATTATTTAAAAAGTTAAATTGAAGAAATTCTTTTTACGCAGAAACCCGTGGGAATACCTGACATAGGTTCCAAAAAATATAACCGTTAATACGTGAACCAAGGTCAACAGTCGATTCTGAGGTCACTCCGCTTCCCAAATTTTGATTCATCCTATATTCTAATCATTTTCATCAACATTATTCAGGGCTTTAATGGAGCACCGCATAATGGATATCGTAAGCATAAGGATTCAAACGAATTATGATCTTAACTGCCATGTCAACTGTAGCGACAAATAATAAATCATGAGGCTTTCATTAAGAATACCGTTGACCTCTTTGAACAACGTGATGACAGAATTACGTATATCAGGTTATATATGGAAATGTTTCAGCTTCGATTGGTAGCAGTTCCACCACCTTCGAGCAAAGAATAGCTCAAGAAAAGAAGGTGTCCATGAATAAGAGGCATTTGCTAGGTTCAAAGAACTCTTGAGATTGCAAACGAGAAAACAGTTCGTCAACACGTTCGTGTGTGGAGTATGGCACCCTACAGATCAGTGACATGGAACATTAGAAAAGTAGACCAGCGAAGAATACATAGAATCCTTTGAAACAAGGGGCTGGAGCGAAGAATGCTGAATATTAAATGTATGAATAGGCAAATTGAGAAAAAAAAAGTATACGGAAAAGCTGGAGAGGAGAGGACTTTATATGAAGAGCAGTCTACGGCAGAGAAGAACTATAAATGGATTGGACACACCT
This sequence comes from Hetaerina americana, assembly GCF_022747635.1. NCBI lineage: Eukaryota > Metazoa > Arthropoda > Insecta > Odonata > Calopterygidae > Hetaerina > Hetaerina americana. Next base: position 22,852,522 of record NW_027286069.1, read on the forward strand.
TGAGGCATGAATGGATTAGTTATAAATCCAATTGAAGGGAGAATTGAAAGGAAATCCCACGAGGAGCATCAAGATATATGAGAACAGAGGAAAAATTAAAGAGGACGTAAAACATGGAGGATATCAGTGGATGAAAGGGGGAAATACACTCTGAATAGAGGAAAATGGAGGGCGGTAGCAAACCAATCTTACGCTTGAAGTATTCTGATGTTGACGGTATTTTTTTACACAGAATGTATTTGTCTTTGACTGCTTACGTCTCAGAAAAATGAATTTTAACAAATAAAAATCAATGTAACAACTTTGATGTAGTATTTACGATTCAATCAATTTTATCAAGGAAATATTACGCAGGTGAATTTTGCTCTACTTTAACCCATATTACGAGCTCAAAACTGATTAAAAATACCCTTTTGATCGATCAAATAAACCCCAGTAATCAACCTAAAGCCTGCCTCCAATTGCTTGGCTAATAAGCAGGCAACTGGAGGTGGACTTAAGGTTGTTTGCTGGGATTTACTTGACCCCTTCTTGGGCTAACCCGTAGTAGGGGTTTGAAAGTCGAATATTGACAGAGTAATGAATTGGGGTCAATTCACTTCCCTCCGCCACATTTGGTTTCGCAATGAAATATTTTAAGTCTGAAAAATAACACAAATTGCATGAAGTTGAGGGTTCTCAGAGGCGTCACTTGGAATCAAACCCGGACCCTCCAAATCAGTAGTTGACCGCTCTACTCACAAGGATACAATGCCCCGTTAACTAGCTTCTCTTACTCTATAAAAGGCGATAGGAATTCCGCAAATTCACGTCCTCTGAATTGAATTAATGGCTGCATATGAATGACAGTTACCAGACCACGACACCGATTAATCAAGAGTCCTCTTCCGTCAAGTGATCACACTCACTAACGAGAGATGTTTGGGGAGGTTGAAACTAGTCCGCACCCGTCAGCATAAAGGTCGCCTTCTCTTCAGAAGTTAAGGTTATGAGTGAAATTTCTTGCACGGTATCGAAAAGCTATGTGGCCTCATTTGACGAAAAAGAACGAGTGCATATATTATATCTATATATATATATATATATATATATATATATTTATATATATATATATATATATATATACATACATACATACATACATACATATTATATATCACCTCATCAAGATGCACAAAAAAATTCACTTTTAATGCAGTTTCATTTCGACCTTCTGGCTTCCTTGAAGTGGGCAAAAGAATAGGAATCACAAAAGAGCAAGTTCTCGACATCCTTGTGTCAAAAATCATTTTTATTCTTATAATTGACATCCTATGAGACAAGAGAAATACATTTTGCTAAGGAAACAGTTGATTTGGCGTGATTCTGTAGTTATTTCTAAGAATGCTATCCAATCAAACACTTTAATGTTCCTACAACTCATTTTTCTACTTCAGAAAAATAATTCAACCTTAGGGCGTTTTGTTTTTAATGCAGTCTCTCTTATAGAAAAAGGTTTGATACACAGCATATAATAAAATTGTGTAATTATAATGCCTCCAAATCTGCTGGCATTATTAACTATCTTAGGGGTAGAAAACTCTGAAGCGATAAGCAACGAAATATTATATTATATATAGTATTTTGTGCCGTGTTATTCAGGGATTACGAGTATAATAGTGTGCAGGGCTAGAATTTATCGGAAGCCTGTCTTAACCCAGTAGACCACTGCTAACACTAAAAATGGGATTCAAACTTGGATTCTCAATGTGAAAATTTAGCACGTAACTGAATATTTCTTCAGTCCAATCATATTAATATGAAAACAAAAGCCTGAATTCCCAAATAGATCTTCTAATCAATTAAGAGTGCTTTTTCGAATTGTGATAACATATATATCATTAAGAGAATGGGAAGGATAGTGCTCGCTGTTAATGAAATGGAAGGTGAAAAATATCGGTTAAATCTATCGTATCCGGGTCCATTGAAAACCTATTCTAGCCCGGTACACTTCTATTAAAAACTTTTTATTCTTTTATACTGATATCGAGGTAAAGGTAATTTTTTTAATCCAATGAAAGTACCTACGAAATTTTCTTTGCACTGGGATTTTTTTGACGGAAATGAAACTTTATTTTGATATTCAGGTGTGTGGACTAGTCTATTTTTATCCCTTCATTTGGGTTCATCGACTTGGATGGCGTATTTTATAACATAGCAAACATAAAAATGTATACGAATGACCACTGGCTTGACTTAGGTCGCTTGCTCGTAAGTTTATTAGCGGGGATGGTGGAAGCTAAAAGGAGATTGTCTCGGGGTTTAGCGACCGCATTCGTGGCCATTTTACGATCCCTCTTCGAAAACCACTAAGTTCTTTACCTCCCTTACAGACTCCCCTCGTCCCTTGCATTCCCAGCCATTCCTGACGATGCCGCGCCTGCGCCCTGCCGCCTCCCAAACCGATTCTCTTCCATCCGCTCGCCCTCGTCGCCTCCACTTAGTTCGAACTTCCTCCGGGAGCTTTCCCATCGGTAGAGGCGGCGGCCGGGCCCTACCCATCCCCACCCATCCCCCACTCCCAGTTCTTACCCTCCCCCCCCAATCCAACGCCTCCCCTCCCGGCATCCGGCGCCAAGGTCGCCCGGTTCTGCCGTCGGAAGTTCCCTCCTTGAGGTCGACGCTATTGGGCGTGGCTGGACCAGTTATAGCCCGCTGCATTTGTTGTACAAATTTGCAGTTAAGATTTGCGAGTAGAGCAAAGCGATGGAAAGGGAGAGTGGAGGAGAAACTGGGAAAGAGGAAATTAGCAAAACTGGAACTGGAGAAAATTACGTTAGAACGTATTTCACGCAGGCTTTGAATAGAATATGGCTGGACCATACGTTCTGAAGATGTATTTTATCGAAGACTTTAGGATCCACTGGTGTCTAAATTAGAAAACGACCATCTGACAGTCCCAATTTATTTCTCTAGAATAAACGGTAAAGGGACCTGCTTCCAAAGCTGGAGATCCGATCTTAGGCTCGTTCTCTAGTTGGTAGCAATGAATTTAAATGCAGATTTAAAAAAAAATTAGTGCTAGTATTGTCTGCAGTGAGTGTTGAGGATATCTTAAAGGAAAAACAAGAAGAAAAAGACAAAATAACATGAACTGTATGTGACCAAACAAACAGAAATCCCGAGGTCCAAAAAAATTTGGTCAAGTGATTGTGTAATCTCAAGTTGCCAGCAGCAGCCAAAAACTCGAGAGAGATGAAAAGAGTGAAATTCTTGCGTGCTGCCCCGAGGCAATCAAAGATAATGAGTTGGTAATGAGTCGTATTAGTCTCCTATTATCAATTCACAATCAAGAAGATGGACGGTTAAGGGCTTAAGCTATGTAAAAGTGAATATTAACATGAAAAAGATCCGCATAAGGAAATCACAGCATAAACCGCCAATCTTTTTGCGGTTTACTAATGATAAAAATCATAACTGACGTACATAAAAGCAAGACTTATGTTTATCACGCTAACTTAAGCAGTTAAAAATTTGATCCTTAGGTTCAAGTTGGTTGCATATGTGCATAATACCCATATAATACCTTCAAATTTAACAACTGCTACACTTTTTATTGATATCGTCTTTTGACATAGTCTATTGGAATTAAGGGTAATGGCTCTGTCACCACTGTATAGTAATGTCAGCCTTATTTTGAAATTAAACATACTGCCTCCTAATTACGGTAATTATCTAGGGGATGGGTAAGACGGGAGGATAGAGCTTATTGTAGCTACGCCTGATGGATAGTAGAAGGGCTCCTTTAGCTTCATTATACTATCCATCTCCATAATCAACAAACTCAAGAGTTTTGATGAAAGTTATCAAAAGCTAAAGTTGTCCAAAAATTTAAAAGAGAGTATGAGATTGGTGGTAAATTTCTCTAACCACTAAGCTACCACGCCACCTAATGCCAAATGTCTTAATGGAGGTTTTGATTCTGTATCGTTTCATTATAATTCTCCCTTGGCTACATTTATTAAGTTTAAAGATTTGAATGAGAACATTTTTTATTCCTAGGTTCAGTGCGTATAGTTCAAAAGCAGGGGAGTTCACCCTGTATATGCAGGGTGAACTCCCCTGCATATACAGGGTGTGTGCATAAATGTTTATGCATACATATGTGGGTGTGTACAAAACACTTGGATGGCTCAATAGAGCACATACACAGAAAACACGTAAAAGGACTCTCGCATTTAAGATACTTTGAGGTTTCGGCCTTCTCTGAGGCCTTCTTCAGGTCAGATTGTTTTCTACGTATACATATATATATATATATACACACACACACACACATATATATATATATATATATATATATATATATATATATATATATATATATATATATATATATATACACACATACACACCACACGCACACACACAGATATTTGTGTGTCACCGAAGGGCTTTCCATTTCGAAGATAATTTTATTTATATATATGTATATACATATATTTATTTATTGCAAAGTAGTGCTTTACATAACATGTCCTTACTTGTATTAGCGTATTTAGAGTACATCTCAAATTCTAATTATTATTTGTCGATTTCAACTACGGTTCGTACATATTTATTTGTAGAAGGATACAGTACTATTCTGCTTGGTTTAATTGATAAGTTTTTCGTGATAGCGATTACTGCTGAGTGTGTATAGCCTGAATTTCCACGTTTAGATGTCGTACTCTCTGTCGAATTTATAGTTTGCCGATCTCTACTTGATTGCCATTTGTAGATCACTTTATGTTAGTAGTAAAAGTAATTATCCGTCGGATGGGTCGTTATGCTGCTGATATCTTAAAAAGCAGTTCTAAGCTGTCTCTTTTGGATTACTCGTTAGCCTCCTTATGCTTCCTAAAACCCTTCCAAGTAAAATGAGCCGTTCATCACTTACCCCTTCACAACAACTGCTACCGACCAGAAGGATTTTATCACGAAAAGAACTTACGGAACCTGTTTTTAATTAGGCAAATATTTTAAAGCAACCATAAATTATTCAGCACAAGTGAGTTTAAATTTACGATGCCACATTTTTTTTTCATTTTTAACCAAAAATAGGAATCAATATGGTCATCGTAAGCGTCAGCTAAATTGAACGTAAATAAAAAAAAATGAAGAACAAATATGCGAGAAAAAACTGGCTCCATGAAATAATTTCTTCTATTTTTAATCAGAAATTATCGGCTTAAGCTTTACCTTTTGTGTGATTTTGTTTTATTACAGCGATTTTCAAAACTCTTCATGTAAAATACAGCAACTGAAATGACTCAAAAAGGGAACGGAATTTCACAAACGATTTTGTTCACCTTAAAGATCGATTTAGGTCACACAACTAGTGAAATTCAGTGCAGTTTAAAATGAGACCTCTCTCCGTAGGAATGAATAATCCGATATCAGGCATAAAGCATCCCCTCGAACCTTTTCAGCTTTCATGAACACATTCAAAAAATCTTCATTTAGTTAAAAAGCGATAAAAATATAGTAAGCGGATGATGTCTACTATGAAAAAATATAATTTATTACTTCATCATAAAATCACCACGCGTTCAAATCTCTAATGAGTGAAACGACATTATTAGTGGAGACCTGAATGCACGATGTAGCTCACAGCACTGAAGGTTGATTGGTTAACAGAAGGGATATAAACAATGAATTATACGTTAATCAGGCTATCTTAAAACCATTAAGCTTACAGGCATAGCTGCTATCTTGCGGGTGATAAGGTTCAAGGTTTTAAGCATCATATGCTGACTATAAGTAATTCGACAGCACTGAATTTCACGATTTTCTTTTGAATATTCGATAGAGGAAAATATTATATTGACATATGTGGGTATAAAACGGTGGTAGAGTGGAGGAATTGCTTATATTGGGGCAGCGACAAATCAAAATATTCCCACACTCATGCCTAGACTGTATTCTTTGAATTTCATTGCAACGACTACTTCAAATCTTGAAAGTATTATGACATTTCTAGGGAAAAATAATAATAGAATGATATTTCGGTGATGGAATTCTTTCACCACTCCCTATCACTAGCTTTTTCTCCCTGTATATTCATTACACAAGGCTCAAGCACCTTCAACATAGTCCCATCCTAAGAATTTGCAAGGTATAGAAACATTATTTTGTCACAAGGTTATCACAATCAAAAGGCACAGGAACATTATCACATCACGGAAAACACGACATGGAAAAAGAGATCTTGGTTTGAATCCCGGTCAAGGAGAATGAAGTTTTTTTTGAGCTGTAAAATTCGTGTTGCTAAAATGTTTGCCTTTCTTTCGAATCCTCAACTTAATATCAGCTGAATGATTCAGCGTGTGAGTTTGGTTCAACAAAACGGGTTTGAATTGATTCTAAGGAATATGAGGAGTATAAAAAAGATACCTGAATAGTAAGCAACAGATCATACACATTGATATTTATTTGCTTTCATTTGGGGCTTGATATCCAACCGTGGTGCCTTAATTCACTTATTTGCTTTCAAATTGACTAATGGACTGAATAGTAAAAATAAAATTTCAACGCTATACTACAATTGAAAAGGAAAATGAAGTTGGTGCTAAACTTAAATCTTAAAGATTTTTCTCAGGACACGGTTGAACCTGCAACGCTCAAACATAACTCCAACATTCACCGGTCGATTTCGTACGTGTAAAAGATTCAAGAAATTTATTCCTTCTTGGAACCATTCCTTTTTCTCAATTGTTTCGAAATTCGAACAGCATTTATACGCCAGTGAATGCTTTTGACTTTTATAATTCGCTTTTGTCATCGCCATGCTAACCAAAAAGAATGTTGGGAAGGCAAAGGGGAGTGCGTTTGACATATAACAAGTTTCTGAAAAAATGATTTGGCGCAATTAATTTTAACAATTAGACCCATATTTTTTAGAAGTGGTTATCGGCTCAGGGTAGGCACGACACGTTACTGTATTCTTAAGTCCTAAATCAAATGGTATGAAATATTCTTTAACAAATATACTCTGTATCACAATAGGTCATGCTTTAGCTTCGCATACTTTCTTCTTCCCTTAATTTCATCCAAAATACCTATTCCTTTCCTCCCTCTTCCTCACTTCCCCATAATTCTCCCCCCCATTGCCTTCTCCAGCATCGCAAAGCCTCTTTGAGTATCTTCTGAATTTACTTGTCCTTCCGTCTATCAATGCCTCTCCCAACAAACTCCATCTCTCCTCTTTTAGAGCGGTAGTTGAGGCCGATACTTCGTGGAATTCCATATCAATGCATAAGGAAGAATCAAAGTACTTTGCGTTTGCACAGGATAGAATTTTCTGCTGTCAACTAGTTTCTGTACACCTCTGTAGCATTTAGTGCAAATGATGCTGCAATATAGCAAAACTGGTTGACAATAGCAAATTCTATACTGTGGAAACGCAAGGTAGTTTGATTCTTCCTTTTGCATTCTCTATCCTCCCATACCGCTTTCACAACTTGAACGTTTTATATTCCTTTCCGTCCATTCAATTTTCACTCGTGTCTGAAAATAATTCGGAATACAAAGTCCTTATTTCCCTAGGGACCAAGTTTCTGAGCAATACGAAACTACACTCCATACTTAAGTTTTCATCTTTACATTTTCACCTAAGATAACAGTTATCAACTCCCTACGCTTCGCATCTTACTCGTATTAACTCATGTGAAAATTTATGAAGAGTTTATATATTATATTATGAAGAGTTTATATATAGAGATATTTGACCCGAAGAATCGTATCACTTTATCAAATATAAGCATTTCACGGGAAGAATGCTTTATCCACTGAGAAATGTCTTCATTCGAGGTTTGCATATTAGTTAAATCCGTCAGCTGCATCGAGATTTTACAAAAAAAACATTCAGATAATTTGCTTGGCGCGCTACAATATGAAAGTTGAAAGAAAGGTAAAAAGTAGTCCCCATCGACAATTGAGCACTCAAAAGTGTCCTTCCAGCCACATAAATAAATTCTCAGAACTGCAGTAAACGAAGATGTTGACTGATAAAAACCACTGACGCAATCGAACGAGTTGAAACTTTCGCACGAGGGACGGTGAGGAAAAAGCCCATAGACCATAAAGGTTAGACAAAAACTTTAAAAAAAATGAATCCTGAAAAGTCATCCAGAAGCCTCGCGCGCAAATAACAAGAGCACCACGACGCGCACTTATAACGTCGTTAAAAAATTAATTGGGGCATAACACAAGGCGTCCTCGTCCGCCGGAAGGGAATTATCAATTTGCATGACGTCCTGGCGCAACACAATTCTTTTTTTCCTGCACGAGCAGAGAGTTTGCCGAGTGCAGAAGCGTTCTTGTTGGCCGAGGAGGTGGGGAGGGGATGATGTGGGGGGGGGGATGTCGGAAGGCGGGAGAGGGTGCTTGCGAAGAAGGGCAGGGTGGGGAGGGGCGCGTCGTTCCGAAGGGGGTATGAGGGAGGTATCCCACCCCGCTATTTTCGGCCATGGGCGTGGTTGATCATCCAGTCCTGCGCGACCCTGAAGACTTCTTGCGGACGACGCGCAGGGTTCCACTGTTGCCGTGGAGGACTAACCGACGCCGCTTCTTCCCGTGGCTAAACGGGTTCCGGGACCGTCTCCCTCCCGGTAGAGGTGGAGGAAAGTGCGTCCTCGGAAGTGTATAACGGACGCCAGGCGAACGGGTGCGAACGGGAGACGACATGGCGATACCAGGCTAGGGGGAAACGTGCCTTTGTTTTCGATAACTGGATATCCGTTGGTAAAAAGTCGCAAATACGAAGAATTCCACTTCCTTCACTCCAGAAACTGCGTTTTCGGGGAAGGACGGATGTAGGATATATGTGGAATAGAGTTTCTTTCAAGCTACGCTCAGAGAAATGAGGAAAATAAAAATTGCCTCGGGTGCCCTCGGATCGCAAATTCGTTGAGTCTTTCACTTTCTGAAACATACTTATTTGACCTCAAAAGTTTCTCCGACTTTGCAGGGTCTCATTTGGCAAATAAATTTGATGGATTGACTGACTTGTGTAACTGAGAGTGAATAGTGTTGACTTTGACCCTGATTGCGTAAATTGCGTGAGTCCCTAATTTCTCAGCTCAATTTGACAAGTTCTCATAAACTCAGCAGAAAAAGAAAGACAGGCATCACGAACAAATTGAATGACGCGCCAGGGGATGAAGTTTTGGGTAATGCGGTAATTGGTTTCAAAATGGATTGCAGAATACACAAAGAGCCAAAAGGCAGCGGTAAATTTCGTACATCAGAACTTATTCCAACATATTTAACGCAATTAAAATCGGATGTCCTAAGGTTACTGCTAGTTACAAAGCATTAATCAAACTAGCCAACCAAAACAAAATAAAAATGTCGTGAAAATTAAGCCTAGTTAAGAATCTTTCAAAAGGTGAATTGTGAAGAGAAATCCTGCACTAGGGTTAATTCGTCCTAAAAAGAAAAATGCATTATGGGATCCAAACCCTTCGACGACGGAATACAGGTACACTCTGAACTAAAATCAGTACTTGAAATTTAAAGCAATTACCGTTTACTATGGTTATAGATATACGTTTATGTCGTATATGTATTGAGATACTAGAGAACAAGCAAACTTTTGTTTGATGGCGTTGTACCAGCAAACTTCATCATCAGCACAAGGGTTGCTACTCTGATAAAAGTGGTCAAGATGAGAAAAAAAATTTAAAGTGTGAATTTTTTGAAATTGTTTTTATTTTTCAGAATTTAAAATTTTAACACCCCTCGTGCCGTGAGTTCTTCCGCGACTGACGTCTCGGAAGTCAAAACCTACAGCTACAAGTAATAAAGGTGAGGAGATAAACGACAAAGAAAAATTAATGATTCTAGAGATGATAATTCTATGATCAATAACATATTAGATATTAAACATGATTTTCAAATGAAGTACTTCTTCCTGGTTCCAGTAACCTTTAAATGTTCTTAAAAATTTAGGTCCGAAAAACTTAAGATTTTCACGGGAAACTCATTCTCTTAAAACCAACTTTATTTATCCTTAGCTACTAATCCCCTCCTTAATATCATTTTTAGAATTCAACTGTTATTGTATGATGTGAATGAGGGAAATTCGTAATTATATACTGATCTAATGGTATAGTTTAAACTATAATAATTACCTCGGTGTTGCGAGAAAATTCAGATATTCTGTGCATCTACTATGACAGTACAAAAGCCTAGCCTCCCTGATGAGTCCACGGTTGAGGGGAGACAAATTCACAAATGGAAGTAAAATTTAAAATCATGTCACCGATTACATTCGGTAGACATGAATTAGACTGATAGTATTTTATACCTACTATTCGTATTTCAAACAGCAGAGAATTTATGACACGGTATCAGGGGTTTTGAGATAGGACACAGATCTTGAGGTTATCATAAAAGACCAGGATAAGACTAGGCCAAGGATAAGTTAAGCATTGAAATAGGAGTTCATAAACTAAAGTAGGTGGCTCTTTGTTGCAAGGAAACTCAGGTGACCTATGCCTACCTTAAAGCCGTAGTCAGAGGAGGTGACCGAGAGTTAAGGTACTTTGCGCCATTAGGGATAGTAGGATAATTTGGTAAAGACAGGATTTTCAGAACATGGAAAAAGACTTTCTTCAGCATATAATCCTAAAAATGTATTACTATCTCCATCATACTACGGTAGGAGAGATCATTTCAACATAATTAGAGGGATTAAGCGTAAAAAAGATAGATTGACTTAAGATGCCATCTTTTTCACATTTGATTGAGACAGGAGGAAAAAGTATTTTGGGTCAAATGTAGTCTGTTATATATTCACCCCCTACCACACATCTTAGCGGTGTCTTGCAGGGTACTTTAAAAATAAATAAGTTAAAAAAGGCCATGGGAAACCCGGCGTCAACATTAGTCTACTCGTAAAGATAGCCTCCATGGTGTCACACAATTTAACGTCCAATTGGACGGATCGAGTCCACTTGTAATGCTCTCTCCACATGGTGTCTTAGCAGGGATCTGAATGCCTCAGAAAAAAAAATCCTGTTACCACCGGGATTCGAACTGAGACCCTCGGGGTGGCACACCAGTATGCTAGTAACCGGCGATCCACCACCTAAAAATTTGACCGTTCTTTCCGTTAAGTATATATATATATATATATATATATATATATATATAGCGTCAGTTCTGTCCCTCTCTTCCTTGATAAAGGTGGTCACGACCACCGAAAATTTGAAAAATAGTGAGTCTCTTTTTTGTGTGTTTCTGTGTTTTTGTCTCTGTCCACTAGTGCTAAGTGTTATACATTATTATTCACGTCCGTGAGACTTTCAAAGTGTTACATATATATATATATATATATACATATATATATATATATATATATATATATATATATATATATATATATATATATATATATATATATAGTGTATCTTCAGGAATAAAAAAAGCTTTGATCAGGGATGCATATACAATCAACTAACACTCCCATGCATCTATAATAAAACCTTTTGTGTACGCAGCGGTTAATCTGGTCTTGAGTTGCAAATTAAATGTCTTCAATATGTCCATAGTGACTTTGGTTACTTACTATCATTGTTCCTTATTGTCCGGGGAAAGAATGAGCGCTCAGTCTGGGTAATAAGTCTCAGTCTGGTTTGTTCTCTTCGCATCTCAAGTGGTATCTACATCTACACAATACTCGCGGGCCGTCACAAGGGCGTGTGGCAGAGGGTGGTAGGTCACCAGCCATTCTGCATACATTCATTCTATTTCCTCATGCACCTGCCTCCCCGCGATCCACCAAAAACCGTGTGGAAAGGGGGCGTAAGAGCATGCAGAGTAAAATTCGGGTTTTAGATATCAATTATCATGAAAAATAACACGATAAGACCCTATTCTATGATCATCAATTGATAGAGTGCACATAGTACGATAAATTAAGGAAATTATCCAAAATAAATGTATTCTTTTTACATCTCGATGCAACCTCTTCGATGAAAGCGAGGTTCTAACACAGTCAGGAGGTAGGTGTGAGTGAGAGGGAAAGTGAAGCCTATCGTGCGTGAGAAATCACGGCCGCTCGCCACCTTCGCCATGGTTCAAGATCAAGCTTTAGGTGACAAGGTCGCCGCTGATGTCTCCCCGATCGACCGCCGCTCAGGTTCTCTCCGGCGCGGCGGTGTGCGCGTGGGAGGGCGGGAAGGAGAGGGGGGGTAAGGAGAAGCCCTGGATGCCTGGATGTAGACCGCCCCAGAGAAGAAAGAGGTGAAATCGTAAGTCGTCGGGGATAAATCCGTCCAACCGGTTTTCGGTCGATGGCGAATGTCGAGTCCGACCTCACCGAAAATGGACGTGGGTCTCTTCCAATCCGGTGCGATGGAATATTCAAAAAGAGTTTAAAAAGTGACGATATAATTTATGTGAATACAACCAAACAGCTACTAAAATAATGTCGTAGTAAGACGAAAAGTATTATGCGCACAGCACTACACTCTTTTAAATCTAAAATGCTAAGCGAATATCTTGAGGAAAATCCAAAGTCATTCTGGTCCTATGTTAGGGAAATACAGGGTAAACGTCCCACTGTTCACTCTTTGAAGACGGAAAATGGAGAAATCATTACAGATAGCGTGAAAAAGGCAAATATTTTAAACCATTTTTTCCAGAGCGTCTACAACAAAAACACAAAAGCACCAAACGATCCTCCACACCCACCCGGGGAACACATGAGCGATCTTACACTGACCAAGCAGGGAATAGTACATCTGCTCCGTAGTATCAAAGCACACAAGGCACCTGGTCCGGAAGAAATACCTGCTAGAATATTAAAGGAATTAGCTGACGACATTGCCCCATTTTTACATATTGTTTTTCTAAAATCGATAGAAGAAGGCTCAGTGCCTCGCGACTGGAAGCTAGCCCATATAACTCCCATCTATAAAGGCGGCGATAGGGATAAACCAACCAATTACCGACTCATTTCTTTAACATCGATCTCTTGTAAAATATTGGAACACATTATTGTCACTAACATTATGAAATTTCTTGATAGTAGGAAAATACTAATCCACAACCAGCACGGATTTAGGAAAAGCAGATCTTGCGAAACACAACTTGGTCTCTTCATTCACGATATACTTAGATCGGGAGAAAACAACACCCAAGTAGATGCAGTATTCCTGGATTTCAAAAAAGCCTTCGATAAAGTCCCACACAATAAATTGTTACATAAACTTAAATACTATGGGATCAATGAGAAAATAATTAATTGGATTAGAGACTTCTTGTCAAACCGCAAACAAATGGTAGTCATAGATGGGTTGTGCTCAACGGAGAGAGATGTAACTTCGGGCGTCCCCCAGGGAAGTGTAATAGGGCCTCTTCTGTTCTTAATATACATAAATGACTTAAGCACACACGTTAGTAGCAATCTAAGGTTATTTGCTGACGACACGGTGGTATACAGGGAAATAAGGAGCCAACTAGATCGCGAGCTACTCTCTAGAGACTTAGACAATATCTCGGAATGGTGCAATAAATGGGGATTAACACTTAATATGGATAAATGTGCAGTTTTGAAATTTTGGAATAAAGGAATCGAGGAACAGGATATAAACTACAAAATAGAGGGTTCAGTATTGACTACGGCAAATCAAGTTAAATATTTAGGGGTTGTTCTAACACCACGCCTTTCATGGGGAGCACATATCAGGACAATATGCGGATCAGCTTTAAAGAAACTTGGCTTCATAAAACGGGTGGTGGGGAAATGTAATGAAAAAGTTAAAGAGAGGTGTTATTTTGCTCTAGTTAGACCTCATTTGGAATATGCCGCAAGTATTTGGGATCCGTGGGAGAAAATTTGGCAAAAAGAATTAGATAAAGTCCAGAGAAAATCCGCTAGATTCGTTAAAAATTGTTATGATAAAAACACAAGTGTGACAGGTCTCTTAGGGGATTTAGGCTGGGAACCACTTGAAGTGCGGAGAGAACAAGCGAGGCTTAGACTTTTAGAAAGGTTCAGAACAAACGAGTTTAAATATGACACTGAAGGAATTATAATGGCCCCACACTACTTAGGTAGATCAGACCACAAAGATAAACTAAGGGAGATAGATTACAAGACAGATAGGTACAAATACTCATTCTTTCCCCGAACAATCAGTAATCATAATAGCAAGAAACCGAAGTCACTTTAGAAATATTAAAAACGTTGAATTTACAAGTCGGAACAAAATTAAACACTATAGAGATGTTAGGTATACTTTCAGGTGCATGTGTATGTTAGTTGGTAGTTTGAGTGTTTGCATGTGTGTGGGGTGTAGGTGTTCATGCATGAATGTATGTCATGTTTTTTTTTTATATGATTTTGTCGTTATTGCATGCGGTTTTTTTTCTTTTTCTTTTTTAAATTATGGGTGGTGTCCTAGCACCCCCCGCCACACGCCCTTGCGGCGGCTTGCGGGGTATTAAGTAGATGTAGATGTAGATTCTGGAAGGAAAACTGCTTGCCGGTATTCTCGCCCGAAATCGAGCGTCGGTTGAATCATTCGGGTGGTCACCAATTCGGACAGTGGCCGTCTTCATATGACACACTTTCATTCAATGAAAATGGTTCATATGACATTCTGATACGTATGTACACACTGTAATGGAGACTAAAGTGTATTCGAAGCCGGTAAAGAATTAAAAAAAAAATTAATCAAATCTACATAGTACCTAAAAAGGGCGTGTGTTAGGTCACCGCCCGTATAATGTATAAGAGAATAAAACCGCATGCAAAACCCACAAATTCATGCCAATCTACATCCACATACGCGTGTACACATTGATGTAAAAACCTATATAACTTACACGCATGCAGACACATATACTATCAACTAACATACACATGAACCTACGAATATAGCTTTTGTCTACGCTACGTATAATCTTGTCCTGACTTGTAAATTTAATGTCTTTACTATTTCTATAATGTCTTTGATTTCTAAATATTATGATTCCTAATTGTCCGGGGAAAGAACGAGTACATTAATTTCAGAGTGTAAAAATCATTCGCCTAGACCGGGATTCGAACCCGGATCCCTCAATGTCCGGTCGAGTGCTTTAGCCAGTTAAGCTATCGAGGCGTCCTCTTAAACTCTGAAATTGATTTTTATTTTTGATTTGAACTAATTTTTCAACACTCTGAAATTGTTGCATTGAAATGCACATTTAGCGGATGACTCCGTTAAAAGTTACTGTTGCGGCATCTCCCGCAGTTTCTTTGGAAATAACGAGTATTTGTATCTACTTGTTCTAGAATCGATCTCCCTTATTTTATCTTTGTGGTCTGGCCTACATAACTAGTGTGGGGCCATAATAATTCCTTTAGTGTCATCGTTAAACTCGTTCCTTCTGAACCTTTCTAAAAGTCTAATTCTCGCTTGTTCTCTTCATATTTCAAGTGGCTACGAACCTAAATCCACTAAGAGGCGTACCATACTTGTGTGTTCTTATTATAAAAATTTTTCATGAATTGTGTTGCATTTTATCTGGACTTTATGTAATTTTTTTTGCCAAAATTTCTCTCAAGGATCCGGAATACTTTTGTCGTATTCCAAATTAGTCCTCACTAGAGCAAAGTAACACCTCTCTTTTACTTTCTTATTACATTTCCACACAAGGATCATTTTAATCGTTTTCACCGAGCATATTAACTTAAAATTAATTAAAAAAACACTGAAGAATGGGAGCAGAATTGTGAAAAATTCTCACAAAAGAACACAAAATACATACATACATATATATATATATATATATATATATATAACGATTGTCCGGAAAAACTCATACGAGCGGCACAATAATGGGCTGACACAACATAACACAAATAGAAAAGAATAGACACATATAAAAGAACACTTACACGGTAAATTGTTCGAGCTTTCGGCCCTCTCAGGGGCCTTCTTCAAGAGAGACTGCATCCTCATTTCCGGGATTTTTAAGTCCCCCGTGGACTTTTTATTCCTATTTGTTGATTCCTCTCGATTTCATTTGGTCCACTCTCTAGATGTCCACATCTTGGGTTGGGTCGGTTGGCTCAGCGGGGGGCGTTGGATTATCCTTCCCCACCCAGTTCCTCCTCCGGACCACCCTACCAATGACCATCCTTTGGGGTGATTCGACTTGCTTGCGTACAAACCTCCGCAGTGGTCGTCGAGACCGCGGTAGAACCGCGAACTGGTGATGTGTGGGCTGGCTGCGGCTTCCTCGCATCTTGGGCTCCCTCTTTTTCTGTCATGGGGACCCTTGTGGTTCCTTTCCGTGTGAACGGCACACCACCTGAAATAAGCAGTCTCTCTTGAAGAAGGCCCCTGAGAGGGCCGAAAGCTCGAACAATTTACCGTGTAAGTGTTCTTTTATATGTGTCTATTCTTTTCTATTTGTGTTATGTTGTGTCAGCCCATTATATATATATATATATATATATATATATATATATATATATATATATGAGTCTCACTTGAAGAAGGCCTCTGAGAGGGCCGAAAGTTCGAACAATTTACCGTGTGAGTGTCCTTTTAAATGTTGCTATTCTATTCTATTTGTGTTATATTGTGTCAGCCCATTATTGTGCCGCTCGTGTGAGTTTTTCCGTACAATCGTTATATATATATATATATATATATATATATATATATATATATATATATATATATATATATATGTATATATATATATATTTACTGCTTGCTCTGGGAAGGCAACCGTTAGATATGCGAAGATTATTACTAGATTGAAGCTTTTGCTAATATACTAAACGTGTGGTCTTGTATCCGACGTAAAAAATGTAATTCAGCCCCCATTTACCTAAAATGGGAAATTGTCACGAGATAAGAGAGATGGAATGGCGAGTGGATAGCTTCGGGAATATGTTTTTCCCGACGGACAATTCGCTACAAGGGATAAATACAAAGGCGGAATGAGATAGGCACTGGGGAAAGTGACCAGTTACATTTACGGTTTACATGCCTCAACTCAGTTAATGTCTGGCGTCCTAACACCCCCCACCAAGCACAATTGGGCCTGGTAGCAGAAATGTTGTGTGAATAAAGCTGTAGAGTCAATGCATTTATGAATTGTCCATCTTGCAAGAGTGGAATGATAACTGGTAATCAGCGTCGCATGTAAGCCCACCATTTTAAATGAATTTCTTTATATATCTTCTTAGCGTAGACAGTAGTAGACTAGTTACTGGCAGTATAATATTCGTAAAGTACACGCGAGCCTTTTTGATGGAACTCGGGGTGCCATGTGCACTTGGAAGTAGCGGAGTAGAAATTGAACTGCTCGGTGACCTAACACCCCATGCCTCACGTCCTTGCGACGTCTTGCAGAGTAGTACACAGATTAAGATGTAGAATTCAAAAGAAACCCCATATATAATCACATATTACAGGTGTGTGGAGTGCTGTTCCACAAATATAAACTCTTTTATAGTCGAGTTCTCTCCGCAGGCGCTGGTCCATCGGGTCATGTCACGATTTTAATGATTCTTTTTTCTTAACAACCACATTTTTATGCATAAATAAATCTTTATTTATTTCCTTTTTATGGTTTTCTTTGAAATTTGATTTAATCTATTGACAAGCACTTTTTTTACTTCAGATAGTTTTCATATAACTTCTATCGCTTTCGATACTTTTTTAATGATGAAATAAATTTTTATCCCAACCTACTTTGCTTTTGTCCTGTAAACTTTTGTTGATGATCTCAAACATGTTTCTATATTTCACACGCATTCTTGGCAATTAGCCATTGGGCTCTCCACTAACGAATCACTTTATCGGTAGACAACTACCAACCTTTGTTACCCTTAAGTAATAGCTACACGGTACCAAAACTAATATTTGAACTCTACATCTTTTATTAAAATAACAGCCGGACTGTGCTATTTCAATTATTAAACATAAATGTGCAAATCCATTCATAGTAATTAAACTTAATTTTCAATAAAATCAAATAGACCTCGAAGTTTTTTCCTGGCCGGACAGATGACACCGTTTCAGCTCGTGGATAAGCTTCTCATATTTACATCAGAGATGCGATTCGGGGGAGGGGGGATTAGGAATCAAGTAAATTGAACAAGCGAGACTGAGACTTTTAGAAACGATCAGAACAAATGAGTTTAACATTGATACTAAAGGAATAATTATTATGCCCCAGGATAATTTGGGTAGATCAGACCAGAAAGTTAAGATAAGGGAGACAGATTCCAGTACAGATAGATACAAATACTCATTCTTTCCCCGGACAATCAGGCATCATAATAATAAGAAAACAAAGTCACCATAGAAATAGTAAAGATATTTAATTTACAAGTCAGGATAAGACTATACTTTGGGTAGACATACGGTCGTAGGTGCAAGTGTATGTTAGTTGATTACATATGTATCTGCATGTGAGTGAGTTGTAAAGGTTTGTACATAAATATATACGATTATATGGGTGTAGATTGGCATGAATATGTTGGGTTTTATTCTCTTTTAAGGTTGGTGACCTAACATCCCCCGCCACACGCCCATGAGCCGGCTTACGGGGTACTAAATAGATGTAGAATTCATTATCAATGGCAAATTAAGTCCCTTGGATGGTAGCGTAAAAGAAGTACAACAACCAAATCCAATATTTACAAATAGGTACTGGAGACATATGGCACAGTTCCAGTGGTACAGCTAGATCTTTATCTGCAAATAAACATACGAAACAATATTGGCATGATTAAACAAGGAAATTGCGAACACAGTAGATATTTTTCATGAATAATTTCCACGGGTCAAAGATTTTCCCAAAATGAAAAAATACTTTTCTTATTTTCATGGGAGATCGTTAAGGGAAGAGCAACCATTAGAAATGGGTTTGACTCTCTTGACTACGGAAGATACGCGACCCACTCAGCCATTCATAGGACAATAGACGGATATGAAGGACGTGCAATTGGTAGGTTAAGTATGGAATGTGTGTAGTTGTAACAGTAACTCGGCATTTGAAGAAACAAGAATGTGGCTTCAATAATCAATTTTGCAATTTTCGCGGGGGAAAAATCCTCCATTTAAGAAAATGGGATGGGAAATCTGTCATTTGAATGATTATTGGCTGAAACTTGTTATTTCGGAAACGGCATTTTTAGAATAATGTCTTCCTTGAAACACGCCATTATGTTTATCGGGAATGGTATAACAGTTTCAATTGTTACAATAGATACAACAGCGAGACACAGTAAACAAATCAATAAATGGTTTGATACGGGTGCAACTGATCTAATGGTATGATTTAAACGAGATAAAACTTTGAATCATCACCAACATTAATCAGAAAAAGTAAAACCCCACGATATCCCACATAGAAATTGAAGAATATGTTTTCCTTGCTCTTACTTTGTTCCTGTGTAGTTCAGTAATCCTTTGAAATTTGTAAATTACTCTTCTCATACTCTCGATAGAGCATTAAAAGCGGTTATACGAAAGCTGAAGAACTTAACAAACATGTTTTTATATGGAGACACCATATTTAACTTTCTTATTCCTTGAATTATTAACCTGTGTAAATTTGATGCTGTGCATATAGAAAATTCTGTACCTGAAGCACATCATCTTGTTATCTACTCTAGTAAAGGCTTATGTATTTAAATGTTAAGAAGTAAATATTAAATTTACGTGAAAACAATACACAGCGCGAATTACAATTAACTAGTATGACAATAATTAACCATGACAATTACAATTACATAATATTTTCATTATTTATTAATTTAATAAGTCACATTGAAAGCCAATAGTTCTTGAGGTCACGAGAATAGACCAAATGCTTCACAATTGACTTTAATCATGATACGAACATAAAATCATCATCAGTCCGATTTATCTGAGTCTGTATTAATTAATGGCCGTATTACACGTACGTCGAATATCATGAATTTCCCTGGTGAAACCTGAATAAACATTCATATTCCACAGACAGTTAAGCTAACATATTTTACGTCTAACAATGTATTTGAACATGTATTATGTAAAGTATTTTGTGGCGGAAAAGTGAAACTAACATCTGGCAGATTCGATGTTTCACAGAGTGAGAAGGCAAGGAGAAGGGAGCAAGTTAAATGTTGAGAATTGTCGGAATTACTATTATCGACTCGATCGACTTTGTCCTTAAAGTCAGATGGATACAATGCCACGAGAGAGCAGCAATTGACGAAGATCGAGGTCAGCCTGTCAAGAGCGGCCAACGCGATGGCCAGGTCGCTGAAATGCAAGAAATTCGACTGGCGCTTGGGAATAAGAACTGAATAATGATTTTGGGTAAACTAGCGTGGAGAGGAGATAAGGGGTGAACAGTAAGAGGACAGAGTATATTAGAAAAACGAATGAATTTTTAAGAAAATCAGAGCGGGTCATGCTTTGGTATTTCTTGCAGTGTCTTTTGATTTATATAAGACAGCCGTGGGGTGTATATCTCCTCAAGATCAATATCTTACTCCAAATTCCTCCACTATTAAATAATTTTACCTCCCCAAAAATACATCGAACCGAATTTTACGTTTTGGAAGAATCGTCTTTTTAATGTCAGGTACGTTTTGCTATGATTAGCGCGGACTTTGACCTGCATGTAAATTGCAGCTAACCTACAATTACATTCTAGTAATAACGGAAATCATCACTCAACTTTCCCGATGTAAATGCTAAATTTACATCTTATTTTAAATAACTACAAAGGGGTTGAGTTTTAAAATAATCTTAAGAGGGGTGTTGGAAAGAAAGGATGGATGAATGGATAAGTTCGTCATATTTTCTGAAGCAGGTTAACAACATTGCTCATAACTGATGATCACAAATCAGGATAATTAATTGCAGAAAGGACTCAATGTAAAATAAAAACTCAGTTTATATTTGAATTTATAGTATTCTGCCGGTAATCGGTATTGCTATTTACCTTTGGTATCCATTTTTTTTCTCGTATTTGGTGATTGTGGCGATTTAACCCACCCAAGGAAGGGTTTCGTATCATTTCCTGGAAATATGGAGACTTTCTCGAAGAAGGCATAACCGCTTTTCATCAGAATATTTAACAGTATATCATATCAAATATTATAATATTACTCTCTTTTACTCGTACTAGCCAGAAATAATGAATACGATCACCCGTTTACGCTCGATATCATGATTTGATTGCTGATGATATGATTATTTGATTCACATGCGCATGTAATTGAATATTTATGCACAGTGTAAAATGCTATATATTTTTTAAAGACATAATCACTATGGAGTCATATCTCGGAAACTTTATCTTCAATGCAAGTGGATAAGTGTAGATCGGAGGCTCTCAAATGTGTACGTGTATGTACTTGTATGACGTAGGAAGAATTGAGAGAAGGATAAACGCTGAAGTTCTAGGCATTATTGGTAGGAGAGAACGGCTACTTGAAGGGATTCAAAGATGGCTGGACACGTGGATATAGGACATACTGAGAGAGAGGCAATTAAATGCTGAATACGGGATGATAAAGGGGAGAGTGCTGGGAAAGCTAGTTAGGGGTAGGGCGAAGAATAGAAAAAGAATATTACGTAGAGCCAGGGTCAATCTTGAGCAGTAGACCACTCATTATTATTACGTTCTCCTTCAACTAAGTCAAACCTAAAATAACGAATTTAACGAAACATAAAGTTAAGAACACTGTAAAGGCATTGAAACGATAGTTACTACGGGATATATTAGGCTAATAACTTTCAACAACGATCTTCATCACCGTTTTTGTTAGAGGAGACTGCCATCTGAGATGATTTAAGATATTCAGTAGCCAGGAAATACTTTACCAGAGGCAGCGTTTTTAATTATAGAGAAAAACTAGATAATTTCTGACGATTTTGATAATTTCTGACGAATGGCGTCGAGGTGCCTGCCAAATAGTTTAAACTGTAATCTGAAGGGTGAAGAACTTGGCTTGAAGTGCCTTCCACCTGGAAAGGTCTTCGGGTATTGGCACCATGGCACGGATGAATTAGAACCGTAGCACTCATGCAAGTTATCCTTACACCATTCACCGCTAAATAACTTCCAACTCAAAACTCCTCTTCCTTCCTCTTCAAGCCCGCAAATATTTCCATATTGTGCGGGTGGAAAATAAGGTCCAAAATCCGCTTACATTTGCAAATTATGACTTTAATTTCATATCAAAACAGACAAATCATTGAAAGAAAAATTCAAATTTAAATTTTAAAACATATTCGGAGAACTCCAATGGTAAATTGAAAACATAATCAGCAAATACAGCATAAACAGATTAAAATCAATCAAAATTGGTATTATAATTGCCATCACGGTGATATTGGTTTAAATTACATGTCCGGATACGTTAGTTTGAAACAAATACCTATGACTATTGATAATAGGGATTCATAGCATTAACGTCATCACCTTATGTTTTATAATTACATTATTAACCTCCGAAAGAGAACTATTTCGGCGAGGAAAACATTGGTTAACATGACATTTTGTCCCCGTTTTCTTGATCAGCGTAATTTCTTTCGTTTGACATAAGTTTTTCGAAAGTTGTCTTATTTTTCATTAACCCTTTATTTATTTACGTATTTTTTTCGGTTGTCGTCTTCAGTCACTTAAAATGATATGCCGGAATGTTGGTTTTATTGTAAAGAAACGTTAAATATTAATAAAATTTATGAAATGTTGGTTTCATATCAGTTGTCTCACGTGAATTGTTGACTCTACTTAGTAAAGTAGTGGTTTACTATTTCCTTTTAAGGTAATATATCGATCAAGGTAAGAAGAAATTCATTGGTACTCAATGGACCTTGCATCCATTTTCCAGCCATCTTTCTATTGCTTCGGATAACCCTCTCTTATCCTCCATTACCAAGTTCAACACTTTGCTTGCTATTCTTTCCGCCCATTAAAACACTACCATCCTCCTCCACACCACAAATCTTAGAAATATGCTTTGCCAAAAGAAAAAGGAAAATTGACTTTGTATATTTAAAATAAAGTTGAAAGCCAATTTGGTAAGTTTGCATGGGAATCCTGCGAAAGAAAAGACTCAAGAGGGATTTTTTGTCGGAGAGGGAAAAGGGTGAGATTTCAAAAGAATATCAGTACTTTTAAAAGTACGCCCATGACACTCATGACTAGAGGACACTTGCATTTAGGTGGTCAGAATGGAAGGGCATCAGATGAGTCGTGCGTTCAGTGAGGCGGCGAAAGAAACCGTGATCCATATATCTCCGAAGAGATTTCCGTTTCCATGTATTCCGTTTTCTACGAACTCATCGCACTGCCGCCCTTCCACAGAGGGTCTGGACGCAAAGCACTTGCGAATAAGGAAGAACGGCGCCGTCCGACGACTCTGGAAATGAGAGCGGATCTGTCTGCGAAGGAAAGCGAAAACGTCTCGCTTTTAATGCGTGGTTGGGAGAAGGGAGCGACGCGTGAACCGTTAAATCCGAGTGCGAGGCGAGCGGGGGTGGAAGAGTGGATGTTGGATGTTGGGCGTGGCCGGGCAAGACGAATGGGAGAGGAGCGATGGGACGCAGACTCCACAAGTGGACCCGTTGACCCAAACTGGATCTCGGTTGTGACGTCATGTAGTCCTTAATCAAAATTTGGGCTGTGTGTGTATACAAAAGAAATATATATATATAATGTATATACATATAAAAAAACCATAAACACAGTAATCAACCCGAAGGTCGTTTTGGTTGGTGTTGGTAAAGTACACCCAGTACTAAGCCCGACGGCGTGTGAAGTTCACATATTGGGGTAGGGGGGCCAGTTCCATTCCCTGTGCCGGTCGTGATTTTCTCAGGAAAATCTGGTACTAGAAAAATCACATAGCTTGGGTGGAGCTGCAGGTGCCCAGAGTGCCTTGCCCGGGAATCGAACCCTCCGGTCAGTAGTCCAACGCTCTACCCCCTGGACTACCGCGAACCAAGTATATACACACATATATATATATACATGCATATATATATGTATATATATATATATATATATATATATATATACATATATATATACATATATATATATATATATATATATATATATATATATATATATATATATATATATATATATATATATATACATATATATATACATATATATATATATATATATATACACACACACGAGGGTCATCCGGAAAGTAGTACCCGTTCGTGAAATAAAGACACAAAAGTAAATATTAACAAACATAAAAAATTTTATTTGAAAGAGGATACTTTAAACTACTTCTCAACATAATCTCCAAGCAAATTAAGGCATTTGTCATAACGTGTGACAAGTTTCTGTATTCCTGCTGCATAGTCCTTCGCCGCCAGCTCATTGAGATACGCGAGGGACCCATCTTGCACAAATTTTTGCATAATGCAGATGGTGTTTAACAATTTCATGAACAATTGTTCGAGAAACATTGGGAAAATGCTCACAGATGTCATCAATTGTGACGCGCCGATCGTTCCTCACGAATTCGTCAACTGAGCTCACCAGTTGGTCTGTAATGACAGACGGTCTACCCGAACGCTCATCGTCGTGTGTGTTCCCCCTCCCCATGTTGAAGTTGCGACACCACCGCCGAACAGACGACTCGTCCATTACATTGTCTCCATACACCTCCTTTAATTGGCGATGAATATCACATGGGCGAACGTTTCTTGCATTGAGGAATTTAATCACTGCCCTCACTTCACAACTGGCGGCGTTCTCAATTTTTTTAAACATTGTAAACAATCACAGAAACAACACAGGCAATGCTAGCGTCACGCAACTTGGCTCAGAGAAGGCAGACAAGCCACTGAAGCTATCTGACCTCGTACAGCGGCTACTCGCGTCGTCAGCACTTCATGCGGCACGAACGGGTACTACTTTCCGGATGACCCTCGTATATATATATATATATATATATATATATATATATATATATATATATACAGGGAAACGGGATAGAAACGTAAACAAAAGAAATATGATAGATCTGTGGTAGTTTAACGCAACCAAATGTCTTAAATATTTGGCCAATAGATGGCATTCTAAAGTTCCTTCACCCACCAACAAAGGAAGATACGGCCATACAAACGGAATGTATACTAGAGAAAGCAATGATGAAATGTCAGAAAGAATAAGAACAGTACATTTTAAAGGCATGCATAGTCAGAGAACGGAAACGCCACACATTGGCCAAATACGCATTCAAGGTCTGTGGCATGCTGTCCAAGTGCTTCATAGCACGACAATGAACATTGAGGGTAATAATGAAATAAATTGGCAAGTCCTTTAGCCATACTGTGTGAGAACCACTCGTTCCGCAATGAAAACTAAATTTTTTGTTGTGATGGATTCTCGGAAATAAAATTACACGGCTGTGACCAACCACTACTTCTCAACTAGAGCATCCTTCAGTAATAGTTTGCGGGAATGTTACTTCCTCGCCAGTGATCAACTGAAGACCCAACCACTCAAACCAAATTGGGATCATTCATATTGGAACTCCGTTAAGGAAACCTGGATTTTTGAACAGAAATACACTATCTGTAACTGTTTACGGTAATAAATTCCGCGCCAGGGACAACCACAGAGCTGACACCCTCACACATTCGAAAAGGGCCTCACTACTGGGAGAATAATGCTCAAATTTAGCAGAGATAGTAAAAAACAGGGAAAGACGAGATTATTTGTGTCTGGTACGCGTACTTCGGTTACAATGTAGCCTTCCTCAGCGAACTGAAGGAAAAAAGGGCTTGCAACAAAAGGTTACAAGTTATTAGATATTTAGGGTACTGATAATATATAAAGGAATGAGGAAATATGCAGATAGTTGTCGAGTTAAGAGGAGATAAACATAAATCAGTGGCATCTTTAATCTACCTTGGTAGTAACATAGGATGAGGTAGAATTTTAACGGATATGGAGTTGAGATCAGCTCAAGTTAAGAAGGGGCAGGCCATCAAAGAGTGGCAATTGAGAACGATCAACAATCAGAGCAAAGTCGAATCCTTAGGAACCTTGTTTTAGAGGTTAATGCTAAAGATGAAATGGACAAGTGAAACAAAAGTTTAGAGAAGAAATTGTGGAGAATTATAAAAAAAACATGAGATGGATATGTCGAAATATGAAGCACAATAAAGTTTTGAGGGAACTAATAAAAGGGCCACACGATGGAGAGAAATACTAGTAAGTGAAAAGTACGAACAGAACAAATTTTGGACGGAACGCGTCACGGTGTACAAGGAAGGCCTATTTATACACGGAAGAGAAACGTAAACCAAATTCCCGAAAGAAATGCTGATGATGACATGTACTGAAAATGATTTTAAAATGATGATCGTTAAAATAAAATAGCATCTTTCATTCCAAAGGGAGAGTGAAAATAAACAGAAAAGATAAGAAACGCTGAGTTTTTAATTTGGAGGAAGTAGCAGTCGGGGAGCTCTGAAAAAAAACGGAGAAAATAGCTGTCGGAGAAAATTTTGAATCTTACTGTAGTATGCTGATAAGGCTGTGATAGAAATGGAGAGTATTATTATGTAGTCGATGTAGAGGGAGGAAAAGAGTTGAGTTTCACAGGCAGCATGAATGCTGGCAGAAGTTTTGAAAAACTTAAGAAGCGATTTACGTGAGGAAAAAGAAAAGGAAGTGATCGCCCCAATCGTGGAAGACAATAATCATGACGGACCATGCGAAATTGAACTGTAAAACAAGCATAATATATTTAACGTAAATATGTGAAAACAGGCGTAACAGTTTACAAAAGACAAAGAGAATATCCCAATTTAAGATGGATACTCGCCGGCATTAAGGACAGCAAAGGTTATTCGCCTTTGTTCGCGAGTTTTTTTTTATATCTCAAGGAGCCTCATCGCCATGTTAAAGACCCTCAACTTGGCCTAGTGAGGACCGAAGCGTGGATAAATTTGAAAAATGACGTGATTGTAGAATGAAAACTGGATTTTTATATCAACGGTTATAATTTAATCGTAGTTTTTCACATCATAAATAATAAATTGGCGATGACTCGTTTGTCTTTTGAACTATATTGGTGTCAGAACAAACTATTTAATATGAAGGTCGAGGAAAAATGACGAGACATTTTGATCAAGAGGGGGGGGGAGGGTTGTGTCTGGTCCGTTGTGAATTCGACGTTCGAAAGGATCTGAGGTCTAAACTCTTGCTTCGACGGAATCGACCGTCGCATTTACCCAATTCCTGCGTGTTCAGTAGTCGGTTCACGAAAGGACATGGTTTGTGTAAAAAGTATCGGAAAATATTTCGGAATCATAGTTTTATTTTAGATAAATCAGCTAAATGCCTCAAAATTCTTCAAAGTACATCCCTAGAGCGTCGGCATACTTTGGACAGCGGCTTTTGCCCAACTCGAAGGCTCCCTGGTAAACGGCTTCCGGAAAATCCTTAAGGGTCCGTTTGCAAGACTCATCGACGGCAATTAGGGTACCATGGTGGTATCCTTTGAGGGAGGATTTCACTTTTGGGAATAGGAAATAGTCTGCTGGTGGCAATTTGGGACTGTAAGGGGGTTGGGTAATCTTCACAATGTCGTTAGAGAAGGTTTTTGCAAGCAGACACTCAACTCTGCTCTTGGTCGTCCGTCAAGACCTTTCGGCATGAGTTTAGGACAGGTCTTTCGCGTCCCCAAAATTGTGTGTCATAATGGTGTGCACCGTCACCTTATCAATGCTAATACGATAACTGCGATCATGCGCACACTTAACCCAAAGTCTGAATTCAGCTCTTTACGCACACGTCAGGAAAAACCTGGTACCGATACTTTTTATACCGACCTTGTAATAAATACTAGATTCACTACTACAGGGACATCTTGATTAATGCATGGGTCAATTTTACATGTTCCCTTCGATAATATAGAAATATATATTTATATATATACTTTTTTCATTTCGATGTGCAAATCTGTGCTAAATGAATTTATATGTATTTATGTGTACATTTGAATGTAACTATAAGTTTAATGCCTAATATAATATGTATACGACGATGGGTTAAATGGAATATGGGACCATTAGGTCTCAATTTCGCCCTAATAAAGACCTCTATCTATCTATCTATCTAATGTTCTCATCACTGCAGAGTCATAACGCTTTGCGTTACCTTTAAGTATTTCCAAACCTTTGACCTTAACAATCAAATGATAGCGTAGATTCAGCGTACGATGACCTCCACGACCTTTGATGAGAGATATCAGTCCGAAATGGAAACTCATAATATCAGCGGCGCGTCCTTCCATCAAGGCCAAGGTCTTCACTTCACTTCACCTCAAATGCCTCTGGGCACTTGTTAACTATAGGCCACGTGTCGAACACTCTAGATCTGCGGACTGTATAAGTTCCAGGGTGGGATGTAGAATCGCACTAAGCTGCTTCAAAGCATGTCAACTGATAATGTTAATTATTTCACTCAACTGCCAATGAATTAGCTAAAGATGAAGGATTGATATAACAAGTAGAATATAAATATTTGCTTGATTAAATGAACTATTATGTGACACTGCGTACTAAGTCTTTTAAATATGGATATGAAATACTTCCACAAAGTAAGGCCTGAAACAGTAGAATATATAAAAATTGAAATAAATAAAAACCTATTATGTACGATGGTGCGGTGGATTTCTCCAATTTTTAGAATTTTTTACACATTAAAACACTCTACAGAAACTGAAATAAAAACCAAAGAATGTCATGGATTGCACAATTTTTCCCCACTGTGACAAGGATGTGTATCAAAGTTAATTTGGTGTTCTAAAAATGTTATTAACAACTTTTATTAAAAATCATAAATTTGGGCGAATGTTACCCGAAAATTTGGGGTGAATATGACCCCAAATAGCACTGACTATAGCACACCAATATTATTTCATTTAAAATGTACCGAATGAGTTATGTGAGCCAAAGTCAAAATTTTATATTTTCTAGTTAATGCAACAATTTCAGAGTGTAAAAATCATTCGCCTTGACTGGGATTCGAACCCAGTTCCCTCAATTTCCGGTCGAGTGCTTTAGCCACTTAAGCTACCGAGGCGTCCTCTTAAACTCTGATAATTTCAGTCAAGGCAAATAATTTTTACACTCTGAAATTGTTGCATTTATAATGCACATTAGCGGATGACTCCGTTAAAAGTTACTGTTGCGGCATCTCCCACGGTTTCTTTGGAAATTTTCTAGTTAATATATACTAAAAAGTAAAAATACAACTCTTATTTATATACAATTTAAATACTTTAATATTTAAAAAAATTGATGGATACAATTTCAAATTTCTTGTCACCATAAATTTGTAAGATTTACTAAAATAATAATGTAATGAATAATCAACAAGTTCAAAGAAATTATTTCTTTAAATTTGTTGTGGGTGCATTTTCCTTCCTATGCTGCTCCATTTATTAAACAGTCTGTGATACTCTTTTGCCTAATTCCAGCTTCCTTTCCTTTTACCTTACAGATTACAAGAACTACATACAACGTCTGTCCCAAATGTCTGAGCCGCGTGCGAGTTTCTTTTTGTTCGTCTGAGAGCACTCGCGGCACCAACTTCGCACACACCTTTCTCATGCCCAATGCTTTCGGTCACAAGTCGATTCACATCCCTTTATTGAAGGCCAAGTTCATCATAAACCATGCGGACACTTAATCTGTGATCCCTACCCAACAAACCCTTCACTCTTGTAAGATTTGCGTTGCTTTTTGTATGGTCAAATGGTGTCCTGAACGTTTGGGATCTTCAGCTTCTTCTCCACTCTTCAGAAACAGACAGGCAGCGAACACAAGCTGACACTTGACAAACCCATCTTTAATTCCGCATAAAATCCATCTTCCCTAATTCTATCTCACATGATTGTCTTTTTCCAACCCCCTTCATGGTTTGCCGTTTGCCTCCTTTCTATACCTCAGTCTTCAACATCAAACATCCAATCAAAATCCTCTGAATTCAGACTTTAGATTGTTGGAAAATTTCAGATTTACCCTCTTTAGATTTTTTCCAACAATTATCGCTCCTCCCCCAACAATTTTGTGAAGCTTTCCTTCCCGTTCATAATTTACGCACGAAACGATCCACTTCAAGGTTTTTTTTGAAAAAAAATGACATATTTTTATCATAGAATTGAGGCAACGCAAATCCCAAAATAAGGTGAATAGAAACAAAAGGTAAATGGTTTAATAAATTAATAGAAAATTAAAAAAATATCTACTCTATTCAGATGAAATTCCACTATCAACTTTACTCTAAATTACTCTATGAGTCTCAAGTTCATAATGATAGTGGCAACACCTCCACTGTAACCTCCCTAATAATCTCGATATGATATTGACGATATTATTTGAACCGTCTCCGAAAAAAATCGAATAAATCTCAGGCGTCACGTTTAATTGAATGAGTGCTAAGTCTGGCAATAAACCCACGTAATTACTTCCGTAGTCATGACGCCAGGCATAAACATCGAAGACGGCGACCTTCCTTTTTCGGAATCTTTGAAATCAAGGCGAGGGAGGAACGCCAGAAAAAGATATATTTATATATAAATGCGGAAAGGTGCGATTCAGCGAAAAGACCGAAATGCGATGTTCGAGGGTCATTCGACGAAACCCAAAGACTATCGAAGCACGACGATGACCTTCCATATCCGACCGATCGAGATTTCTCTCCACGGCTGTCGCTCTTCTTCCTCTTTTTTTTATTTCTTCTCGCTCAGCGGCTCTCTCAAAGGACGGAAACGAGCCAAATTCACTCTATTTTGAAACAACCTAAAGAATATTCGAGCTTGAGTTTGAAGAAGGCGTTTTATCGTTTATAATTTCACAAATTCCAAAGAAACTGCGGGAGATGCCGCAACAGTAACTTTTAACGGAGTCATCCGCTAATGTGCATTTCAATGCAACAATTTCAGAGTGTAAAAATCATTCGCCTTGACTGCCCAGTCAAGTTGATCCAAGTCAAGGCGAATGATTTTTACACTCTGAAATTGTTGCGTTTATAATTTCATTTGAATAAAGATGGAAAAGCAAGGGAAATGTCAGAATCAAACTTAAGTATTTCTAAGTGATTGGTTTCAAAACTTTATAATAAAATGCTTTTAGGTTGTCAGAGCAATTGATTAAGGGTAGTATTTGAAGTGCTTTTGCTGGGAGTATAAGTAGACCCGGAGGTAATTAAGTCAATTAGGTTTTGCAGATGATGAAGCAAAAGTGATTCTGACAACCAAAGGGATTTTAATTACTTTTGTGTTCTTTATAACAGGAGCAATGCAAGAGATATGGTATGGGATGAGGATTAACTACAAAATAAAAAGAGTAATGCGGTTCTCGAGAGATAGGGAAGGCTTAAATGTTAAAAAATTATAAGTATGAGGGAATAAAATACAGAGTAGGCGGAGCATTTCTTGCACTTCAGCAATATTTTAGATAGATAGATGTCTTTATTTGTGCATAATTGAGACCTTATGGTCCCTTCCTCCATTTAACCCATCATAGTATAGTACATAGAGAGAAAGGGGCGTAGTAATGGGGAAAATAGGGGAAGAATAGCATTAGCGAAAGAGGCAATCGCAAGAAGAATATAACTGATGACGTTTCCATATTAAACCATTATGACACAACCTCATCTCCACTGCCCCAATGCTCCTCTCTCGCATACAGACGACCCACCAATCTCAGAAATTATCCATGAATCCTTTGGCACGCCTCTTGATAAATTTCCACATATTTCCCCTACTTGCAACCGCCTGCGATGTAAAACAAGTTCGCTAATCAGATCTGCCACCCTCTCCCCACCTCCCCTCATCGCCCCCTCACCTCGTTCCCAAGATAATTGCCTGTCTGAAAATGTAATAATCCTTCTGACATGCAATCAATGCCCATCTTTTTACTTAAGCGAATACATTATCCCCTCGTCCATCCACACGAACTACTCCTACCCCCAATCCTGTGATTCTGCCTCCCTCTCTTCTCTCTCCCTGTCCCTTCACACGCAAATAATGGAAGCAACACATAATGTTCTTATAGGTTCGCTGCATCTACTTAATGCAGTGTTGTTTCTGAATTACGTGTCTTGATCTTCGAGGCAAGAGACTAAAGTAGATTGGAGTCTTTTTTAGATTCTTTTGTGGGGTTGAACGGAGAAAATAAGTTAGATAGAGAGTAAGAATACATTAAGGTTCTTAAATATGATGGGCTGCAGTACTTGAGAGAATTCCTAAAAATTGAGAAAGTGAGCAGGGGAAACATTGAAACGTAGTGATAGGTTTAAGACTATGATAGAAGGAGAATATTATTATGATGTTAGGTAGAAGAAGGAAGTGGAGTGGGTTTTTTAGACAGCATGAAGAAGTTAAGAAGAAATAATGAATGGAATAATTTGAGGCAAATAATTGAGTAATTATCGCGATTCTTTGACATTAATTGTGACATAATCTTTTGATAAAATTTCTATTTCCTTTAAGGCTGTTTCACTCTTTACTTACCTCAACAACTGAAATCGTGATGTTGAATATACAGGATGGAAGCTTGGTGCTGAGACTCGAATGAACCCGTTTCCACATGATTTAACTCGATTGGACTTTCAACTGTCGCGCATACCCACATGCTTTTGTTTCGTGTTTTCCCCGACGCCCATGTTGGTTGCAAAATCAATGCCAAAGATATGCAACAATCAGTGGTGTTTAGAAACGGTCTGGCTCATCTGTGAATGGCAGTGGGATACTATAATCGCGTATTTAACAAGAATTATCAGAATAATATATTTAATTTATAAAATGCAAATCTTACCCAAATAGGAAACGACTTTAAGAATCCTGAAATGAGGACTGAAATGAACAACCTGTAAGTTATCTTTCCCTCTGAAGGCACACCAGTTGTTATCAACACGTAATTTTCTTCCGTAGTACAGTGGAGGATGACGTCAGCCCGCATATATCCCTGTCCAAACAGTAATATCACGAAATTATATGCCTGCTCCAAACCGGCACTCGACAGTGGCCTTTAACGCCCGCGAATTACGTATAATTACGTGCGTTCACCTCAGCGGTTCAATAAGATGTTGCAAATTAAAATTTGCATTCTGCCCACACCTGTAAGAATAAGGCGAGGAAGATGAGTGACTAGGTGGTTAAAAGAGAAAATGGGGGAGTTGACAGTCATGATTATCCATTTTACTGTCAGCATAAGAATAAAATGGCTCTCCTTTAACTCTGTGGTCATATATAGATGGCAGGCCGAATGTTTTTGAGATTTACCTTATTTTTTTGAACTAATAATCAATTTGACCTCAGCTATTTCCGACAGAATCAATTGAATACTTGCCAAACACTGGTTATCTATTATTACCCATCCCCAATGAATAGCTTTTTTAAAATCACCTGCGGGTTAAAAAAGATATTTCCAATGCTTCCAAAGCTAAGAACTAAAACGATATAGGGTATAAAAGCTGATTACAATGAGTTTTTGGTGCTAATTATATCCATAACTTGTATTAATAACCTCATTGGGGTCTTATTTACTTGTTCTCACTATTGAAATGAAGTTTCAACTGGTAATAATATTGATCTGTCATCCATATATGATAATCTCCTCTGATGAAATCGATAACGATTTTTATGAAACTTAATTTCACCAAAATATTATATTTTGGGAGTAACGGAGAGGTCAATCTAATTTATTTAATTTCAATTGCAGAAGCACGCTGTTCTATTTCAACTGTTGAATATTTGTTCGTTTTATTAGTAAACAACATAGTTTCTGGCGTGACTTGGTGGAAAACCTTCATATTGAAATTGATAATAAACAACTTGGCTTTTCCACATAGGAAAAATGTTTTATTTACGACCTAGGTTTCGTTATGGTATAACATCGGCAGGTAAAAATGCATGTCAAACACAGTATACATAAAAAAAAAATATATATATATATATTATATATTTTTATATAATATATATACTATATATATATATATATATATATATATATATATATATATATATAATTTATAAAAATATAATATATATGTATATATATATATATTTGACAGTTTATGTGTATATACTATATATATATTTATATGTATCTAGACTGAGGGGAAGAGTAGGGAGGGAGGAAAGGACTGGTTTAAGTAGGAAGAGGATTGGTAATATTGATAAATTAGCAGGCAGGCTGGGGGAGGAGGGATCAATACAATGTTGTAAAAGGTTTGCTTGGCGCCAAGTTAGTTGGCAGAGAGTGGGGAATCGGTATTATTAACAGGGAGAACGACACTGGGTAATTAATCAGGTGATTAAGTAGCAAGCTGGGAGGGGTTACCATATTGTTGAATAGGTTTGATAGTTGTCAGTTTAGTTGGCAGGATTTCGGGGATGAAATCGCTACTGTGGCCGCAATCTCTAAGGTGTTTGACGAAGAGTTTAGGAATCAGGAAGGAAAAGGGAACACAGTGACAGAGATTACCTTTCCTTGGCCACTTGTGATTAAAAGTGCAAAGAATCCTCCCAAAAGAAAAGGTGAGACGGGTTTTCGACGCTAATACAAAATTAATCAACCTGTTATGCCACACGAAGGACCAAATTGAACCCCTTACACAAGAGTGGGGTGTACAAACTCCTCTGCAAAAGACTGCAACTGGATATACATAGACCAGACGGGAAGGAGATTTGAGACGAGAATAAAGGAGCACCAAGCATGCTTTAGAAACAACATCTCCACGTTACTCTTCACCAAACACCTGACAGATTGTGGCTACAGCAGTGATTTCATCCCCAAAATCCTGCACATTGAGAAGAAAGACCACCGCCTTGATGCGCTGGAGCAATTAGAAATACTTCAGCACATGGATTACGGAGGAGATGTTTTTACCAACGATTTTCTTTACCCTTCACGTCCCCCGTTATTGTATTTCCCCTCATCCCTCTGCCAACTAATTGGACACCAAGCAAGGCTTTTTCAACGTTGTATTAATCCCTCCCAACCTGTTACTTAATCACCTGACTAATTACCCAGTACAGTTCGTAATACCAATTCCCCCACTCCTCTGCCAACTAATCGACGCCAAGGAAAACTTTTTTCAACACTATATTTTTTTCAACAATGTATATTTTTTATTTTTTTCAACAATGTATTAATTCCTTCCCCCAGCCTGCTAATTTATCTATATTACCAATTCTCCTCCTCCGCCTCCTCTTCCTCTTCTCCTCCGTCCAGATATATATATATATATATATATATATATTATATATATATATATATATATATATATATATATATATATATGTATGTATGTGTGTATATATATATGTATGTGTGTATATATATACTGTGTTTGACTTGTAATTTTACATGAGGATGTTATACCATAACGAAATCTAGGTAGTAAATAAAAACTTTTGTGTGGAAAAGCCAAGTTGTTTATTTTCAATTTCGTTTTATCAGTATTTTAAAAATACCAATTTTTCTTATACTGAATTCCTCAAGAAATATTCGAGGTTTTCAGAGAGTGCCTTTAAAATGTCTCATAATGAGATGATTATATAAGCAAAGATAATACTTATTCTGAATCTAACCCACTCAACCAACGTAGAAGTGACCGATTGGTTCATTTTTTGGTTTATTTTTTTCCGAGAATCTCTTCATCCATATTTATCATATGCATGCTTTATGAGATATCAATTACAACACTAGATGAGTTATAAAGTCTTCTAATATTTTTCTATTAAATTGCTTCTCACAAGAAAGTTAAGCTTCTCTTAATTCTCAACCTAATCTCCCAGAAGACGAACACATTTTGTACAACAGCAACGGATATACACCCAAGATTGCAGGGTACTTATTCACTAAAACTACAGGCCTGTTTATGGGCGTTGAGAAGGGTTCAATGAGAATTCCTTTTGCTCACTAGGAAAACCGGCTAATCCGTAGCCGAGGCTTTTAATTTTTCCGCCGATTTACGATGTTTTTTGACCTTTTTGAACTATCACGCACCCACAAACCTATATTATATCATACACATATCCAAAGCACCATAAATCCCCATGATTCTGACTCGACTGGCGATGAATTTCTTTATGGATGCGTTAAAACCACGCAAATGGAGAAAACGGATAGTCACACGCCATTATAGTACACTTAAAGACGCCATTTTCATTGTTGTAAACGGTCATACTCTACCAGCAGATATACGAACCCAGTGCACATTACAGTGCAGCCATCTATGTAATGCATTTATCAGAACTGCTCGTGTATCTTAAACGTAACCACATCTTGTCTATTTACTTTCAGCCTTGGGAAAACAATTGGATGCACTTAGAACTTTGAAATCACTTCGTACTAAAAATGGGTCATAATAGGAGAGAGGGCAATTTGATAATTTATTAAGAGAATTGAGTGGAATAGGATTTTCTAGTCAGCATGGAGGCCGGTAGAAGACATGATTAACTGAAGAAGAAAACGTTTTGGAAAAAATAAAGAATTTTAAATGTTGGAAGCCCACTCGATAGAATGAATAAAAATTTTTGGAAATCATTAAAACAAGTACCTGCTTTGTGATCTCCAGGCATGATGTTGAGTGTAACATAAACCAAATTATGCTGCCACATAGAGTCTCATTGCAATCGCTATTTAATCTTTTTATTATAGGTAGACTTATTATTTCTGATGGCATCATATTACCCTCGGTATGAATTCGGTGCTTGGAGTAGTGGGTTAAATCCAAGCTCTCAATTTCCTCGGAGAGAGATGATTTTCTCATTTTCCAGCGGTTTATCTGCCTTGTGATCAGGACATGAAAATGTTGGTATGGAAAAAATGAGGGCCACGAGTGCAGTTATCTATCCTGGAGGCAATATTCTAACATGCGACCTTGGGATCAAGTCACCTCCACCCTTTGCCGTCATTGGCGATCATTTCCAGAGGAACACAAGTGGTACTTAAGGAATTTTATTTCTGGAATAATCAAGCGAAAAGCGAAAGGAAATCTCTGAAAAAGGTTGTCTAGTCCGCTCAAATAGAAAAGGCACTATAAACCGCAGAGACAAACTATATTGAAAAACCAATTCAGAACAAATGAAGTAGTTTTGGGCGTGATGAGGTTGAATTTCAGACTCAATTAAATTCCTAGGCGTGGCTTTCAGGCTACTGAAATAAATTAATAAATTTGAGCGTAAAAAGTAACGCAGAGTAGCAATTTTCCAGTAGATAATCCAGTGAAAATTTATCTACTGGAAAATTGCTACTAAAATTTATCTAGCAAAAAATTACTACTATCCGTTCTTTATTAACCAATTAAGATATTTATTATGTTTATTCAACGACACATTTCCATTTATGAGAAAACTTGAGTAAAAATTCAGCCTAAAAATTAATAAGAAAGAATAGAAACTAACGGCGTGACAAATTGTTCTCATACCAACTCTTATATTCACACTCTTGTTGCAGAGAGTAGGTTTGTATGGCGCGGAAACTTAAAAGTCGTTGAGGAAGGATGATAGGCGTAGATTGGAGGTTTTTGAGATGCGGATGGAGAGGGATGTAAAAGTTAAAATGGACCAAAAAAAACAAGTAAAGCACTAGGTATGGTAGGAAAGGGGGGGGAAGAGAGAGAGTTGTTCGAACCAATCCAAAGCAGGCTGAAAAATGTAGATACAGAGCATTTAAAATGGTGATGGAATGCTGCGGAAGATAAAGAGGGAAGAACGCAAGGAAGGCAAGATAGGGAGAGGTAAATGATGGGAATGTTGAACGGAATGAAGGAAGCATTCAGAATTGAAGAATCATTTAGTGTAATGTAAGGTATCAGAATGCTAATACGTACGTATACTTCGCCACAATCTAAATTCACCTGATTGTGCCACACAGGGGTGAAATAATGGTATTGGAAGTGGAAAAAAATAATTTGTGAAACTGCAGTGTTTTCATATTGCCTAAAATATAAAAATATTCACCAAGTAATGGCTCAAATAGTTTCAAACCAGTGCCTTGGTTACATAAATATTTGGTCACGTTAGTTTCCAACGAATAATGCGATAGCATTTCAAGTAAACTTCTTATCAAATGCTTTCCAAAAGAGTTGAAATAGTTATTGCCTTCCAATCAAATTGCGTAGACCGTAGAAAATTAAAACGCAAAGGCTTTCGTGTCTACAATAGAAACGGGTCTGCGCTTAAGTGCTTACAACATGGCGTCATTCCGCTTGGAAATATCGACAGAGAATGGATACGTGCCCAATATCTCTTGATATTTCCGTGCTGACCACCCCAACTCCCCAAAACTATGACCGATTCATGTTCATGCGATTCATAGATTAATTGCAAAATTCCTCTTAAATCATGGCATAAGTTTCAGTTGCACTTTCACCGAGGTTAAAACAAAATCCAATGCACACAAGCAACACCTACATTCTCACCGACGCGAGAATTTGTACAGCAAGCGTTTGAAAGCTCAGAAAAGCATCGCTGTTGTGCAGAGACAAGTCAAGGTAAGACCACCAGCAAGGCGGTGTTTCACTTCTCATAGACGCCGCTAGAAGGCGAAATCTTACTAATTGTGATCTGCCAAGCAATTCGTGCGTTGAAAGACCAGTCTCATCTTTTCTTGAACAAACCTTATACATCAAGATAATTTGTTTTCCAGCAGAGAAATGGGAGAATCTGAAGAACCTATGATGACTTTTCACTAGTTAAACCAACCATGTCTCTCTACATGCCTAAAGAACGACGTCATAATCATTTCACGTACTATAATAATGAACTCAGCAATCGTAAAATTCTTTTAATACGTGCGTCATTTTTCGGTGTCGTCTGCTGACGCAAATAAACCACGGTGAGGATCTATTTCAATGTGCTTAGCGCATATAACGTTGCAGATATGATTTGAAAACACTTTGCGCCAAACGTATATAAACTATTTATCGTTTGACGGATGGTTGGGAAACATATATGAATTCTGTGTAAGTGCGACCGAAATAGACACCATTTCACTCGACACAAATCGATCGAAATGTTACGGAGTCGATGCCAGAGAAGAAACCTCCAGTCTGAGGCAGAGTGGTCGACAGTTCTCTCATCTACATCTACATCTGCATAATACCCCGCAAGCCGCCGCAAGGGCGTGTGGCGGGGGGTTGGTAGGTCACCAACCGTACCACATGCAAAGGAACAATACCACATGCAAAATAACAACATGGAAAATTACACCCACAGCATTGCACACACTCATGCACAAATCCCTTCATCCAATACTCACGCAAACATATACCATAAATCAACAAAAAACTGCACCCCTGTATGCAGCACGAAAGCCATCCAACAACACGCAAGCCAGGACACAACAAGCAAGAATGTGAAACTCCAATACCACATGAATGTGTACCACAAAACACTCTACCCCCCGATGAGACTGTAAAAGGCAGGGAATACGACCAAACGTTGCAGGTAGCAAGAATTTCCCCCGGGGGATTGAAAAAGGGATGAGGGATTGAAAGGGGGGGACCTCCCTCTCAGCGGCGCCAAGAAGGTGTGGATGCGATCGAGGGTGAGACGCGAAAAACAAACGAGGGGAGTAAGGCGTGCCACACTTCGCTCCACGACGCTCCGCCTCTTTGTTCAGCAGGAGAGGCAGTCTAGACCGCAGGAGGTTGAGGGCCTCTGGAAGATAGAAAAAAGGGGACCGACCACGAGAAAACATTACTTCGCCAGGTCCCCCTATCCAGCAAGCTCGTCCTCGCCGAATGGGAACGATGGATTTTTTTCCGAACAAAGAACCAGTGTTCCGAAGAAAGAAGAACGCAAATGGGAAAGGGGGTGGGGGGGAAGGAGGCAGGGGAAAAAGGAAGGCTTGTTCGTTGAGGAGGTATGGAGGAAGATGAGGAAGGAGGGTGTTTTCTCAAAAAGAGAAGAAAAAGAGAATGGGATATTTCAAGGGCGCTCGTAGGGAAGGAGGGAGGGCAGATGGCTGCCGAGGACTTGTTCAGGTCTTTGGGGATGAAACTGGAGCGGATGGGGGATGAGGAGGAGGAAGAAGCGGAATGACGCGCGACATCTCCCTCTCCCTCGTTTCAAAACAAGAGGGGTGGCGGTTGTGGGGAAAGGGAGTACGTGGAAATAACTGTGATCGCCGCTGCTGTTAAAAAAAAAGAGTAGTTTGGAAGGGAGGAGGTCCTTCGTCTCGTCCCCGGGGAAGGTCGGTCGGTCTTCCCGGGAGCAGGAGAGATGGGGTGCGGCCCTAGAAGGGAGGGGAGGCGGAGGACGCATTCACTTCGCGAAAGTGAATAGGCACTCCCAAGAAATACGAGTGCGCCCCACTCCCGAGTGTGTCTTCCCCGAGCTAAAAATATTCCTTCCTCAGGTTTATTCGCCCGCGGTTTGCTTTCAGCGTCAAACTGCGACGAAAGAAAGCATGTACATACCCTTCGTAGAGTTTATTACTCGGTAGTGTGACGATGAGTTTAAAAAAAACCCATCTCAAAATGTTTCATGGTACTTACGAAATTTCAACTTTTTTCTTCCATACTGAACTGTATCCTTGCATGATTCTTTTTTCAGACAGCTTTCAGTAAAACAATATTTTGTTAGCGGAAGAAGAAGCATTTTATAAAGAAAGGGAAGTTCATGGCCGAGACCAAGTAAAGATATCAACAAAAAATGATGATAAAAGACTGGCGCGTCACGTTCGTGAGTTTTTGAACCTAGGATTTGGAGAACTAACCTTATATGGAGAACTTCGAGAGTTGTGAAACGGAAATAGGGTGGAGAAAACAACTTTGGGAGAAGGGAAGACAAAAGAAAGAGTTTTAGCATTTTCAGGGAATGAGAGGAGACGTTCGTTGTTGGGGTAATTTCGAGGAAGGGAGAAAATGAGTATGGAAGAGAGATTGAGAGGTTTGAGGCAGTTAGTTGAATGGGGAAGGCTGAGGTAGAACGGAGAAGAAGACAGGATAAAGGAGGATGATTTTACACAGAGTGAAACAGTTGAAAAAATGAGGTAATGGAGAAGGAGAAAAGTGTAGAAAAAAAGGTTTTTACGTCTTGCTAAAGAACTTGAAATGGGACGTGGTAGTCCAGTGAGTGGAGCGCTGGGTTTCTGACCAGGGGTCCAGGATTCGAGCCCGGGTTTACCCCTCTGGGCACCCTCGACCCAAGCTTGATTGATTTTTTCTGTTTGTAAGATCCTCCTCGTAAAATACAGGGAAAGAAACAGACCCCTTATTACCCTGTTAATGCGTGAATTTTACAAGCAATAGAGGTTATTACTGGATGAGCTCTGCTCTCAACCATCAAACCGACATTTGGGTTGATTTCTGTGGTTTGTGAGTGCTTGAGAAAATCACGACGATGGATGACAGTGATCAATGGTCATCCAGGACCTACCTCCAACCTGTGGAACGCATAAAAAAATCAAGGACAGGTATTGGGGTGGAACTACGAAGCATATTTCGCTGGAGCGAGTGCATTTGAACAGAGAACTGCGTCAGGATTTTGTGCGATAATTCGGAGTATCCTCATTTAACGTCATGGCGTTGAATTATTGCTGGCTCTGATTAAAGATTCTCGTGTTTCGTGTTTTACTCTGTGCATTGCATTTTTCCTACAGCCTTCGGACCTCAAGACGCCAGCAGGATGGCTGGAGAATCTTTCTTCGACAAGAGGCAAACGAAACGCGGAGGAATGTCCTCAAGCCGAACAGCTCTGTACGGTTAAATATAGCGGAAAAAGGAGAAGCGATATTACTTCCTTTG
Source organism: Hetaerina americana (assembly GCF_022747635.1). Taxonomy (NCBI): domain Eukaryota; kingdom Metazoa; phylum Arthropoda; class Insecta; order Odonata; family Calopterygidae; genus Hetaerina; species Hetaerina americana. Next base: position 22,894,318 of record NW_027286069.1, read on the forward strand.
TTTTCGCTGCATTAAAACACTGGAATCAAACATTGTAGCAATGCGTAGGGTTATAAGTGTTCGGAAGTCCATTATTTTAAGAATACCTAAACAATACCATTTGTAAAATAACCCATTTCGGGAAAGGTAATTTTAAAAACAGTTCTGATTTCAAATTATTTCCGAAAACTTACTCACTTTTATTGATTTTTCCGGTACATTTAGAATATATGATCTACCGGCCAGTAAATGATCTACGGCTAATTATTACTAACTAATACCTGACTGTGATCTGCTGTCAAAAATTAGTTGCGCCGGTCAATTAAATAATTTAAATGGACGCGCATTATACATTTAAAGTTTGCTCTGACATATTGAATACACAATTCATCTTATTATTTAAAATAAAATAATTTAACAAAATTTTCATTACGTACCTACATGCTTTACTTCTGGCAGCCATGTTAGTGGTGATCTCAGAGTTTAGTATTACCTCTTATTTTTCGTCTTTTATTCTGAATACACTCCCGCAAACATCACAGAATTTTCAGAATCATCCAACATATTATGTTCGCGTAAGTAAACTACAAGTATTTATTCGCTACATACATGTCTCATTGTCCTCATGAATCCTGCGTAGTTCACTATTGAGAAGGAAAAACTATTCAAAACGGTCTCATTTAAGTAAACACGTCAACAATGCAAACAAAGTAGAATAAACAGCAACACGACAAAACAGTTCTATACTTCTCCGCTAGAGGATTTTTGGAGGTAGATAATATGTTATATATGAAATTGGAAGTTTGCCATTTCATTTATACTATCCTGTTCTCTCATACTTCTTTCGACTCCTACATTCTAGAACGAAATAAACCTAGGGATTTCTGAGAGTTTGTTAAATTGCAAAAAGTAAAAACTGTTTTGTCTTGTGGGAATCCTCAAGCTAGCATGGGCATGATGGATAGTTAAACATGGACATTGTTTCAATGTTGAATTTTGACTTGATACGACTGGATGTATGCGAATAATCTTGAGGCACGGGTCAAGATGAAAAATAAGTAACTGTCAATTAATCGTCAATTAATGGTCATTGGTCGATTCTTCATCCTTGATCCCAGGGCAAAAAATGGAGATCGTTATTATTAGCCACCGGAATGCCTAAAGTCATCGGAATGCCAAAGGTGTGGAACTTCAAATTATCAAGGCCATCGAAGTGATTAATATTCTCACACATGTATGACAATGTTAATGGTGAGAATTTCAAAGGAAGTGAGATCGGCAAAATACCTCATTGGGCATATACTACCTTGATCAAAAAGTTCCCGGAATAACCACCGTGTGGCGCTCCCATCGTTCCGATTTGAGTTCTGTTTTTTTGTTAAATTGGTACATCTGTTGTTGATATTCCCTTTAAATCTTAGTGTCATAACTTGACATTTGCAAAAGTTACGTAGCCAAGAGTACATCTATCTCTGTGTGTGTTGGCGATTTTTTACAATTGCAGAAATGGATTTAAATTTGCAACAACGAACTTGTATTAAATTTTGCGTAAAAAACGGATTTAGTGGCGCACGGACGTTGGAAATGTTGGAAAAGTGTTTCGGCAACGATTCTCTAAAAAAAACGGTCGTTTGCCAGTGGCACGAGCGGTTCAGAAGTGGTCGTGAGTCAATCGAAGATGATGAACGCAGTGGCAGACCATCGACATCGAAAGTCGGTGAAAAAATTGATAAAGTAAAAGAAATGTTGGTCAATAACCGCAAATTAACCATCAGAGAAATAGCGGAGGACTTGAACATTGCCTATGGATCCGCCCAAGACATTGTGGTTAATGATTTGGGTTTCCGTCGTGTAGCAGCAAAAATACCTCAATTTCATGCAAAAAAGAGACCGTGTTGACGTCGCAAAAGACATGATTTGCGAGGCTGAATCCGATCCCACATTCATCAAAAGGATCATTACTGGAGACGAGACGTGGGTTTATGAGTACGACACGCAATCCAGACATCAGGCAAGTGAATGGCGTTCACCAAATGAGCCGAGACCAAAAAAACCACGTCGTTTTCAGTCAAAAAAGAAGGCAATGCTGACGGTTTTCATGGATTACAACGGTGTAGTGCATCATGAATTTTTGCCAGAAGGCCAGACAGTAAACAAAGAGTATTATTTGGGCGTTATGAGACGTTTGCGTGAAGCAATTCGCCGAAAGAGACCAGAAATGTGGGCAGAAAACTCGTGGATTTTGCACCATGATAACGCACCGTCGCACAGTGCTATCATTATTCGTAATTTTTTGACGAAAAATGCAACAAATACCATCCAACAGCCACCGAATTCACCTGATTTGGCTCCCTGTGACTTCTTTCTGTTCATTCGAGTTAAAAAACCATTACGGGGAACGCGTTTTAGCAGCCGAGAGGAAGTAATGGAAAAATCGCAGGAAGCACTGATGGACATACCCGAAACCGACCGTAACTTTTGCAAATGTCAAGTTATGACAATAAGATTTAAAGGGAATATCAACAACAGATGTACCAATTTAACAAAAAAAACAGAACTCAAATCGGAACAATGGGAGCGCCACACGGTGGTTATTCCGGGAACTTTTTGATCAAGGTAGTATGTCGGCATCTAGACAATACTCCGCAAGTAGCCACAACGGCGTATGGCGGGGAAGGCGCCGTCCTAAGTCCCTAACTGTCCAATATTTTCTATATATATATATATATATATATATATATATATATATATATATATATATATTTATTTATTTATATATTTATATATTTATTTATATATTGATGACATTCCCAAACACCCTCTTACCCACCTCTTTCTCTACGCTGACGACACAGCCATTGCAGCCCAGAGCTGTTGGCCAAACGAAACCTACGATGTTCTGCAATCCTACGAGGGTCATCCGGAAAGTAGTACCCGTTCGTGCCGCATGAAGTGCTGACGACGCGAGTAGCCGCTGGACGAGGTCAGATAGCTTCAGTGGCTTGTCTGCCTTCTCTGAGCCAAGTTGCGTGACGCTAGCATTGCCTGTGTTGTTTCTGTGATTGTTTACAATGTTTAAAAAAATTGAGAACGCCGCCAGTTGTGAAGTGAGGGCAGTGATTAAATTCCTCAATGCAAGAAACGTTCGCCCATGTGATATTCATCGCCAATTAAAGGAGGTGTATGGAGACAATGTAATGGACGAGTCGTCTGTTCGGCGGTGGTGTCGCAACTTCAACATGGGGAGGGGGAACACACACGACGATGAGCGTTCGGGGAGACCGTCTGTCATTACAGACCAACTGGTGAGCTCAGTTGACGAATTCGTGAGGAACGATCGGCGCGTCACAATTGATGACATCTGTGAGCATTTTCCCAATGTTTCTCGAACAATTGTTCATGAAATTGTTAAACACCATCTGCATTATGCAAAAATTTGTGCAAGATGGGTCCCTCGCGTATCTCAATGAGCTGGCGGCGAAGGACTATGCAGCAGGAATACAGAAACTTGTCACACGTTATGACAAATGCCTTAATTTGCTTGGAGATTATGTTGAGAAGTAGTTTAAAGTATCCTCTTTCAAATAAAATTTTTTATGTTTGTTAATATTTACTTTTGTGTCTTTATTTCACGAACGGGTACTACTTTCCGGATGACCCTCGTACCTTAAATTAATTGAAGCCTGGTTTGCAGAGTGTAGGTTGTCTGTGAACCCTGCTAAATGCACTAAAGTCTGTTTTACCCAACATCCTTCGAAATTTACCAACACCTGCCTTACCGTAAACCAGAAATTTTTACCACAGAAATCAACCCATACATTTTTAGGAATAGTGTAATGGACTCAAAATTAACCTTCACTTCTGACATAAATCACAAAATCTCAAAACCCCAAGCTTCCACATTTACCCTTCAACCTATCCTAACTCAAACCTCCAAAACCTCCTTCAATAATAAAATGGATATCCTCAAGACCACATTGCTTCCTTAAATTCTATACGCGTCTCCGATATGGGCCACAGCCCCCGACCCTGCAATAAAGAGAATTCAAATTTGGCAAAATAAAATGGCCCTCAGAATTGGAGGGACCCGTTGGTTAATTCCTAACAGGAATGTTTTCAGTGAGCTTAACCTTACCACCATCTAAGAAGCCGTATCCATTGCACTGATTAACTACAGGAAGTCGCTCGAGCAGGCAAGAAATCCTCTCATTCTGAATCTTCGGTCCTCTTCCATGCCAACTGGCAAATATCCATACACGCATCAAATTAAAAAATACATAGCTTGCATCCCACAAAATAAAAGAAGAAAAAAATGTCCTGAAAATATAACCCTTCATCCGATCCTGAATCAACCAAATCTTGATTTCCCCCTACCTAAGAAAAAACCACCTCAGAACAACAACGAAAAAATAAACCAAGGTTCTGGCTCACCCGAACTTCCTAATCTACTCCCATCTGATCCTACATGAGAATCTCATAAATCCCCTAAATTCTAAATGAAGAAAAACCCTTTCAACCATCAGTTATTTCCTCAAAAAACAACTATCCTATTAAAAAAACCACAATAACAAGAAAACAATACTAAAAACACTAAACAACAACAAAAAATACTAAAAAATAAGTAAATAAACAATTCATAAAAAATAATAATAATAATAATAATAAAATCAAATCCTTAACCCCTATATATTCTACCACCAACCCTAATAAATTACTTCCATTTAAGTACCAATCCTGCTTCAAAAGGATTGTAAATCCGAAGGAGTAGTTAATAGGCTTTCTGCCCGACGACCGACGAATGGGGGGGGGGGCGGTTGAATGGGCAGCAACTATTAGTTCATAAATGCATTCGGTATTTAACCAACCACAAAATAACACTCAAATTCATACACAGATACATGCAATAATTGACTGAATCATTGAAGGTTTTTCTTTTAGTTAAAAATATCCGGGTGTTTGGGCTAGATGTTTTTATGACTACGTAGCGTGCGGAGGAAGAACGAATATTTGGATCTATCGGCGTCTCTCTAATATTTTATCCCGGAGAACGAATCCACCAATGAACATAATTTGGGACCATAATATTTCCCTCCGCGTTTTACATTAACTCAATATGTCCTACACATTTCTACAGGTCTTTAAGTCTTGCCTGCTCAATTCGTGAGCTACGAGCCTCCAAGCTTATTTCCTCATAACATACTCCAAACATACACCTACTCCCTTCTTTGAGCTACCTTAAACAAACCTAGACGATTTTCTCAAAACACTATTCAATTTCTTAAGTAATATTATCTCTCGTAGATCCCAAATACTTCCCGAGCTTCCGAATTTGACCTAATTATAGCGAAGTAACATCTCTCTCCCTTACCTTTTCCTTTCATTTTTATTACAATCCGTAAAATGAAATCTATTTATCCTTTAAGGTTAACCAGCCTATTATTCTGTTTTATTTACTTCATCAAGGGTTTTATTATCAGTGTACCAGCACACCATTTTACTCATTCTTAGGTGCTTAATTCAGCCCCATCTATTTTATTATTTACGTTTTGTTACCATATTCCTTTAACCCAAAACGCCAATTCTGTACATTTAATTCGAACTTCCATTCCTTAAAAAAATCCGATATCTGATTATAAATACTAGAGAGTAACCCGCAATCTAGGCAGTGCCCTTATGTTTATGGGCAGACCACTTTGCCGTCTGCAAGTAACCAAAGGTTGCTAATTATATGAAAACTTAGGTCGTTAATGCATTTAATTAAAGTATGGGTCCTAGAACATTATCATGCAGCACTGCTGAAGTTAAGTCTGTTTCTCTATGAGCTCAAAATATCCACGACTATTTTTTTACTCTTAGATTGGAAGTCTCTAATCCAGTGGGTCGTCTTCTCGTTAATATTACAATGTCTTTAGTTTGTTTATCAATTTTTCGTGAGAGACCTTATCAAAGTCTATCTATGAATCTAAAAAAATAGCATTCGCTTCTATATTTACTCTCCATGATTTTAGCATGCCATGAATAAAAAGATCAAGGTGTCTTCTGTATTATCTGATTTTCGTAACCCATTGCATATTACGGTAGAGTTTGTTTCAACTGTCGAGCAAGGCCATTATGTTTCAAAAAATTATATGTTCTAACAGATCAAATGTTTTAAGATCGATGTCATAGGAATGCGTTCTCTATTAAACGTTTATGTTTCTGAGTTTTCGCACATGGAGGAGATGTGGTAGTACAAGATCCACACACACACACATACATACATACATATATATATATATATATATATATATATATATATATATATATATATATATATATATACACCTACCCATATTTTATATATATAAATACATACATATATTTTATATATGTATACACATATATATAATTATATATATGTGTATATATATATATATACGTGTGAGTTTTCATTTTTGTGTTAGTGTTCGCCAGTGCTATATATTAATATATATATATATATATATATATGTACATAGATATATATATATATATATATATATATATATATATATATATATATATATATATATATATATATATATGTACATATATATATATATATATATATTTGTACATATATATATGTACATAGATATATATATATATATATATATATATATATATATATATATATCCACATAACTCAGAAATCAACCCGAAGGTCGGTTTAGTAGGTGAATTATGAAAAAAAATTATGAAAATTATGAAAAATAATAATGAAAATAAACCAGGGCTAAGATGCACTAACTAATAGGAACTTGAAAGATTTGCTGAAGAAATCAAAATTTTGGACTCAATTCAATAGGTTTTCTATTTTCCACAAGAAAACACTGAGATGAGAATTGAAAGTAATTAATCATTTGAAATTAATGCATTAACAAGATACACGCCATTGCTTCCATGCTTACCTTCACCAGCGAATGAAACAATGACGATAGAAGCACAAACATTTCCAAGAACACGAGGAAAAGGCACTACTCGGGCAAACAAGCGTGACTGACGCTGAGATCTGCGACCTTTCGAGGCCATCGGACCACCGGATAGGCCGTTTTAAATCAGATCTGCCATCGAATGATGTCACGGAATCGCTTTCAAGAAAGCATGGACCTGGAGCGATTGTGGGCGATGGCCACCACGCTCCCCAACCCCCCTTATCCCCCGGGGGGGGGCAGCGCTTTGGTTTAGGAGATTCGGGGCCTTCTTAATAAAGTGCCTTGGAAAGGCGAAATATTAGCCAGCGCTAGAGGGGGGTCATCAGTCTGACGACTCAAGGTCGGTAAATGGGGCAGTGAACTCAAGAGGAAAAACTCTGACTCAACACGTTACCCAACTTGCCTAACAGGAAGAGTGTCAAATTAGTTGATTGGCTTGGAGTGAAAGTAGGCTGGAGTAAAAGAGAGTATTTAATCATATTTGCTCTTTGAATTTGGTGGAAGATTTTTACGACTGCCAAAGTGGATCTGAAAAAAATTTCAAATGTACGCTTCGTAAGCATGCGTCCGGGATAGAGACTTATATCTCTAAAACTTTTTTTGCCTCACAAAAAAAAAATCACCCTAATATCGTGCTATCGCAAAATAATAAAAAAACATAATTCGCCAAATTAATTTATTTCTTCAAAGGCACTAAAACTATTCACCAAGGATTGAAATTCAAGCGTTGATTAAAAATGATCAACATGGCAACGACGTGTTAGGGTAATAATTTCATATCTCATTGTTCGAAATTCCGCGCCATGTTTTAAAATTGACATGTCGAAATTTTGAGTGGCAATATTATATTAAACGTTTCTGCAACAAACGAGAAGGATATTGGGAAAAATAATTCTGTATCCATTTTCGCAAATATTATTTTATTACACGACTATATGTCAAACAATCACCGTCACTATTTAACCAATAATTAATAATAGTATATAGTGAAAATTGAATTGGTGTATTACATCCAAGGTTCGTAATTCTATGTGTACTTATCTACATAGTAACTTGATAGACACCACTAGGGTGTGTGGCAGGAGGTTGCTTTACGGCAACTATGAAATATCAAAATTAAGTTTCAAAATACTTACGTTACGAATAATAGATTAAGATATTTCAAATAATGGAGGTAGTGTTAATTACACCTATATACTATTACATATCTATATATATTTGATTTTGCAGATAAATAAGTACAACGGCAGACTGTTGGCTACGACACTTTTTTTCGATTTTAACGAGATATCGGGGTAGATTCTGGAAATTAGGTTAGAATTTAACACGAGAAAATGTTAATTTACGATGAAATTTTAGAATAAAGAACTTAAAAACAAGAAGTAGATCTAATAATAGATGGGATGGATGGGGATTGGTTTCTTTAAGATTCCTTCTTTAGGATTGCATTCGGCTATTATGAAGATTGTCTCTCAATTTGGTAGTTCCATAATTGGTATTTTATAGTCACCTGGAAATCATCTTCATCACATAATTCGAAATGCTTGGAATTTTTGAAAAATCAACAAATGTATATAAATTCTTTCCTCTCATTGACTTTGGTACTTTATGCATATTCAACCTTATGCGATGTATCATATTGTTACTTAAGCGCTCTTTTCGGCCCTGGAAGTAGAACGGTACTTCATACGAAAGCGTGAGGTTCCCACGACGCTTCGTGAAATGACAGTGCCCCAAGGAATTGATGCTTTCTGATTAAAAAAACCCTCTCTTTCATAATACCTGTAAATTTAACTCGATTTTTCTTACCTATAATTAATATTTGACAACCTGAGTTATTTGAAAAAAAAATTAATTTTGATGAATCACTTCCCAAAAACCGAACTAACTTAGTCATTCCTTCCTCCTCGGGGACAAAAAGAGTCAGCAAATTCCTCCTTTTCAACAGATTTCCTTTTCCCTAATTTCCCCAATTAAATATTCAGCATTTCCGAGAATGGTTTCAGAGGTTATCGTAGCTATGAGCGAACCATGAGGGGCTTATTTTTTATTTTGTGTGAGAAATTATTCATGAAGAAATGCACAGCGTCAGGAAGCTGGGTTCCACGCCTGCCGGCTCTCATTCCAGAAGCAAAAACGGCGCGACCAGCCAACTGAAATGTTCAATCTTTTATAGCAATACGATGAGCATTTTTTCGGTTGCCTAGGAACAATAGTTAAATCTTTGAATCCATTAATATGATCCAGAGACCAAGGAGATGAGCAAGGAGTGTAAGCATAGCAACTCACAAGCCCCCCCAAAAGAAGGTTAAGGTGCAGAAGTCTGCAGGGAAGGTCATACTGTCTGTTTTTTGGTACTGTCAAGGTGCCATCTTAACAGATTACCAGATCAGGCTATCAGGGTCAGGGATTGGGTCAGGCTATCACTGGTTCCTACTGCTTCACACTGCTGAACAAGTGTGTGATATTCTGAAAAAGAAATAGCATGATATGATCACCAAAGGCATCCGTCATCTTGCTGACAATGCAGCTGCTCACTCATCTCGAGGTGCGGTTGAGAAATCAAAGTGATGTGGCTTTGAAATTTGGCCACATCCGCCCTATTCTCCTGATCTCACCCCAAGCGACTTTTCCTTTTCCCCAGAACTTAAAAAAAAACCATTGTGAGGTCGGAGATTTGACAACACGAAAGACATCATTCACAGAAGTGGAGCAATGATTTTCGACGCTATCTGCTGAGTTCTACAATGACGACCTTAAAAAGGTCAAGAAGCGTTGGGAGAAATGTATAACTCTGGATGGTGTCTATGTGGAAAACTATTAAGAATAACATATACAAAAAATTAAGTTTCGATTGATTATTTTTAGTAATAATTATAAGTTTTTGATACGCCCCTCGTCTATACAAGTAGTATTCGGAATCGGGAGCTAGAGGTTAGCTACGTTTACCTCAAACCAAATTTCAGCCAAAAAGAGTTATCTTGTACGCAAACTGGACAAAGTGGAAAATAAGCGGGCTTAGACATTAGTTAAATGCTTTCTAATGCTTGCCAAACTCATGGTAATTAGAAATTTCGAGAAATTCGTGATGCAGGATTTTTTTTAGGAACTAAAAAAACAGACACTGCCCTTATACATCTCCTAATGGCGTGTTTTGAAGGCGATGCGACTGATGAAACCTTACATTAAAGACAAGTTGCCCACGAGGATTATCCAGGGCCCGTCGTGAGCATAGAACCCACCACAGCGGCCACGACGAAGGCGGACTTGAAGTTGTGTGCAGGCGGGCAGAATTCGCAAAGAGATGTGAAAAGTGAAGGGAAAAGGTGGTGGAGGCGGAGAACAATCGCCAGGGACGAATAAGGAAAACAGTCGCGGGGGAGCGGTTGCCGTTGCCAAGGTCATGCGTCACCTCTGTGACATAATAATCGACCAATAATGAGCCACCCAACGCCTCTAGGGGTAGATTTTATTCCTCACAAAGAACGAAGAAAAGGCGCGCGCATTAATATCACTCAAGGCGGTGCCGACACCGTCTTCGTAGTTGGAAGGGGGTTAAGAGAAATGCCGCGCAATCTGCGACCGTTCGCATACAATTCAGACTGCGCAAAGTTTTTGGTGTCAGTAGCTTACTTGCATGATGGTATGTCATGTTCATTGAATTTGCATGAACCTGAGTGAATAGAGGGTTGGAAAATATTTCAGATTCGCCCGATATTAGCGCCAATAAGATAACCTTCGACCACAGTCACCAACCCAAAGGATTTTCCAAATTGCACCAGATAACAAAAGATCTTTCTTTAAATATTTTTCTGTAAATCTCATTTTAATTGTTATCATTCATTACTCAAACTTTTTCCTGGAATAAAGAGTCAAAACCTATGAGCCATGAATTAAATATACTTTTTATCCAAATTGATTCGGTTTTCTACACACATTAACAGTCATTAAGTGTTTTTTTCAGAAAATTAATTGTTATTACTTGATAGCAACATGTGTAAATCACAGTTATTAACCTGAAGGCCAGTTTGAAAGCTTAAGATAAAGCTTGTCTTGAAGCGAAACCCTAAACGGTGGGTGAAATCCACAAATTAACAGGGTAATAAGGGGTTGAGAGTCATTCGTCATTTCTTGTTCCGCCTGTGTTTTTCCTGGAAGATCTAGTACCCGTATACTCACACACAGCTTGGGTGAAATTGAGAGTGTCTAGATATGTCCCCAGGGGTCAAACCCGTGACCCCCGACGTCATCGTTCTACCTGTTGAACTACTACCGCAACCGTTATATGCAAAAGTCTAAAGCCTTCGGTCACAAACATTTATTAATATGGCACTACAGGTTTCATTACATAAGCGACATCTTTAGGTACCTGAAGATGTCACCTATTTGATGAAACCGGTAGAACCGTATCAATAAATTTTTGTGAATTTGCATAGTTTGTCTTATTCCTAAAGATGAATATTCACAAGGTTGAGCCCGATATAATAGGAAAAAATTAGGTCTTTAAATTATTACTGCATACTTATTAAAAAAAAGCTTAATTTAAAAATTGTTCCGTTGAAAATATTTTATCATGATAAATGAATAACGCATTGCGGAACGATTGAGTTGCGTGATTGAAGTAATTTTTTGGCGTGAAATCGCTTTGGTGCGGAATTAATTTTCGAATCATCGCGCAAAATGTACCTGTATACACACTTGACTTTGTTGGTGCCTCTTTAACACTCCGCGGGCATTGGTAACGCACTCTTTTCTTCTTTTTAAAAACTACTGGTTTTCGACTTCGGATAAAACAAAGTAAATGCGTGTTAAACCCTTGTTCGGACACGTTTTCGATAACCCAAGACCACAGGTCCGACTTAACACACTTGTTGACGTCCTCCGGGAGTGCGGCTGAAGAACGGCGAGGACGCGCGAAAAGATACGCGTCGGAGAATGGGGTGAGATCTCTTCTCCCAACCACTCAACCCCGCTTTTTACCCCTCTAAGATCATTATACTTGGTCTACCGATGGGCGTGGACGATCCCCAAAAGGAAACGAACGAACGTGATCGAACGCCGAAATATAATCATATAATGCAAGATTCTCGAGTGCGCGTCGGTTGAAATCAGATATCTCCGAGGCTCGACTGATTGCCTGATTCCTCCTTAGGCCACGCTACTTCGACGGCTAAATAATTATTTCGTTCCACGGAAAATATTCGGGCGGACTTCCACTTGGTGTTGCCGCACCCCTTTCAAGTTCGGAATCAGGGATCCAAAACATGAGTTGCAAATTGAAAAATAAACACACACACAAACTACCAGAATGCGAAATCCACAAGTGACCGACCATGAATTCGATCTTCGGGCATTCCCATCGCAGCTTGGCCACTATAATTATTATCTCCACTCCTTTAACACCCGTTGCATTGAAATGTGTTGCGAAGGATATCCGCAAATGCGAATACGAGAATGCTTTTAAGTTTTATGATCCAAGCAAATTAGTTCCCTTAGGGGCTTCCTTATGGATGACTTCCGAGCGGAGATTATAGTATGAGAGGAAATTTGAGTGTGAAAAAGGTTCTGGGATTAAGTCGGGTAAAACTTTGATCGGAAATGGGTTTTTCTATTTTGTGGCTGGAAAAGGCATGTGTTAAAAAGGATATCGTACGCTTTATTCCATCTCGGCAATGATGAGACGTTTAAACAATAAATTCAGGCAAACATTCAATTCTTTCAATAGAAAAAGCAAATAAATGGATATGAAGGAACTTTCTTCGCTTAAATTTTGTATTAGAAATTTTCTAACACGGGTTGGGTTAGGTTTTCGATTGAACCAAGTACTACGCACAACATAACACATACTAATGAGTACTCACTTAGATGACACGAAATATTTTTAAACTTCAAGCTTCATATTAATATAACTCATTATTTGTTTCGCATACTTTCTACCACTCTGAATTCCATCCAAATTTCTATTATTTTCCTCAATCTACATCGCTCGCCCAGCATTTTCCCCTCAATTATCCACCCCGCTTTTTTTTCGAAAGTCTCCAAAAAACCTTCTTTCCTGTCCCACCATACTTAGAACTTCGTTTTTTCTCTTCTTTCATTTTATTTGCTCCGTTCATCTCTATACTCAAAAGTCTCCAATTAAAAATGTACCCACTTGCCATAACGGCCAAGTTTCTGAGTCATACAATTCCACTCACCATGTATCTATTATTCACTAATCTTTTTTTGCAACTTTCCTCAAGGTGCCTCTGGTCAACTCCCGTCTCTTTGTAAAAGCTTCTTCGCTCAACACACTTTTCTTTTTAATACCCTAACTTCTTTTTCCAACTTTTTTCCTGATGCGCACCCTGAATGTAAAAACTGATCCAATTACATCACTGAAAAAATCGCACCGGAGAATGTCTGTGGATTCGATTGTAACTTTCTGTCGCGTCTATTTACCAGTCGAAGATTAGCCACGAACAATAATGGAAGGGTGGAGGGTTGGGTGAGGTGCGTTGAAGTCTCCAGGTGGCTCGATCGGCGCTCGTAGATTCGGATTCAGGTTATTCCTGGAGAGAGGCAGGTCGAGGTGACGAAGTCGAACGCTTGGTCCACCCTTCTGATTCATCGCACCGGAACTTCTAGGGATGGGTGAGGTTCCTTCCTCTCTCCCACGCGTCGCAGCCATCCCCAATAGAAAATCTCCTCCTCCCGCGCGAGACCTTGCTCACTCCTTTCCCATATGTTCGTCGCCGGCCGCACCGGGATACGATTTTTTCGAGGGTTGACTTGTCACTCGCTTTGGACCGCAAAGATGCATAATATTAGCGAGGTTTGCGGATGAGAAAAATGAAACTCGACTCCGAAAAGAACGAAATTTCCCAGTAGTCCCAGTAGGAACGCAATGCTGCTGCCAGGGTAGTTGATGCTGCATTGAGGGACAATAATAAAACAACTAAATCGCAATGCGATGCATGTCATGAGAATTTGGATGGTCTTATTGTAATGCAGAGTTAGAGAAATGAGAACTTCTTGAATATTTTCTTTCCTTATATAAGATAGTGTACTCGACCCTTGTTTGCCGCGTACATCAAAATTTAATGCATTGATGGACACTTAACTACCTTTTTTGAGAAATACTGAGTCATATAATTTTTATTGCCATTAAAACTCTGTAATACACCCCCTAACTTTGTCACGATTAATTAAAAATGTATGTACTACAGTGAAAATATACGCACACAGTAGTAGTATTTAGGGGAGGCGACCGATAGCTGAGGTCATTTGCGCCATTATGGATGGTCAGGAAAGGATGAAGGGTGGAGAGAAACCCGGCGTCGGCATTAGCCTACTTTTTACGAAAGGTGCCAAGGGGTCCGCAGTTTAACGTCCCATCCGACGGACGGCGTACTCACTCAAAGTGCCCACAAGTCACCTCAAGTAGGGATCGAGATACCTCTGGAAAATATTCAACACCGCCGGGATTTGAACCCGGGGCCTTCTGGGTGGGAAGCCAGTACGTTAGCCACCGCACCAATCCCGATCACCAATCACCAACAACTGATTGTAACTCAAGATTCTTGCCTTTCTCTATTCAATGCCAGTTATATAAGGTGGGAACCTATCAAAATAATTATAAATAGAATTAAATGTTTCTATATCCAGAGAGAGTGTGTGTGAGATCGGGAGTGTGAAAAAAACCAGTGTAAAATATACACGAGAAGATTTTCAAATCTCCCAACCATATACAACAATGAACACTGAAGTAGCCTCTCAGCATTTACTAAAACAAAAGGTTCCATTTATAAAAAAATGTTTGAACAGAGTATAGAGGCACTCACGATGTGATTTTTGTAAGAAAATATTAAAAGATCACCTTAGTCCAAAAACTCTTGCAGAAGCAATGAATTAGAATGGGGAAGGTAGGCATCATATTTATCCACTATTCTCTGAACTTTTTTCAACGTGTAAAGTGCTTTCTTGCGCGTATTAATAACATAACCGAATATTTTTCCTCAAAGTAGGGCTGATAAAAAACATTTAACGGCTATTTCCGGGCAGATCCTGCCGATATTTTAATTGCAAATTTCGGTGTAGCTGGTAACCTTCAGGGAAATTTTTTGTCGAGAGCTCTCGTTTTCGTTCGAGGATGAATTGGGTCTTTTTAAGGCACTTTCTATCTTAAAAAAAACGGGACTCATCTACCTGCGGAGATCCGGTCATCATAAAACGCTTAATGGAACTTGATTAAACGGGTTAGGCTAATGTAATCAGGCCTCCAAAATCTAGCTGACTCCAATATTTATAATAAAGATAAATCCACGACAAACTCCTTGGATATGGAGGAAGGAAAAGACAAACATAGAGCGCGGGCAAGAAAGAGAGAGAGGGAAAACTTAAATTCCTCCAGTCGCGCCGGCAGATTTACGATTTCGAGCCAGATTCTGTAAACTCACCCCGATCTTCGCGAGTGGTCAAGGAAGAGAGAGGTAAGGAGTGAAGAAGAGTTTTTCTTTTTTTAAAGATAAAACAGGACGCAAGAGAAAATTGCTCGTCGGTCACCACAGGGACATGAAGGTGGTGGGCAATACGTCGTCGGGAAGGTCGTCCTGGTGAAGGAAGAGATATAGGGAGAGGAGGAGAGAAAGGGAAATGATGAGGAGGACGGAGAGGAATGGTAAGTGCGGTGGCGGGGAAGGAGGCGGGGAACGCTGAGACAGGGAGAGTGCGTGCGAGGAGCGATGTGGAGAAGGAAGAGGAGTCGCGTGGATGATGACCAAAGGCACTCGGGGTGGGGTGGAAATATGAAAGTGAGGGGTACGGTGAGAGGGGGTGAGGTTAGGACGAGTCAGGGGAACGAGAGAGGGGTCCGAAAGGGGTGGATGGGGAAAAGAGTGCTTTCGGGGTGGGAATGGCTTGCACTATGCGTCCTCAACCCCTCACCCCCACCACAAACACACACACACACACACACACCCCGGTTTGAGCGTCGTCTGCGGTGATGGCGGCATCCGAAACCCCCTTTGCCTCCTCCCTCTTTCTCCCTTCCTCCTTTCGGTGGTCCCCCGTGTATATAATGGGCCGGGGGCCGGCCTATGAGTCCAGACGGGAGTGAAGCGAGCCTTCGGGAAGTCCTAAAGGAGTCGCCCCTCTGAAAGAAGACACGACAAGAGAGAGGACACTCGAAAGCAGCCAAGGGAGGATACATTACTAGCAGACGGACTGAAAGTGCTTTGAAGAGGATGAAGGCAGCCGTGAGTCATTTGTTGTTCAACGTGTGCCCCTTCTCATCCCCAATGCATACTGGTCTTCCTTATTTGAATGGTTTCCCTGGCCCCGGCGGGTGGTGTTCATTGGGTTTCCGGGGGTAGAATCATACCCCGGGTGTGGATTCGGATTCGTGAGCCGCGCGTTCAAATCACCACGTAAATGAAAACAAATTCCAGCCTACATATCATTGCTGAAAGAGCTCGGGGGTCTTCGGTCCCTTATGTAACGTCACAATACATCTCTACATAAACGCTCTTTCTCTGTTTCAAAAGATATGAGAATGAATTTTTTCACGAAGGATGAAAATGGTTCTCAGCAATTTCATAGTCCGAATCAAATATAACTGAATTTTCAGGGCCCCAGCACTAAATGCATTCAGAAAATATACGAGTCTATTTTTTACATTCCTCCTTGATACAAAAATGTGCCGAAGGAACATACCTCAATGCAAAATTTATATATATCTATTTTCATACATTACAAAGTACATATTTTCTAATTATAAAAAACACATGTTTGATTATTTTTTCTTTTAAATGACCGTAAATTCTCTCTATTCAAGTAGCAACTGTATATAAATCGTTTTAAATTACTTTTTAGTTTTAAATACTGTTAATACTGACTAATAGATTAATGTTATCTTATAATATCGCTAGACTAATTCAATGAATAATACTAATATGCACTGGTTAAACTATTAATTAATCATTGAGATCAGTTTACCTAACTATTCCAGACAAAAATACCTAGATAATTTTTCTGTGCCATATACAAACTGATTGTTGATTGACATCAAAATGCATCTAGATAACATCAGGCAGGCAATATTGATTAACCAGTATTATATCCCCGGCAATTTATTCATGAAGCAAATAAACAGCCAGCACGGAAATAAGAATAGGGGCGATTGTGACTTGAAATGTCTTTGGGTTATATTAATTTCGTCTGAAGAAATTTCTATTACATTTTCACTTTAGCACATCAAAATTAGTGTATCAATAAAAAATTTGAAAGGGCATGATCTCGCTAAAACATCATATGCATTCGTATTTTTGATGCCAAAATTCATGAGATTATTTTCCGTTTTTCTTCAACATGTTCTTAAGTTATTTTTAGCCTAAAAAATATTCATAGTCTATTTCCCATCTTATAAAAAAAATGATGTCCCTCAACTATCCAGCTGACGTTTGGCTACGAGCATTTTTTAAATGCTGCTCTCTCTTTTGGCATGTAACCAGACATGAAGACAAACATTTCTCTTTCTGAAACGCAATACAAACCTACGTAATCACTTCCTCCACTCCGAACCGTCCCGAGCACGTGATTTTTAAATATCCGAGAGCCTCTGAATTACCCAAGGCTTCTCAGGAACGTCAAGGTGAGAGGGTGGTGGTAGTGATTTAGGATTGAAATTTGGAGGCTTTTGAAAATTCGAAGAATAAAATGTTACTCGCTCATAAAATTCCAGGAAAAAGACCAGCAAAATAAATATGTATCTTTACCCAAGTAAGGGCAAAATTTTACGCATCGTTATACTAGATAGCTGATAGCCTATCCATGATTTTAAAAGCGTTGCATTCTAAAATATGAAAAATGTTTATGAACTTCCTAAATATGGAACACAATTAGTTTAATAATTTTCTTTGTAGATGTTGCCGGTTTTAAATGCATTTAAATTTTTAAACCACTTGTGCGTGGTTACTTCATATCCTGCAAAGTAATGACCCCGAATGAGGGACAGTTCAAGTTGCATAACGCAGCGATCTAAACCCTAGAGGCGAGTGCAATTTACTAATTACTTTAGTATGACTGGTTCCCTTTTCTGCGCCACCAGAAAATTCCTATTAACCCCTTGTACAAACAAAAAGTAGCCCTGAAATTGAGAAACCTGGTTGCTTAAAGTCATCACTCGCGTTGATCTCGGGAGTTTCCGATTTGTAGCCTAATTACGAACCGATTCTGCCGAAATAACAAATCATTTAATTAGTTCGGTGTCTAATTGAATATTCATTTTACTTCTATGGAGTTTAATCTGAGATTTTAAGAGAATAAATTCATGAACTAAAATAAAGGAGTAGGAATGCAGGACTAAAATTATAGGAATAGTCTAGAATAGTTGTCCTCGGAGTAGGGAATACATACCTTGGGGAGTACGTGAGTCGATGCTTCGAGGGGTAGTAGCCAATGACGGAAAGATTATTCGAATATAAACATATATCACTTTCTATATTTACGTGCTAATAAATTTTATTCACGTTGTAATTTTTTATGTGTGTGTTTATATCTTTATATATATATGTGTATACATATATATATATATATATATATATATATATATATATATATATATATATATATATATATATATAAAGCCACACACCTTCTTGGTGGCTTGCAGGGTATTGATGTAGATGTAGATATATATTATATATATACATATATATAAATATAAATATATATATATATATAATAGTTTGATTTTTTAATGCAGTTGCTTAAAATACCCTACTTAAAATGAAAATTTTTTTAACGTATGCAAACAAATAATTTTCATTGAAAGTAGTGTAGTTATACGGGGAAGGAGAATGACAGTTGAGACCATTTTTCCCATTGAGGGATAGGTGGGAAATTCGGTAGGGCTAGGATATTCAGGGAAGAGGGTAAAAATGGGGTGAAGCAAGGAACCTAAAACGTTTTGGCCTTAGCCTACTCTGATAATGAAAGAAAGAACCAAGGGGTCACGCAATTTAACTCCCTACCCGATAGACGTGACACTTTGGACACTTAACACCAAAGTAGAGATCTGAATGCTGCTAAATTGAATTTTACCAACACCGGGGGTTGGATCCCAGCCCCTTGGGGAGGGAAAATAGTTATCTGAATAACCCGATCATCCTTTATTTTTTTTAAAACAATAATTTTAAAGTGTAAAAATCGTTCACCTTTTCCAGAATCCCGGTCAAGGTGAATGGGTTTCACATTTTGAAATTGCTGCATTTTCATTTACATTAGTGGTTGACTCCGTTGAAAGATACTTTCGCGGTATCTCCCGCAGTTTCTTAGTTTTATTTCTTGCTATAATTAGGAAAAAGTAGGAAAGAAAATACTTTGCTATTCCACGCATTATGCATATTTGCGACCGGTTTCGGTAGAGAGTCCTAATCATTACGAAGGAGTTCCAGAAACCATTGCATACCATGCAATGGTTCTTCCCTTTCCACTCATAATTTGTCATATCATACACAAGATCTTTGAATTTGGACCATCAATCTCCATCTTCAAGGAGATATTTTATCCTCGTAAAAATTCCTCAAAAGTCTCAATGGCTTCTAAACCGAGTTTATCAACTTTTTTAAAAAATTCTAACCGCGAAATTCCTCTCTCCTGTTTAGAAATTTTTTAAATTAATTTTTTTCGCAACGGATATTGTTCCACGTGTTTTTTGCTGCAATTGAACAATTTTAAAATCCATCCAACTGTTTCCGGGCCGTTAATGAGTTCGTACTTCGCTCTTTGTACATTAAATTCAATATTACTTCTATATTACATTTTTCTGTTTTTATTACATTTTTCTGATAACGTAGGAGTATTAGGTTCGAACTCATCTCTTGTTATCAGTATAATTACCATTTACATAATTTTTCTGGGTTATTTTTTAATTTATGTAGTTGCAAGTTGCATGAAAAATATAAATATAAATTATAAAATAAAAATATCGAGCTATACCAACATAAAAAAAGATTATTTTAAAACCTATATAAAAATATCCAGGTTGAATTCTGAATTGGAAATGGAAATATGAAATAACAAACACGACTAAGAGATCCAATATGAAGTATATCCTCATCACTCACCCAACTTTCTTACTCTGAAAAAACTTAGTTAAATTTAATATATTTCCCGAATACATTATCGTGTTTTCAATTTCAAGAAACTGGTTTCCACGCTTGAAATTATGCAAGAAAATAAAATACTTCAAGGTTGAATAGCTTGGGAAATAAGGCCATATTACCTCGTTTCATGAGAGTATGCCAAAAAATACGGGGAAAATTAGAAAAAGATCGCAAACAAGCTAAATGGCAAGAAACACATATCGATGAAAAAACCGTATAAATTAAGTCTGGTTCCGTATGACGAGGCACATTGATTTATTGGTTCAATCATGGAAATTCGGGGGTTGTGGGACACAAAAAAACACGAAGGAAAAAAACTTCAAATCGATTCCCAATATAAAGTGGGATTGAAGTGCTTTCATATAATTGATTAGAGAATTCATTTCATTTTTAACAATGCTTGAATATTTTATTCTGGGGATATCCCTTAGAGCTTCTACAAGCAGAAAAAAAATGTTAAACTCCAAAAAAAATAATTCTTCAAACTCTTCTCCGAGACACGTGTAAAAAAATACATTTACCGTCAGTAAAAATATCACATCATTCTTAAACTCATCTAATCCACTTAGTTTGATTGCTATATTCTATTTTCATATGCAAAAAAACTAAATTGCAGATCAACTGGTCATTCCAATGTTTCGCTCAGCACGTTGTAATTTCTACCAATTGGCATCTGCGGCCTCTCTCGCAGTTTCTTGGGATTCTAATACCAATAGGCTTGAAAATATTTTAAAGAACTAAAATTGCTCGAAAACTGTATTTATTTTAAACTTTTTACTGATGATATATAAAAAATTCCATTGCTCACTGAGGCATAATGACTATCCAACAAAACGTTTTGTTGAAGACAATGTAATTTCACGGAAAAGTTATGTTGGGAGTAATCAAAAGGAGAGTAAATTGAATTTAAATGCTTTTTTTCAACCTACCAGACCGTTTATAACTTTATGATGATGTCATGGAAACGAGACAAAGAGAATTCTCTGAAAGGAACTCGGCGTAATTGGTTTAGTCTTGTTAGATTGCAGTTGTCTTTCTTTTCGCCAGGGCGGCGTTGGGTTTCTTGAATAAATCTAATGATTCACCGAGGAATCAACGTTCCTCACCAACGTGAAATATGTCAGCGTCAATATAAATATTAATGTTTACAAAAAGGTTGGAGAGCTATCGATGCAATATAATCTTGAAATATTTATGCGCATGTATTTTCAGATTTTATATTTCAATGATTGAGCACCCTGACCAAAATATTCGAATGTTTTTGACACCCTAAAGTTGTTTTGATTCCACCTACTTGAGTGTTAGCGTCACAATTGATAATAATTTCCCTAGTATAGCTGAACATTAAAATACTAGGGCAACAACTGGAACAGGTAAAAAGTTTAACCTACCGTTCAAGTGTTTTGGATGATGATGGTCAAAGCAGTAGAGATGTCAGAAGAAGAATTTCTTTCGCCAAAAAAGCTTACACAAGGAAGAGGGAGTTGATGAGGTAGATGTTGAATAAGGATGTTGGGAAAAGGCTCGTCAAAACCTTGTTATGGGGCGTAGGTAAATACGGCGCTGAAATATATATTTGTGGACACAAGATGATAGGTGAAATTTTAAGTCTATCGGTATGTGAGGGTGGGGAAGAATGGAAAAAATGAAGTTGACGGAAAGGATGTAGAATCGGTGGATACAAAACATTTTTACTCGTGATGGAATGTCGAAGACTGTTACATATAGAGAGGAGAACGTTGGGCAAGAAAGATAGGGGTAGAAAAAGGATGGGCAAGTTGGACTTGTATGACGGAATTGAAGAAGGGTTTATTGTGCCCTGGGGAGAAAGTGTATCCTATTAAACGAAGCTAAGGAATTTTATACATGCACAATCCGTGTTTATTAAAAACTTACCATAAACAGTAGACTATTAGTAATGATAATTCTTAGCCAAATAATTTAGAAAAAAAACTGGATTTCTTGAAAAATTTCTTGAAGAGTTTAAAAAAATATCCTAAATTTTAATTAATCTTTTGAAGGAGAAATATAGAATCTTGAGTTATGAGCCTTTTTTATTTGATGAGATATAAAATTTATATGGAAATAGGTATGATATTTACGATTAGTTGGCTCACAGTTTTAAATTATTTGCAATAATAAGACCACAATTGAAACACAGCATGCCAGCAATAACAATAATTTCTTTTTTTACTTACTTTAAATATTTTTCCAATAAAAATATTCTCTTGGACATTTTCCTGTCCTTTTTATGAACGCTTTCATTTTGCTCAATTAACTGTTTGAGTAGGATACAGTTCTTTGAATATGAGCTCAAGAACCTATAGGTTGGACACACCAAAGGAATAATCTTTATTTTCTGTCCTATTCAAATAAGGATGCTAAGTCAGAATCTATGATCACTTGATCAACCACTAAATAATTCCAACCAGTAAAATAATTTATCTGTTGATGATAAAATATTTTACTAGTAAGGTCCGTTTATTGGGAACCTTGTATGCAATTTTGCATGCGGTGAGTCGGAGATCAAAATCTCGAAAAATGGATAAGCATCGTTATTATTTTTGGCTGTACATCATCATATAGATGGCATATGTAGATTAATCCTTAAAATAACTGACTATAAGTGGTTCCTGCAACCGTTGGATGACAGAAATAAGTTCTGGAAACAACAACGTCCGTTTTTTTAAATAGAAATTAGCCAAGAGTCATCCAAAGAAAAAAACTAATATTCAAGAGCTGAGGATATAACGGAGTAATGGAAGGTGGTGGTAATGGTTGAAAATGACCGGAAATAGGCGACTGACAAACCTTTAAAATCATTATTCATACGAGAAAAAATATAAATGAGATTATTTATATTAATTACATGGACAATACCATCACATCGGGAATACTTTTCCCGGAACAAGTTCGAAGCAAACCTTTTTAAGTTCCCACTCTAATAATAGCTTATCTAATACATTTATTTTCAAGGGTCACTTTTAAAGCTCTTATTCCTGGATTATTTAGGCATAACGTACATCTGTTCAGTTATGTAGTATCTCTACCTCTTACATCCCAAAGGGCGCCGCAGGGCACGAAAAACCAGTCTATATTTCAATAACTGCGATCATGTTCACATTGAAAATGGAACACTTTTAGCAGCTTCTTGTTCTTCAGATCAATACGCCACCAATCTTAGGGTTCACGAAATACGTTGACTCTGGAAATTGACAAGTTAACATTCAAAAATAAAAACTGAATTGTTTTTATTTACTTCTGTGACATACTGTCCCCAATACGTAGAGAAATTCAGATTTGGCAAACTTCGGGGTCATAGGAATTTTTAATAAATTCTACGCAACGCTTCCTTCACAAGCTGAAGTTCGGGGCAGAGATTATGCAACATTGGCGTGAGGAGGTACAAGGTCAAAGAGTTAATAGACCCATATTGAGAAGAAGGCAATGAACTCTCTCTAAAATTTTAGAGAATTAAATCTCTAAGCGATGTTAATTTGTGATATTATCAATACAAACGAAAAATACGGAAGCCTTTAGTAAGTGGAAGGTGGTGATGTTAATGGCTTCATATTCTCCGGAGCAGGTAACTGACAAACCGTTACAATCATCATTCATAGAGGAAAACTATATGGAATCATTTATATCAATTATCTATCCCTGTACGAGCACACTAAAAGTATACAGAACAATTATTAGTCATAAAAAGAAAGGGTTTGAAAAATAAATTCTGATGCACTCTGAATCACTTTGTAAGTTTAAAAATAATAGTATTAAAATTATATATTAAACATTCTCTGACACACGAGTCAAGCAAAAGTGCTTGGACATTATTATTTATTTTACCTTCTTAATTGAAATATAGGTCAACATGCGCAAAATACATATATGAACTAAAGAAACCTGAATACAGCCCTAATTCAATATTCATATTATAAAGACACTGAGATTATGGAAGTTGATGGTACTCATGTTAAGGATTTCTGGAGAAATAATAAATAATTACTACCATGCAATTCAAACTACTTCATTTTTTTTCGGGAGTGATCTCAATTACATTTGCATTAAACCCTTTGGTACGTCAAGAGAATATAACCATGAAGGCCAATTTCCCTTGAAAATCTAATGCAATTCCAGTTCATGGGAAAGGAACGAACTGTAAAGTATTTTTTATCCAAAAATGAGGACATTTGGAGCATTACATGGAACTTCGAAAATAATATGGATTTCCGAATTTTTTCTTTGCAGTAATGGCTTAAGCTCAGATTATTTATGATATTATTATTAATTAATTGATACATTAAAAAAAATAATAACAGGTAACTGGACAGCAAATACTGATTAGGGTATGAAAAAAGGCAATAAAATTTTTACTACGCCTTTTATATTCGAAACCGGCAGATTACCTCGGGCTCGCACTTATTTTTAACTTGGCTCAAATTATTGAATAATTTAAAGTCCGCCTTAGTGATAAAACTTAGTATGTTAATTGTCGTTTTTATGACAAGTTTTTTTCATGCCTTACATTTTTCAATGGGCGACTCGTGTCCTATCAATCTCGCTCCTCCCTTCCGTATTCCAAAAATAAAACAAAATATTTTTCCTCATGAAAAATTTTCGTGTCAAAAACAACTTAATTTCTCTACTATTTCTTCGGGAAAATAAAACAAAAGTCATCGTTGCCTAGAATCATTTCTGCCTCATTCCAACTAGTTTCTCTTGGCCAATGAGTTTGATATTGCAATAAAGGTGTCGTCTTGTAAATTTTACACGATCCACCTGCCAAAAATTGAAAACCAGAGTTCGAAATTTTCATTTAATTAGGATTCAAAGCGATACATTGTAAAGCCTTATCGGAAGTCAAGGTGGCATTAGCTTACGATAGTTCTGTATAATTTGCTAAAAATGTTAAAAAGGACGATTTTCTTGCCAAAAAAACATACCTTTCGACCAATTCGTTTGTGACTTAACCACCGTCCTATGATAACCGTGCCTAACTCTCAATTTTGTTTTAATTTTTGGCAAGTAATGTTAATTACTGGGAACAAAATATGTCAAATTGATGCAAAATACCAAAGAGTAAAATAGAGAAACATAATTAATAGAGTAAAACACTGAGTGATCATCACTATCACCATACACCTGAACCTTATCTCCACATCCATTCTTTCAATCCAGATTACTATTCACATTCCATTTTATCAACCACAATCTGGAAAAAGAACATTCTATATCGAACTTATGTTCTCTTCTTTTTGTAAGATTTTATATTCAAAATATCGATTTCAAAACCCATAAAAAACTGAGTGTAATTTTAAGTTTCTTTTGTCCAAGAGAAAATCACGTCAATGGATATAAGTGGAACAATCTTTTTTAACATTCACAATTTAGAAAATGCCATTATTGACCATATTCTGAGTAACTTATCATAATTGTTATGCTTAGTATTACAGATATATGAAGGTGAACAGAGTAAGAAACAGAACGTTTTGCAGAAGAAAATGAGGGAATTACTTTCTTTGAGCACATGTTTCCCTTTATTATAAGGATGTTTGAGCACATCCTTATAATAAAGGGAACGTATGAAAGAAGCTGAACTATCAATACTTCTGCATCTTAGTAGCTCGATAGCGACGCATGAGCGATCATTATATTTCGCTTTTTAGCGAGCATTAAATCGATATACGAAGAATTCTTTTGTATCGATTATATTATTGTATCGGCAGTCTAACACTTCTTTTGTCATAATTGTGACATTAGGCCTCCCCGAAAACATTTATCCTTCTCCCTTCCATTTTTATTAGTTCGTAACAATCTCTATTTATAGAGGAATCTATCAATTTTACATTAAATTTAATTCTATCTCTAATTTCCGGTCATAGACATGAACAACTAGATAAATAATGTACATACAGGTTAGCCAGAAGCTAGATTAGCCAGAAGCCAGGCTAACTCATAGGTTAGCCAGAAGATAAACCTTGACGATAATTTAAATTCCTAAGTGAGTTTTTATTGCATTTTAAATTAAAACTTCGCGCAAAAATGTATTCACATACGATCAAGAGCACAGCAAAAACTGTTTCATAATAGTGAGCATTCAAAATTTACATTTGAATCGGCAGAAGGTTTGTGGGAATGGAAATTTTAGGGTTACATCCTGACTTGCCTTCCCATCGCCAAAATTAAGTGTTTACCATTTTTAAGCAACCGCTTTAATAGATATGTAAAATTTTAAAATTTGTCAGTACCCGGATGTAAATATGTAAATTCCTCCGACCGATATACCCTGTATTTTTGCGTTCCGAACACCAATTGTCTGCATTGTACGAAATGGTTTCGGATGCAACCGAATGAGATAAATTCAGGATTTCGTTCACCTCAAACAAAAGGCTATTGCAATATGGATTTTATATTCCTTCACCGGAGATGGATGTGGAGAAGGACGAAAAAAGTGATGTAGACTAGAAAGAACACGAACGGGGAATTGTCGACCTGGTAGAGGAGGAGAGGAGATTGTTGGGAGAAACCAAAAATAGACGACAAAGATGGATGCCGAGTATTTTGAATGGAATGAGATATTAAAGACTGTGATAGAGGAGAGAATGCTAGTCAAACGACAAATAGGATAGGGATGTTGTAGGGGATGAAGGCAGGAAGGAAGTATACAGAGATGAAGAGCGGTAAATTTTAGTAAAAGATGTCAGGTCGCTTTACCGTTTAGTAGTTGGTAGCTTGTGTCCATAATAAACCTACCATGACGTAGAAGCACTTACGGGAGCAATGTAAAATTTGGACGGTAAAGTAGAGCACAACAGTAGAAATAGAAAACTTGTAGGTCTGGTAACAGAGCCTACATGTAGAGAACATGTAGGCTGAGGCCTCAGAGAAGCCTGAAAACTTAAACTCTCTAACATGTCTATTTACGTATCCTCTATGTTGTTGTGCTCTATTGTGCCGTCCAAATGTTATATATATATATACATATTTATATATATTTATTTATTGTGTGTTGGGATTCCAATAAATTCACCAGCACACCATTCCGACTTTCATTTTTGCCGTCATAAGACCCATGAGCGATTTCGAAATCTTTCCACATTAAAAAAATAAAGCGAGTTAATTCGTCATAAAATAAAAATAAATTCTATTTCAATAAATGTTTGCACAACAACCGATGAATTCACGAAATAAAAATTAATTGGTTCATTCGAGACACGAACAAGCTCCACAATCATTACGCATAATGTACACCCCTTTGGCGAGATCCCGGGTCGCGAACCATATTGAGCCGAAGAGCCCGTCGCAAGTACCCACATTGGTCTCCACACCGTGGGCCGCATCAAGATTGCGCACCGAGAAAATTGGCCAGCATAAACATCATTAAAGGGGAGAGCAATGTGTGTGAGCGCGTTGAGATTATTTCGATTTTCATCCTTCTCCGTCGCGTTCTCCCCTTCCATAAGCGAGTCCTCCGTTTCCAGGAATCAACCAGGACCGCTCGGTTTTTCCCGGTCCACTCCCTTAAGGAGGGAGGGAGGGACCGAACAAAGTCGAGGAGGACCAAGTAGGAGGAGGGACAAGGGAAGTCGAGGGATGCTCACGTGATTACATTGGCGAGTTTCTCAAGGACGATTCCGCCCTAACCCGTTTCCTGATCCATTTGTTTTCCCAGAGTGATCTCCCAAGGTCAGGTGTAGGAGGGGCAGAGGGTGGGGCTAGCCGGGAGGTGGGAGGGGGATGGATGTTTGACTGGAATGGAGATGGATGGTTGCTTCCCTCGTAAAAAGGGGAGGAAGTGAAAAAGAATTTGAACGCCTGCGAAAATGAAGAAAGAGACCAAATTCGGGCATAAAAAAATTTCTTAAGGAGAGAAGGACTTAATAAATATCTAATTTTGTTCACTCCGTCGTTCACGTGATCCGCAGGAGATCCACAAGGTCATGAGATGGGGAGAGTTGGAGAGGGTCACGTCTCGTACAGAGTGAAGGTGGAGAGAAACGAAAAAGAAGAGTTCACTTAAAAGCTTCGAGGGATCGTTAAAAAAAAAAGTCGAGGGCTTAGTTTTTGATTGCGTCCAAAGAGTCGTTTCAAGCACCTGCTCCAGTCAAAAGCTCTAAATTGGCGAATGAGAATCATTAAATTGCAAATTTATATATATTAAATCTAGGAGGAAACGAAAGTGGAGAGACACAATCTATTCTGGAATAAAATTACAATATGTATTCAAATACTCACCAGAGGAAGATATCTCCGATCCAATTCTCAACATGAAAAACTCTTTATTTCAACGAATGCGATACTTATTTGAAACTGGTTTTCCTTTCAAGAGGGTATGTCTCAGAGTGGCATTGTATACAGATAAACTGCGCATCTTTGTTCAGAGTCTCAACCATATTTTAAATCGATCTTAAGTGTTCGTGATGTTTCATCTCTATGAAGCTCTTCTAAAATATAAAACAAGCCTTTTTCAATTTTGTAATCATATTAATCAACGGCTATATTATGTCAAGAAAACCTTTTGCAGTAAAATGGAAATACCTTCGAAAAATATGGTACCCTGTAGTTATTTTCATTTTGATACGATGCCTAACGATTGCTAATGCGGTCAAATTAAATTTCATAATTTGGAAATTTCATAACTTTGACGACAAAAAACAAAATAATATTTTGACCGGTGGTTATTACACATCGTTAAAAAAAAAGGATTACGCATTTAATATCGACAGAAATTACATCCACAAAACTATTATGGCAATTGCTATTTAGGCAAAATTTTTAATGTCTTTAATTGAATATCCTTGGATTGTTTATCCTAGAATTTCCTCCAGGCCCATTATCTCCTTTAGGTCAACATCCTTAGATCACATTTCCATTGTTCTGTTTGGAGAGTAAAAATAATGACAATTCCGCAACACAGATAAGAATGTTTTCTGTGATATTTTTTCGCACGTGAAATTTGAATATTACATGACGGAAAACCAAATGAATTACTCTTTTTTTCGGGGCTCTTAATTAAAGCGATTGATCCGTATTCTCATCATAATTGCTTGCGGAACTCGTTCATAGTATTGATAAATAATATAAAACAGGAGTAATCTTCTTCAAAACTATTATACCCATTAAATTCTTGATCACATTTTGAACGCATGCAAGTATAATAAAATACAACGCACTCATTGGACGAGGAATGTACACCGGGTATTGAAGTCTCCGGGCATTGAAATCTCCGCCCACTTATGAAAAATAAACAATAGGGACGAAGTGAAAGTCGACGTGAAAAAGGTTCACGAATTCGTGACATGTGATTCCTCGTGGATGCTCGCTCCCACACTATCCTCGGAGGTATCTCAAAGTAACGCATGCTTGCACTCTTGACCTTCGGCAGAGATCAATATCTGCAAAGCCCGTTTGGGAATGTTGGGCGTTATGAATGATGCTAGGACGCTGGGAGAAAGATTTCACAAGAAATCTGGAGTTGAGTGTTATTTCCATATTTGCACTAAAACACGCTGGATATTAATCTGATGAAAAATGTCAACTGGCTTCATCTGAACTCGCAAACGTATCCTCAGGTTAAAAGCAGAACCAATTTATAGTTACTTCTATAAGTTTATCTTAGAGTTAACGGAAAGATGAAGCCCACATGGGAGCAATATTCGGGATGGATTCCTGGCCATTACTGTGATATTATTTTTTTCATGAAACGGCTTCCTTTGGTTCAAATTAAAACCCTTTACTTTGAGGATGTCATTTAGAGTCAAAGAACATCGCACGAGAATATACCAATAATACTAGAATAAAACATTATAATAAATATGTCTCACACGTGGCAAACAAAAGGCGTTCATACAT
This sequence comes from Hetaerina americana, assembly GCF_022747635.1. Taxonomy (NCBI): domain Eukaryota; kingdom Metazoa; phylum Arthropoda; class Insecta; order Odonata; family Calopterygidae; genus Hetaerina; species Hetaerina americana. The sequence goes on from NW_027286069.1 coordinate 22,924,247, forward strand.
CGTTTCTCTGAAATTATCTGCAAAATTTAATCACCTCATTAAATCTTCTAAATTTAGATAAAACAGCACCAAATTTAAGTACTTGTATGGGATGAGTATTGCTTCACAAGCCATGTTTTAATAAGCCCCATTGCAGTGGCACGCAGTATATTTGTATGTCTAACTCAGTTAAATCGAAGCTATATCTATCTTAGTTTAGATTTTATATAAATATCACTCACTGCTTTGGGAATGTTCGCTCAATAGTGAATTACCAGCACTACTGCTCACATTTTCAATAATTTTCAATCAACCCACATATTATATTTTCTCAAACCATTATAACCCCTTTAGGTTGTACCATGTGATATAGTAAACTTATGAAGACAAAAAGGGTAAATATTTGCTGAAAATAATTTTAAAAGTACATTCATTACTTGGTGGCACATTTGATTTAGTTGGTAAACGTAAACTGCTTTCTTTCAAACCGTACATTATTTATGTACATGTTTTATGAAGTACCTAAAAATAATACTCATATTTTTCATCTTATCAATACAGGTGACCTTGTGCGCCCTGGCGGCGTTAGCAGTTGCAAATGCAGTCCCACATGGCTACATCCCGGTCTTCCGAGGTAAGTCAATCGATGCAAACTCTGAACTGAAAGCTCTTTTACCACAATAATACTTCCAAACACGAGATTGTTAAGAATAGTTAAAAAAGTTTGTTGTTTTTCTATCGACGAAAACATTTCGGGTTGACGTGTTTCCAACTATCAACTTTCTTTTTCTGAAAAGATTTTAAATCCTATATCCCGTCTATATTTATAGGTCGTGTTCGCCAGTCTTTTATTTCCGATGTCGAGGATGAGTCTAAACCGGTAGCTTACGGCTACCGTATTAGGACCTCATCAGTCGACTCACTGCCCATTTCCGTGTCTGAGGACCGCGTCACCGGAGGGTTTGGATACAAAGTCAAGGTAAGGCACTTCCCTACGAATGAACCTGTTTCGCAAACTTGTCACAGACGTCTCCTTCATCTGGAACATAAATTCCTTCCGCCTATACCAGGAATTCAAAATCCTTCGATTAAATCTATTTTTTAATTTCTTATTCTGTCTCTCGCCGAGCAATTTTAATACCATTTAATTATTAATAATGCATCAGCATAAGAAAATATAGTTAACCTATTTTACGGCTTATTAAATGTTTAATTGCAAGAATAGATTTATATATATATAAATAAATAAATAAATAAATAAATAAATATATATATATATATATATATATATATATATATATATATATATATATATTCTCATGTATAAAGGAATAAGAGGAAATAAATTTGACCTCTTTCGCGAAACAAACATTTTGTCATCCGTATTTAGTGAGTCATTTTCACATATTTTATGAGAAAATTAATCCCAATAAATTATCAATATGAGTTTTTACTTTAATCATGAATGGACTAAAAAAATGAGGCCAATTTAATCATGACGCTGTGCTATTTTTGTTTACTGTATTACTATAAGGATTATTATGTTCCTGTGCTACATATATCATATTCAGTTTACTAATGACTGTCAATTACATTAAAATCTTATGGTTGTACGTTTACTATACGTACATTTAACAGTTTCAGCACAAAAATGTAGTTGATAGGCACGTGTTAAGTAACGAGTATGACAAATGCCTGTTAAACCAATAAAATTGTTCATCCATAATGCTATATGATGGCTATCAGTTAAGAATGTACGTAAGAGTTAAATAAACATACTAACGTTTAGGTTATGGGACTGTTGTGCCTAGATCTTTACCAATATGGTGAACCTCCGAAGCTTAACATCATATGAGATATCCGAAAAAAATAATCATATATTGAATGAATACATATTCTAACCACATATTACTACTAATAATATACTGGGTTAGAATAGGATTTTGAAAGGTCACACTACACATTTTGTACTCCTAAGCACTAGCTAACATATGTAATACAAGTGATCCTTTAACCCCATAATACATTTACAAGTCATTCTTTAATATTGCATACTTTCTACCTCCCTTAAACTTATCCATTTTTTAGTTCTACTGAAATTTGGCCCTTCATATATTCCTCCCTCTGCCTCACTTTCCAAGCATTCTGCCCTCCATTTCACCTTCTTCAGCCTCCTGATACATCTCTATATCTCATGCATCCATTTCTCCTGCGCCCTCCAAACTGTAAAATGAAAAATTCATACTAGTCTATTCGTTGACGATCTGCATTATCTCACCATTGACAGTGTATGCAATTCTTTGGAAAAAGGTTTTTCATCCATTTTTCGCAACTTAAACATCAACATTCTTACAAAACCTTAATTATATGAGATTAGCAGTAAAACGGTCGAATTTCATATTGATTCGTTGACGATTGCTGATCGGGGAAGAAATTTAAGAAAATAATCCTTTTATATGATAATTTTCCTTTCAGTCATCATCTCCCATTTTCGTTCAGAAGACTGTGGTACCACATGCCACTCCAGTTATCGTCTCTCACGAAGAGTCATCCATTGATTCGAAAGACGAGACCTCTGGTCGCTTTGGATACTCCTATCACGCAGCTGCCCCCATTGCCATTGGCGCAGGCCCAGTATACCAGCACTCCATTTTTGGTGCACCAGTAGCTGTTGAGGCCAAGGGTGCCGCCGAGAATGCCGGAGAAGCCATTCAAAAGGCTGGAGAGTTCTCATACGCGATTCACGCCGAAGCTCCCATTTTTGCCCCCGCTCCAGTCGTGGCTGCCGCCGTGCCGGTATCCTATGAGCAGACTCTGGTTAAGGCTGGAGAGGAAGCCGTGAGCGATAAGTCTTCCGGAGCATTCTCTTACTCCTATCACGCCGAAGCACCCATCGCAGCGGCCGTCCCAGTGTTGAACCAGGTCGTCTCCGCTCCCGTGGCCGTCGACTTCAAGAACTCAATCGAGAATATCGAGGGTCGTACAGGCGCATTCTCCTATGCCGTCCAAGCCCAAAACCCAATCGTTGCCCCAGTTTTGGCCGCCCCAATCCCTGCCGCCATCTCATACGAGCAAACCGCCATCAAGTCCGGTGAGGCATCAGCCGAGGGAAAATCCTCCGGATCTTTCTCCTATTCTTACAGCGCCGAAGCACCAATTGCTTCTGCAATTCCCGTTGCCCATCATGCGGTGGTAGCTTCCCCAGTTGCTGTGGAATACAAGGATTTCGGACAGAAGATCGAGACTCTCCCCGGACAGTCTGGTGCTTTTGCCTACTCGATTCATGCCGAGGCTCCGGTTGCCGTGGCCCACGCCCCGATCGCTTCATATAACATTCCTATCTCCGCCGAGCAGACGGTGGTGAAGTCTGATGATGCCGCCGCCGAAGGAAAGCCCTCTGGATCTTTCTCCTACTCATATAGCGCCGAGGCCCCTATTTCCGTTCCATTTGCTCACCATGCTGTCGATGCAGCTCCCGCAGTCGCCGTGGAATACAAGGACTCCGCCGAGGTTAGCGAAGCCGTCTCCGGAGGACAGTCCGGTGCATTCGCCTACTCCGTCCACGCCGAGGCCCCGATCGTGGCCCCAGCACCAATCGCCTATGCCCATGCTCCAGTGGCCTACGGACAGACGGTCGTCAAGTCCGAAAGCATTGCTGAGGAAGCAACACCCTCTAAGGCTTTCTCTTACTCATACACCGCTGAGGCACCAATTGCCGTACCTGTTCCAGTAGCTCACCACGCCGTAGTTGCAGCTCCCGCAGTTGCATTGGAATACAAGGACTCCGCCGAGGTTAGTGAAGCTGTTTCTGGTGGTCAGTCTGGTGCCTTCGCCTACTCTGTACACGCCGAGGCCCCGATAGTGGCCCAGGCACCTATCGCCTACGCTCCTGCGCCGGTGGCTTACGGACAGAGAGTCGTGAAGACTGAGGACATTGCCGTGGAAGGAACACCCTCTAAGGCTTTCTCCTACTCATACACCGCCGAGGCACCCATTGCCGCACCTGTTCCATTGGCCCACCACGCTGTAGTTGCAGCTCCAGGCGTTTCAGTGGAATACAAGGACTCCGCCGAGGTTAGCGAAGCCGTTTCTGGAGGCCAGTCTGGTGCCTTCGCCTACTCCGTTCACGCCGAGGCCCCAATCGTTGCCCCAGCACCGATCGCCTACGCCCATACTCCAGTGGCTTATGGGCAGAGATTCGTGAAGACTGAGGACATTGCCGTGGAAGGAACACCCTCTAAGGCTTTCTCTTACTCATACACCGCCGAGGCACCCATTGCCGCACCTGTTCCATTGGCCCACCACGCTGTAGTTGCAGCTCCAGGCGTTTCAGTGGAATACAAGGACTCCGCCGAGGTTAGCGAAGCCGTTTCTGGAGGTCAGTCTGGTGCCTTCGCCTACTCCGTACATGCGGAAGCTCCTATTGTGGCCCAAGCTCCAATCGCCGCCCCTATTGCCGTGTCGTACGAAAATACTCTGGTGAAATCTGAAGAGGCTCCCGCCGAAGATAAGCCATCTGGAGCGTTCTCCTACTCTTATACAGCTGAGGCACCCGTGGCTGCTCCAGTACCCTTTGCCCATCATGCCGTGGTAGCTTCCCCAGTTGCTGTGGAATACAAGGATTTCGGACAGAAGATCGAGACTCTCCCCGGACAGTCTGGTGCTTTTGCCTACTCGGTTCATGCCGAGGCTCCGGTTGCCGTGGCCCACGCCCCGATCGCCTCATATAACGTTCCTATCTCCGTTGAGCAGACAGTGGTGAAGTCTGACGACGCCGCAGCCGAAGGAAAGCCCTCTGGATCTTTCTCCTATTCATACAGCGCCGAGGCCCCTATTTCTGTTCCAGTTGCTCACCATGCTGTCGTTGCAGCTCCCGCAGTCGCCGTGGAATACAAGGACTCCGCCGAGGTTAGCGAAGCCGTCTCCGGAGGACAGTCCGGTGCATTCGCCTACTCCGTCCACGCCGAGGCCCCGATCGTGGCCCCAGCACCGATCGCTTATGCCCATGCTCCAGTGGCCTACGGACAGACAGTCGTCAAGTCCGAAAGCGTTGCTGAGGAAGCAACACCCTCTAAGTCTTTCTCCTACGCCTACAGTGCCGAAGCACCAATCGCCGCACCCGTCCCCGTTGGTGCCCACGCTATCGTCGCTTCTCCCGTGGCCGTCGAGGTCAAGGATTCAGCCGAGTATGGCGGTGCAGGACAGTCCGGTGCTTTCGCTTACAACGTTCAGGACGTTGCCCACGGATCGTACGTCGCGGCCGCTCCTATCGGTGTGACCTATGGGCAATCCTTGGTGAACTTCGGAGACAAGATTGAGGAAAGCAAGGGTTCCGGTGCTTTTGGTTACAGCTACCATTCCGAGGCTCCCGTTGCCGTGGCACAACATCACGTGGTCGCCGGACCCGCACCAATTGCACTTGCCTACGAGGCTATCGACAGGGATGACGCACGGATTGCCGGGAATGCCGGAACCTTTTCCTATTCCGTGAACGCCGACGCTCCCGTCGCTTTTGGGCCAACCTACGTCCGCGGTGGATTGGCCTACGGCGCTATCCCCACGGCCGGAGCTGTGTCCGCGCAAGTTGCCTCCGATGAGGCTTCCTACGGCTATTACGTGCAAAGCGGAATCCCCGTGGCTGATCTCCAGAAGGAAGACTCCGTCAGCACCCAGGAGGTTACCGTTAACTCTCGCGGGTAAGGTTGTTTTGCGTCTCATTCTAACATTCATCTTTTGATTGGTTCATTGAAAATTTATATATAAACATAATTAGCAGAACTTCAGCTCATTCAAAGATACTCTCACATAGCCCCAGTAGGGTCACTGTATCCTTTTTACGACGCTATATATTTGAAAATATCAGCCAATGGTGGATTATATTAATATTCACGTGTTTGTTACGATATTATCAAATAATTAACAATTAAAACAAAATTCTATCTTATTACTTAAAACTTAAATGGAAGATTCTCTTTGAGAGATTTTCACGACTTTCTGACGACGACGACTCTATTCACTGGAACCAAATCTTAGAAGCTTTCGTTACCTTTGTATTATTTCCATTGGTTACCGTGCCTTTGATAAATGCATATTAATATATCTCATTCCTTTTTTATTAATCATGGGTAAATATGGTGGCTAATGCAGTTACTTCCGACCCCAAAAGCCAGGGTTTGGATCCCCGCAGGGTTTTCTTAGATGCACCACTGTTCCCCCCCCCCTAATTTTGGTCCTAAATGGAGAGAGCACTTCAATTAGAGTATGATGCCCGTCAGATGGGACGATAAATAGAAGGATCCCTCGGGATTTTCGCATTGTGTGTGAGATAATGCTGACGCCGGGTATCTATCTCTCTCCGTTTTTACTGCGTTCCATGAATATCCTACCCTTACCGAGTTTTTACAACTATCCCTAACGGCAAAGACGACCTCAGATTTCGGTCAACTACCCATTTGAACAACAACTACTAATAACTATGCGTGTAGACAATCATGTGATCAAATAAGTAATGATCAGAGTGAGTAAGATCTCATGTCTTTAAATTTTTAAGAACCATTGGTATTTCAATACTTAAAATCAGTTTCTAAAAATACGCATGTTTTCATTCCTTAAACGTTTTTCCACCTGAGCACTTTTAAAATGTTTCCATTCATGTCCTTCATACCTAAGACCATTTGGAAAGAATATTTGATTCAGTGAAGATTTGGACCTTATATACATTCCTGAAAGTTCATTTTTCCTCTTTCATGAAAAAGATACCACCGAGGTTTTGGAGTAAGGACAATTCCAGTTGGATACGGCGCTGTCGCACCCTTCGTCACCGTCAAGGACTGTTAAGACTGACTGAAAGGGAGGATGTGTCTCAATACGTGTGACTGGACCGCCAAGGAATTCGACGGCTGAACTTCAAGATGTTTCTACATACATCGATGTATAAACATTCCACTGGTTCACGAGATGCTTCAAGCACATGATCATATTTCAGGGAGGAAAACATATGACTGGAAGAATGGTTGCTATGTCTTTTGAACGCACAGATCATATCCAAAAGTGTCATTCAACTAATGCTGATTATGTCTAGACACGAAATTCAAACGCGTTTGCTGGAGAAAGTTTTGAAGATTCTCTTCACTGAATATATTTGTATTCGTATGAATAATCCCCCGGGATGGTTACATGACCATATTGTTAGAGAACTATCCCCCATCAATGTTTTTCAAAATTTTGATTCGCAAAAAGAAAAAAACAGAAATTCATGAAAAATCACAATTCTTCCTCATCCTTTTTCCTCTCTCGGAAGCCAATGTAGCTCTCAATTTGTCGAATATCCTTCATTTTATTTGTAATATATGCCTGTATAGGAAACTGTGTGTGTGATATGCTTCGTCGATAAATATAAAGAAATAAATTCTAGCTCATGTAGTTTTTTTATTTTGTCGGCTATAATTCTGAAGGTTAAGAAGGTTAAATTATCTGATACTACTACATTTTTCCCCTCACCTACTTCTGCAACATACATAAAGATTAGAGACAAAACATATTCGTGTTATGAAGGCAATGAACACACCAAGCCCAGGACAAAACTTTTGCTTTGATATCATAGCCACTTAAGGAATTGGTGCCAAGACCGAAGATTTTTAGGGTAAGAAAAAGAGATGAACGTAACATTGTATGACAATATATATATATATATATATATATATATATATATATATATATATATATATATATTCATTCACATGGAAATCGTCTGGAAAGGACATCGTCCTTTATATGTGTTCCTATCCGTTTTCCTTGTATCTATTTCCATGTGAATGAATATTTGTTCGCCGCATGGCGGGATTTTGTGTTTGGATGTTTATATATATATATATATATATATATATATATATATATTCATACATATATATATTATATTCATATATATACACATATATATACATAAATATACATATATTTATAAATATATATATATATAAATAAAGGGGAACAGAAAAACACTATAGTACATCTGAGAAGTGCCTTTCTGGAGTTGATCCAGACTTGCTAAAAATAAGCCTGAGATTATTGTACATAAAAATGATGTTAGATGGCTACGCAGTTTGAATGTACTTTTGTTTCGCACGGTCTTTCAAATCGTACGAATTGTCCACTTTGAAATATCAGATGACATTTTCGCGTCACCGCCCATATTGCTGGCACAAGGAAATGGGAATTGATGATACAGGTATATAATAAAATTATAATAAAAATTAATAATTATAATTAAAAATTGTAATAAAATACAGGTATCCTGTATCAAATAAATACCTCAAATTAAGAGCATTTTAGTGTACTATACAGTAAATACTATTGAAGTTATGATATTGCAATACCCGAAGGTCACCGTTTCGAGTCACACAGTGGACATCAGTGTGTTGTGGGGTGCTCACTCATATTTCCGTCTTTAGGAATCTTATAACAAACTGTGAGTGGGTTATCAGTGTCTCAGGGATGCAGAGAGCAGCAGAGTCTCTCAGAAAGTTTAAAAATAATAAGTTGATGAAGGCAAGGGAGTTCAGGATACTCTTGCCTTGACTTCAATGAATATTACTATATTTAAGTTTGAACTCTTAAAATTGTTAAACTGTCTTAGTCCAGGGAGTCACTGATAAGAATCATTTAGTATTATGGTGAATATGGATGGAAGGAATGAATATAGAAAGCATGAAGTAGCGTCTCAACTTCCCACTTCGAAACTGATTAATTTTTGATTATTCGCATTTTTGAATCAAAATTAAAAATGTTATATTGATGTTACGGGATGACAAAAAAGTTCAAAGTCTCCCATGCATGACAAAGTTTGCATGTTTCTTGGAGCATGATTTGTGCCGAAGTTGGGTATTCCTGAATTTTAGTGTTATTTAAATTTAAAAGAATGCGAAACAGAATACACTCACTGGAATATCAAGAAAAAACTTTCCTGAGAACTGGAGGCTAGGAGTAAACGGAGAATCAATCGAGACTTCACAAGAGCACATACTATAGGCAAATATCCCATCACCATAATCAAACCTAAGGTTGGTTTGATAGGTGAGAATAGAGCTCACCTAATACCAAACAAAACGGCTTGCGAAATGCAAACTATTATCAGGATAATATTAGGGGGAGCAGTTCCTTATTTCCTCTACAACCTGTGGTTTTCAAGAAGATCTAGTAGTTTTCAAGAAGATCGTCATTCTACTGTTGTATAGTCTATGATCATTCAAAATTTAACTCAAACGGTAGAATATCATTAATAATACTAATAAATGTGTGCATCAAAAGAAAATATAATTACAGCGCTCTCTCAACTGTAACTAATTTTTAAGACATCTCCTTGTCTTACCCCTGAGGTCATATTAAATGCTCTACTTGCTCTACCCCCAAAAAAGGCTTTACATTGTGATTCATGCGATGTCAATTGAATCAGTGTAATCAGTTTCTCTGGAATATCATAACCTCTCAACACACGCAGCATCTCTTTCCTGTTCACGCTGTCGAAAGCTTGTTTGAAGTCAGTGAAGAGTATATGCAAGTTCAACATTATATTCATAGCATTTCTCCATTGTTTGTCTTACCGAGAATATCTGGTCAATGGTACTTCTAACAGTTCTAAAGCCACACTGATATTCTTCCAGTATGTCCTCAGCGTAGGTGCTTATGCGTTTTAGAAGAAGACAAGTGAAAATTTTATATGCTACATTCAGTAACGTAACGTCCCTCTAGTTTTCGCGATCATATTTGTCACCTTTTTTATATTTCGGAAAAATCAATTAATTATATTATTGCAATAGATTTTATAAATCAAGATTTTTAAAGGTGACTAATTTTTATTCACATAAAATATGATGCCTTTTTTCCGAATTACTGATAATTGGAACGCCAATAGCTCTTGTTTTTTTTTAATTTAAGAACGCATGAAATGCAACCTCAGTGCTATACAGAAAAAAAGAATCACTCGGACATAAATCAACACAACATAGTTGTGCATACTATACGATATTGTGCGAATTCTGTGGATGGCGAAGTAATTTGCATTTAAGTAGAAACAAACCAATGTTTTAAAGCCTGGTGGACGGTAAACGAGAGTGCATGCAGAGGGGATAGTGAAATGAAATTAGAATTATGCTGGTTTGAAATATACACTGATTCCAAGAAACTGCGAGAAATGCCGCAACAGTAACTTTTAACGGAGTCACCGTCTAGGTAGTATTACTGCGAAAAAAGATTTTGGAGTAACTCAGATTTACTGTTTATACTATCTCATCTACAGTTTAATAAATGAGATATCAGACCTTACACAAAGTTGAAACACACACTTTTAATTATTTTTTTTCATTTTTTTATATTTTTAAGAATTCAATGCGTTCAAGCACTCGTTTATTTTCTTTCCAATCAAATTATCCTTTACCTCAAAACTCTCTGATTGTCCTCTTATCAATCCATCCGTCAACCGTCCCAATTTTCATAATAATTCTTCTTCATAATACGCCTCTGAGGCTGAAAGTTGGTTTACCCAAAAAATGGTTTCCCTAACATTAAATGCACTAACGAGCCGAAATGTTATAAATGCCATTGAATACTTAACACTGCAGTTTATATTTATATGAAAGAAAGAAGGCTAATATTATTTAGAAAAAGGATATCAATGGTCATTAAGACTTTTTAGTGGATGGTGACATGGAGTGTAAAGAGGGAAGGGTGAATATTAAGCAGGAAAATGGTAACTCACGGACCTTGTTTACACTCTTTATTAGAATCCCTGAAAGAATGGCGCCTGTAAGACAGGCTAAATAAAAGTAAAAGAAAGAAAATCAAGCTAAAACATAAGTCTAACATACACAAACAACGCTTCTGGTGGAAGCAACTAACCGATTATAGGAAGTTGTAATTAAGTTATTACCGTAGAACGATGCCTGCGACCATTTTGCATACAAAATCATGATACATTACCCTAGGGGTGGTTTGATAGGCTATGGTAAAGCTAAGCTAATCTAGGTAATTAAAAGCTAATAAAGCTAGCTGTATTTGGCGCGTGTTAAATCTAAAAGTTAGCACCATCAGTCAGCACTGTCAGCATCATATGAGGGGAGGGTCTTCCTTATTCTCAATGCCTCCTAAGATTTCCCCTTAAAGATCCATAGTACCCGATATATCACACAGCTTAGGTGAATATGAGGGTACACTAAGGCGTCATCCGGATATGAACCTGGGATCTCCGGTAAAAAGTCCAGCGCGCCACCCACAGCTATATACCTCATAGGAGCTCAGAATACATTATAGCAGTCGAGATCTGAACTGAAACTAGCAAAATGAGGTAAAATATGAGTTTCATCTGTACATCACAGTAATCGAACCCAGTGAGATGATATGATATGTACCAAGCCTTATTATATGACGTGTGAAATTCGCAAATCATAGTATGTAGGGAACACATTTTCCAACTTTGCCTTCTTTGTTTTTCCCTGTGGATATCTAGTGACCGGGAAATGTCTTGGCTTAAATTGTAGGTGGTGTATTTCAAAGGCGTCATTCAGGATTGGAATTCGTCCCTCCCGGTCAATAGCTCAACGTTCTAATTAATTTACTACCGCGGTCCCGAAAAGCGTACATTCAAATATAAACTCTTACTGAAAATTTGGGTTTTCTTAATATAAGTACCGAGTGCTTATTGATCCTAAATTTAAAGGAAAGGTTCTCATATAACTGTTATCTCTATACTTTGATCACGTTCCATCTCCAGTTGCCGTTTCACATCAATTGATTTTTTTATCCGGACATATCTCGTTACCACGCAACATTCATCCTCAAATCCTCAACGGTATAAATTAAAGATTAAACCTAAAGTATTTCGACCAATTGCAGACTACATTTAGTCAAATTTCAGACCAATTGGTAAACTACAGCTCGATTTCATTTCTCTTTTTCTCACCGATGGAGAAATAATTGTAGAAGCTCAATGAAACTCAATAATGCATTGATATAATGCATAATTTGTGGCATTTTGACATATGAGGTTATTTTTTCTGCAATTTTAGTTATACCTTATACTCATAAACTGGTATTAATGTTTTTTTAAATTTATAATTCACTAAAACATAGATTACCAAGAGGCGTCATGAAGGAAAATATGTCAGAAAAATATATCCCGTTTATTGTGATTAATATTATCAAGTTAAGCTCACCACAAATTCAATAAAGAATATAAATCAAATATATGTTTTTACATTGATAGAAATACCGATTAACGTGAAGGAAACGGCGAATAATTTATATATTTATATTTTAATTTCATATTAGGCACAATAGGCAGCATTTACAAAATAGAATGGATTATATGGAAGCAAACTTTTTACATCAGGTAAATTATGGAATTTATCTATTTTGTGCTGGGTAAAAAAACAGAAGAAAAATTAACGCGAAAATTTAAAACTTTGCCCAATGAAAAATGAACACTTACGCTCCTCCGATGACGCAATAATCTGAGGATATTCAAAGGAACATACATTGAAAGAATTAATTCTCTTATTGGCCGGTAGATGGAGTCCGCTCGCTCTTTCTGCACGAAAGCGTTGGTGGCGCGTTTTGAAGGTCAAAAGAAGTGAGCCAATCGCTAAATAAACGTGGAGCGATTCTTTCAAATGATGCATCTTCTCTTCTTGTGAATGGCTTAAGTTAATTCCCTATGGAGAATGTTGAGCCAGGATAATAGTTTTCGTTTACAACAGGAAAACTTCTGCAAAAGGCTACTGACTTTCAGTTGACCATTATCCCAAAAAAATGGTACTCTTCTCATTGTTAAGTTAAACACTGATATTTCCCCGAACACAACATGTTATTCTGGGTACGGGTCCGTCTTACATTCGTGACGCACAATTCTAAGGCATCGACAGATATAAAGAATTTGAGTATTCGATGATTTATTTCATATTAATCTTCGAAAGAAAACGCTCTTAGCCGACGCACAAATATTTAAATATATACATTGGTATAGATTTTAAAACATAGAAACACAAAGAAAGGACCCTCTGATCAGATTCTGATGATCAGGGCCGTGCCATCGAAACGTCAGTACTGCATATGTGAGCGTCCTTTCTTTGTGTTTCTGTTCTAAAAATCTATATCAGTGTTTTTAGATATATAATTATTAATTAATAAATATATATACTCGTGTATACACATGCATTCAAACACGAAATCCCGCCATATGGCGAACAAATATTCATTCACATGGAAATACATATGAGGAAAAGGGATAGGAACACATAAAAGGTGTGTGTGTATATATATATATATATATATTCTGAAAGACGTACATTACGTCTTTATATATATATATAATAAATATATATATTATATATATATATATATATATATATATATATATATATATATATATACCATAAACACTGTAATCAACCCGAAGGTCGTTTTAGTTGGTGATGACTGAGTTCACCCGGTATTCAGCCCGACGGCGTGTGAAAATCACACATCAGGGTAGGGCCAGTTCCTTTCCCTGTGCCGGTTATGGTTTCCCAGGAAGATCTGCTACCCGAAATATCATATAGCTTGGGTGGAGATGCAGGTGCCCAGAGTGCCTTGCCCGGGAATCGAACCCGGGCCCCTCCGGTCAGCAGTCCAACGCTCTACCCACTGGACTACCGCGACCCACATATATACAGGTATTATATAAAATAGTGGTTATGAGCGAAGGAAGAGATGGTGATGAGGTCGGGGACTACGGTTTAGGCACGAGGAATGACCGCGGGGAGAAAGCAGTTGAGTTCTGCAGGAGACAGGGGTTAGTCATCACCAACACTTGGTTTAGACATCACGAAAGGCGCAGGTATACATGAAAAATGCCAGGTGACTCAGAAAGGTATCAACTAGATTATATTCTATGCCTGGGAATCGAAACCTGGCCCTCCGGTCAGCAGTCTAACGCTCTACCACCTGGACTACGCGACCCACACCCACCTGCATATATACAGGTATGTGATACTGTCTGACTTGTATGTTGCTGAGTGATATGGTTTACAATCGACAGAGAATTGTGCTTCAGAAAAACTTGAAATGTATTCAAACGTTTATTAGGAAAATATGTTTCATATCCATGGGATAGCCACGGCAATAATAAAATTATGACTATGAAATAAACTCGAGATTTCTGAGTGTGATTTAAAAACATTAAATAGTAAAAATTAATCCACAGGACTATAAAAATGCACATTTCCTGAAATGGAAAGTTTATATCAGTCCCTTTTTAGAAATGTTTTTACCATGAATTAAGCATCTCTATGTGAAATTATTATGAGCTTGATAAAGTGTAGCGATAAATAATAATTCTCCATAGTGATTTGTGACAGAATATTTTGTCATATTAGTTACTACCTACAATATTAGTACCTACAATTCCCACCAAAAGAACCGTATTGAGATAATATCTACACTATGCTTCCTTTGATTATACTAATTTTTCTCCAGTGATCAAGCTCTTTTGAATTTCTGGAGTCACTCAATGCACTGTCGGGCAATCACATTACATTTCTTAAAATCAAGAAAGGATTCCGATATTTTTACGGGGTCAACTTTACGCCCATCGTTTCTTTTTCACTCGGAGGAATGTCTGATAGAGTGTGCCTGGAAGAGGAGAAGATGTTCCGAAATAGACAAAAATGTTTTTTACTTCTGAAATAAGAAATATTTAGGTGTCGACCTCGAATGGCATTTCACTACGTATCTCAAACAAGTGTCTCAAGGAAATCAACGCAAGACGGAATTTAAGTTACTGTTTCTAAATTTTTGGTGAATACTCCAGGATTCTTTTGCCGCGGAAAAATCCGTTTTCTTTCTCCAGGGGATTGTTCGGGAAGACGCGTTAGCCATGGGACGAACGTGAACTAGCGACGCCAACGGTCGATCTTACCACTAGAACATCTTCTACATTTCAAAATGTAAAATTCACGAAGGAAAATGATAGAAATCAAACTATAGAAGCATAATTACCCAAACACAATCACTCAAACTATGCAAACACAATTTCATAAAACTGAAAAGGGAAAATATTGCATTTTTTTAATTCCCCTATCGTTTCTTTTTATAATTACTTTTTTACAAACCTTGGTAACGTATCACCTTTTCACTGATCTAATTGTCTGGACGAAATACATAAAAGTGCTATATACAGAAATTTTATAGCATCATCTATTAGATAAATTTTCCCTTTATTCTCTAATAAAAAAGAAATTAGTTTTCACTATTAGAATTGATAATATAAAGTGTCACTAATTTACGCTTAGAAGATTTATTTCATTTTTTCTATTTACTCTCAGTTTAATAAAAAAATCTTATCATATGATAGGAGTCAAATGCTGGAAAGACTGTTGAAGTCAAAGAGTTACTGCTTTTAAGTTTCAAACAATAAAACCCAACAAAGGCATTACAGTAATCAAACCGAAGGTTGTTCATAAGGTAATTCCATAGCTGAATATAATATTTGTACTTCATCCAAAGCATTAAGTTTAAGGGTACGGCTCCTCCGACTCGTCTGTGGTTTTCCTGGAATATGCGGCGCACGAAAAACCATACAGCTAGGGTAAAGCTGTGGATTGCGCACTAAATTACCATAAATCCGAAAGTAGGGAGACCCTTTGAAGAATAGACTTATATTTAAAAATAAAAAAGGCATATATTAAACAGGCATCTGAATGATAGACTTTCTTCTGATGACATTTGAACAATGCTTTACGATATAATAATTTTTTTATTTATCCATACGTGACAATTAAATTGATTTATTTTGGTGTAAAAAATGCAAACAGAAATAAAAATACCATGTAATGTAATGATATGATAAGTTGTCATACTTTTACCAAGTATTACTGCCAGAGTCAGATGTCTCTTGAAGTAAATACGGGTTTCGCTGTTTTTTGTACTAATAGCGCCCGCATATATTTTGTTCCGACAAGAAAGCCATTCAAGGAAACAGTCGAGGAGTTTTAAGGTTTAAATTGGTAGTGAACCTCTCAAGGTAGATTTCAAATGAACACAGACTAACGACCGCTACATTTCTTAGCCTCTCATAACAAAACTCAACCTGACACTCCATGTTTGGATAAATTATTCTACAATTCCGCACATATTTCACCTTCCTTAATTCTATCCATAATAAATATCCTATTCCTACCCCTTACACGCCTGTCTAACGCTAATCCCCTCTATAACAGCCACCAACATTCCATCGCCTATGAAAATGCCCTGCTTACATCTTTCAAGCTTCCTTCTGAATTCTACTAACAACCCTCTATCCTCACCTCTTACTGTGACTGGTATTTCATTGTGTGCTTCCCTTTCCGTCCACTTGACCTTTTCCATCCTTTTCTATACCCGGATTTCAAAATACCCCGGACTACGTCAATACATACTTCATCAGCCATGTTTCCGTTAAGTAAAAAACTACACGTTATACCATATTTTTCACTATTAATTTCTTGACATCCTTATACAACGTTCCGGTCATCAAGCCTCTCCTCCTTGTGAAAAGTTCTTCGTCTGACGCAATTCTCCTTCTAGTGGTCGTAAGGTATCATTTCAATTATATGTTCATGCCAAAACGGATGAAATGATTCATATTTATCATTATATTATAATTTCAAGCTGAGAAAATTGATGTTTTCCGGTAGCATTGGTTTCAGGAACACCGCTCGTCAAATCGATCAACCGGTTACTCGCAGCGTCCGGCCCGATGCGTTCATCTCGTGACACGTCACCGCAAAACTGATGTGTGGCCGTGACTCATAATCCCGGATGTGATCCCGATGTGGGAAAGTGTTAATTTTTCCGCATTTCCCCTTATGAAGCCGAGTAATTCGATCCGAGTTGATAGCTGCAATGAAAACTCACGAACGGCGGGACAACTCGAGCGACTTCTCAACTCCATCCGTCTTCTTCTCGCCCCCTCACCGTCTACGATCGTCTTGTCAAATTTCCTTCTACAGTTCGTGAAATATCAACAAAAAATAAAGCAGAGAGGGTTGTTTACTGAATTATCATAAAATAAAGATATATAGTGTCAGGCTTGATATTTTAGAATGACTCCATATTGTTGAAGTAAAATACGTATTTTGATTTTTTACTTAAAAAATACAGTTGTCAACCCAAATGTTGGTTTAACAGGTGAGGGTAGAATTCACGTAATAGTAAGTCTAATTGAGTGTGAAATACACATATTAGGGTAACAAGGGGGTAATAGCTCCTTATTCCCAGTGCCACCCGTGGTTTCCCACAATGGAGATGTGGTATCCGGAATATCACACAGCTAGGGTTAATTGATGGCCCCGGTGGTAGTGGGGTATCGTCCTCGTCTGCCAACCAAGAGATCACGGGTTCGATGCCCACCTAGTTCGATTTTCCTCTACCTAAGTCTTAGGTGTTAGTAATTCTCTTCAATGTAATATTCACTGGGGTTAGGTGGAAGAAGGGACTATAAAGTCTCAATCTATCCCCAATTAAGTCGAGAAATAAATGGATAAAATAAATAAATCTGAGGGTGTTCAGAGGGAACACCCGAGATCGAACCCGAGCCATCCTGTCAGTAGACCTTACTCCTTACCCGTTGGACTTCTACGATTCTTAAAGAGAAGTTATCAAATAAATCATATTTCACGACTTGCATTAGGGCTCATAGAGTTATCATCATCAGAAACAAGAATAACCAGATCATCGTTAAGGTCTTGTACTTCTGAATGCTTGGAGAGCCAAAATGTGCAATAAAGCATTTCTTTGATGGAAAAGTGCAATACATATTTTTATTTTTGATACTGCAATCCACTTTACAGTGGATTGCAGTATCAAAAAATCTAGAATATTAAAGTTTCCTGTACCCTAACAAATTCAAAAAAAGTATTTAAAAATGAATTCTACGGTATTCTACGGCTCCCATTTTTGTATCATGTAAAAAAGAACAATGAAAACTTTGGTGACTCCACAGAATCTTCATTTAAGCACGTCCAGATATTGTCATATTTTCCCACACACATTCCCTCTTCATTACCCACACCCACATGGCATCTTCCTTCCCCTCTACCTCCCCAAAAATTCATCCAATTACTGCATATGGACAGATACTCTGTAAAAATGTAGCTCTTGATGTCGACTGTTCGACGAACTTTGTGGCATGTGAATAAAGTTTCTTAGGAGTCTGTACAATTTTTGTACCAATCTTTCTAGTGTATTAGAATATTTACTCGTTAATCATAACTCAGGAAGATGTTCTTACCCTTCCCAGATGAGATCTTACCCTTCCCAGATGGTCCTTCCTACAACACACCTTAATTGTTTTTCACAGGGTACATGTATATGGAGGTGTAGATGAATATTTAACATATATACGTACAAATCATTTGAGTTTAATGCTGATGTCCTTGAGGGAGGAGACCGTTGTATGTTACATGTCCATGTGGTAGTGACATTTCGACTTCCTACTTTTCATATTCCAGCTTGCACGTCATTTGATAAATTTTTTACTGCATCCTAAAGTGAAATTATTTGTTAGTTAATAGTTTATGTATTTGAATGTGTGTAAGTTGAACGAATTTTTGCATGAATATATACATACGCCACTGAGGGTGTAGATTTTCATGGATGTGTTAATTTTGCATGTGGTTTTGTTCTCTTTTACGGGTGGTGACCTAACATCGCCTGCCAAACGCCCTTGCAGTGGCTTGCGGTATTATTTAGATGTAGAGGTAAGTAAGGATGGGATAGAATAAAAGATATTAATAACATATGATCAGTTTCTGGGTAATTACATGAAATAGGACTGCTTTGACTTTGTCAACCCCGAGGGTAGAACGACGTGAATCGTATATACTAGCAACGTGCTCATAAATGCATATAAATCATGACACATACATGTATGTCAACTGGTAAGATAAGGCCAAGGTTTATGGTGATTGCACTAATAAACAGAAATATCTAAGGTCTCGCTCCGCTTTTGAGATTTTTGCCCAAGAGTTATTAACTTTCGTATAAAGGTTTTATATTGTAGATTTCTTCGAAAAACCACATCATCATGTGATTTGTAGAAGATCAATAAGATCTACTACTAAATCCTAGGTAGAGTTTGTGTTAAAAATATTATTTGTGGACAATGAAGTTACGCTATTTATTATAAATGAGAACGATACCTGAAATGTTACGCAGGATACAGACAGCCTTATTTTATCGTGTTTTGTATAGAAACACTAAAAAAGACACACGTAATAAATTTTACTTAGCTCTATACAATCTACTAGGTTTCGTTAGAAGTTCTTATTAGTCATTAATGGAAAGTGTAAAGATGTAGACCTTTTAATAAAATCTAGGTTGTGTGGTGTGAAATATATTTTACGTGAAAATCAACGTTATACTTTTTTCCTTCAAAGATAGAAAACCTTCTGATGCCCCTCATCGGCTATTTCGTATTGTTTCTACGACATATCTTCGGATTTAATAATTCAGACGCAAGTGCCATCAAAAACCATCGCGACCCCATCCACTCCGTTTACTGGAGTTCATTCCTTACGTGATGAACGGTGAATATATTTTGAGACACTCAGAATCGTTGATTTTTCCGCATTCAAAACTTTGACCATGAATTTTTTTTTAGATTCTCTTCGCCATGATCATCTCTTCCCCGGGTATTTCCCCATCGCGTGTACGTTCGTCAAAAGCGAATCGTTGCACCACCTATCGTTCCCTTCCCCTCTGAATCAGGAAAATCTCGGGCTTCTATCTTTCTTATTTCGTCCCTCCCAAGCGAATAAACGCGGCAAGGCGGGTGGGGATGAGACAGCGAGAATGAAACGCTTCCAAGGACAATACCGCTTCACACCAAATACCGCTCTCTCTCTGAATACGCTAGACTCACGATGATGAACTCCTCCGAACGCGTCCGCGGGAGAA
This sequence comes from Hetaerina americana, assembly GCF_022747635.1. Lineage (NCBI taxonomy): Eukaryota > Metazoa > Arthropoda > Insecta > Odonata > Calopterygidae > Hetaerina > Hetaerina americana. The sequence goes on from NW_027286069.1 coordinate 22,944,191, forward strand.
AGAACAAATGAAAGAATAAAAGCGAGAGAGAATAATGATATTGGCGCGGGTAAAGAGAGTAGGTTTAAGTGCACACACACGCACACATAAAAGAGGACGAGATGGAAAGGGAGGCAGAGGAAAGCGAAAGGCGTGGTTGGAAGACAACAAGATCCTCGACAAGGGGCTGCTTACGGAACGTAGGCGTGGCATCTTCTCGTCTTTCCAAAACGATCTCCCGTGTCCAAGGTCACGCTCGTCCGCCATCTTAAACGTCAAGACTTGCCGGACGCGAGACGGAGGGGCGGGGTGTGGTGGGATGAGGTGGGTGAGGAGGAGAGAGTTCGAAGGGAGAAAGGTGGTAAAAAATAAAATAGAACCGGGTTTGTTGTGAGATGGGGCAGGGATCTGCAGAGAGGAAGAGGTGTTTGGGTGGGTTTGGTGGTGTGTTGGAGCTGAGAAGAACGTACGGGAAACGATCACCGCAACGGCATCCACACGCTCTACGGTTTGGATGGCGGGGAGATGGAAGGGGACGTGCGGACGATGAGACTGTGCTGGGGATGTCCCAAATATTTAAGCTCCCTGACGCAATCGGGGGTGACATCTGCGACTCCCCCTACCCGCACGGGTTTCTGGTTCCTCCGCTATCTCTCTCTCTCTCTCTCTCTCCCCTTACCGTGTCCACACGGTCGAGCACGTTTTGCCCTCTTAGGAAAATATACGTACATCCCCGGAACTGGCCGCCGAGATGTTCCCAGGAGACGCATATTTTGATGGATATCGATTCCAAAGAGGTTGAAACCAGAAATATTAAAAAAAATGCCAACACGAAAGGTAACGGAGTGTAAAATACGTGATATAACAAAGGGAAAAAGGAATAGTTTTTTTCTTGGTGATTGCGATATTAAAACAACTAACAGGATACGTCTACGTGAAATTCAAAGATGTTTTCTCGCGTCACGGATAATCGGAATACGTTTTACGGTTTTATCACGCTACCTTAACGCTGCCAGGACGCGAGTAACTGATTGCGTGTCGCTTAAATAACTCGAAAGAACGTAGGTCGTGCAAAGTTTTCGATATTTAGGAGAGAAAGGCACAAGTTCAGCACTAGGTAGGTTGTCTCTGGGTTAATAAATTGTGATCGAAATTTGATCTGACCACGACTTTTTTATCTACACTTTTTTTCCTTTTTTTCGAACCAGTCTCGTTTAAGAAATAAGAGATGAATAGGACAGAAATACACTTATAATAGAAATGGATGTATTTTATTGGTATTAATAACTATTTCTTTTTATAAGGCCAAGCTATTTGAGGAAGCGTTCGAGAAAACAACAAGAAACCACATTGTGGTCCCCGTGCAGACGGGCAGCATATGCATGGATTGGCAGATTGAAGTGAAAGGAAAACTCAATCATTTAGAACATTTTGCTCGACTTTCCTCCGGTGTTTACCCACCAGTATCTTTCAAAGGGACTATTGTACTCAGAAAAACTCTCATCATGAGAATAAAATACTTATCTATAGTAACATAGACACTCCTTAGTAAATCCCTGGGTAGATTTTGAAGAAACGACAAGATAGTATTTACTTAACACGTCAAAGACCCTGAATGCAGTCTGTATAGAAATAAAACTCATTTAAGACCTTGTTTTTAATCATGTTGCAGCTGTCAGTTGCATCCTCAAGACTTAGTGGCGCATTGAATGTTAACTTTCACTCTAAATAAGTAAGATCCCCAAGACTTGGTTATTCGACATAATGTATCCATTCTTATTTCCAGCTCCTCTTCAACGTGGGTTAAATATATATATATATATATATATATATATATATATATATATATATATATATTTATACACACACACACACATATATATATATATATTTATACACACACACACACATATATATATATATATATATATATATATATATATATATATGTATATAGGTGGGTCGCAGTAGTCCAGGGAGTAGAGCGTTGTACTACTGACCGGAGGGTCCCGGGTTCGATTCCCGGGCAAGGCACTCTGTGCACCTGCAGCTCCACCCAAGCTTAAGTGATTTGTCGGGTACCAAGTCTTCCTAGGAAACCATAACCAACACAGGGAAAGGAATTAACCCCATGTCCTACCCTAATGTATGAATTTTCACACGCCGTATAGGGCTTATTACTGGGTGATCTCTACCATCACCTAATATGGTACACACACGCGCGCGCGTACACACTCACTCACATATATTATATATATACACATATACATTTATCCTTTCATCTTAAACAAACAATCATTTTTATCATCACTTTTGAATCATAGGACCAATTACATGAATCCTCATTTACCACTTCGGCAAATAATCTGGTACGTTGGCTTTAAAAATAAGGGTATTTAGATTGTGTTTCCATTCAATCTCAAAAGTTGACACTAATTAGCATATAGGATTAGTGACTACCGTTAATTTTAAATCAGCATTTTTTTGCAATCCAAGTAGTGTTAATAGTTGTCCATAAGTTGCAAGTGGCCATGTAGAGGGATAGTTCTATCTGAGGAGAGCAATTAAAAGATATATTGGATGTAATACTGCAGATAAAAAGTAGTAGAGCTCTGGAAAAGAATGTATATTAAAGTAAAAATACGCATAGACATGGAAATCAGAAAATCCTTCGCAGAAAATTTTATTTGGAGTATGTTGTTGAATGAAATTGAAAGTTGGATGGTGAGTAAGATGGAAAAGATTTGGTCAGGAGCAATGAAAATGTAAAAGTTGGAGAAGGGCAAGATGGACAGATAATACGTTAAAGCAGCATAGAAGTTCTAAGGGATTCTACATAGGAAAAAAATTATGAAAGAGTTGGAAGAAAGTAAAATTAAATGCATTTGAGGCATACCAACAATCTAGAAAATAGAACGGAAGGAAAGGTTCTTGGATAAAAACGAAGAGGAAGGCCGAGATTGAAATTCTAGATGACATTAAAAGCATTATGGGTAATACAACATATCCGGAACTATATAAAACAGGAATGGGTGAGAGGAATATGGCTGCAATGACAAGGTTCTGTCCTTGGGAAATATGGTGATGATATATTCACCACTGACTTAAATACGAGAAAAGATGACTGCTATAATGTAAATAAACTAATGATACGCTACTAAATTAAAAACCAGTTACAAAAAATTATATTCCATCAAAATTTCTTGTAAAATCATGTAAAGTCATTGAAACGAATCCCATCTTAAAACTGGGTTACCCAACAAACGCAGGAAAAATGCGCCTGATTATCTGTTTAATGCTAGTTCAGTCCTAGATGTTTTTATCTAGTAAATCTCGTAAGCGATTATAGCATAATCAGTTTCGGAAAATATTTTTTTTAATATCGCGAAAATTACAAGGGTCATAGTGCGTTATCATTGCGTTGTAGTTGAAGTATAGGAGAGGGTGGTCATATACAGTTACGTAGGTTAGTGGCATGAGATGATTTTGGACCTTCCTATACAAAAATCTATCAAAACCTATCAAACATTAATGCCCATGGCAAGTATGCCAGAGTTCGTTCTTAATATCCTTGTGGCAACATAATATAGTAACAAGTTTCTCATCAATATCCGTGATTTCAGTAGGATTAATTGAATATTTTGATAAAATCTTCGAGTTGATTTAAATTATTCTTAATGTTCAATAATTTCATCTACGCAACAATAGAAGTAAAATCAAGCATTAATTAGCATATTTTCCATATAACAGTTTAGGAAAATTTCGCTCTAGGAAATGTTTTCGCAAGCACTTTAAGTGTTGAAAAAAAATCTTAATCTTGTGATTTTAATTTTTTCTTCAGCGATTTTGATGAGAAAAGTCAGCTCAGTAATCATTTCTTTATTCAGAAACCCGAATTGGCTAGGAATTAAAAAAATAACCCTTACCGTATTCGCAAACTCACCAACAGACCTGATCTCAATTTGCTGCCCAACTTCCATTTATGTAGCCATTATCACCGCAGTTTTGGCTTTAAAACGTGGCCATTTTTTTGACCCTCGACTTTTTTGCGGGTTGTCCGCGCGTGTCCCATCATCTGCTGCGCAATAATCGATCTACAATACTTATACGCATAATCCCAATGAGTTTTCTGGTATCCTTACAGGGTAGGCAATTAACACGGCCATATCAACAGTGCGTGTTTGCATATACATCCAGGCGACCAGTCAAGGATAAATTTTTTTAAAACCACGCCCCACGATTCCGTGACGAAATACGGTCGGCTCGTGAGTAAATCCATCTTAGCGAGCATCGTTCCGGTGGTCTCACTTCGTTAGCGTTAAGCTATTCCCCAGCTATCCGTTCCATCCCGAACCATCCAAGGCCTCTTTTATCTCCTTAGTCGTTGAAACGGGAAAGAATGCTTCTTAATTGCACCGTGAGACATGGGCGACTGCCTTAAAGTCTACACACATATATTCTACTGGACAAATCAAAAAAAATTGGGACCAATTAAAGAAAGTAACGAAGTAGTCTGAATTACAAAAGACAATGTAGACCGCAAAGTAGGCATTTAAATAATCAGAATCGGACGTCTTAATCTTTCGAAAACAATGGAAACAAGGGAGTTTGATGTCTTCAAGTAACATTTTTTTTCTTTTCAATGGAGAGTAATTTAATCTCAAATTCCAATCGCTACACGAGATAAAACGACTTCTTCTCTGTCTATAGTTTCGGATTTTTTATGCGTGTCCTGAGATTCCGTCTTTTTTACATGAGAAATCACTTGTTTATCGTGCCTAAAAGAAAATACTACAGAAAAGTAAAACTAATCAAATGGCTCAATGATAATTAAAATAAAAGGCTAAACCATATTTATTAATGTTTGGCAAATTAGAAATTATTCACTAGAATCATTAGATTTTTCTCAAGGTGAAAAAAGGACACATTACTACAAGAACACTTAATTTTTGTAACCCCAAGGTACTAACTACCGGTTAATAACCTAACAAGAGATTAATACTGGTTTATTTTATTTTCTCGTTAAATTAAATCGTTAGTTAATATGAAATTTGAAAACTTAACTTGGAAATAAATGACAAATCCGATTTTATTAACAAATAAAGATTGCTCATTAGAGAGTGTTAAGTTCGTAACCGGAGCAACAGCATCTTTCAGTTGAGCAGTTTAACGGTCGGTTTTGATCTTAATTAGCGGTCATTGAACTGAATGTGAATAGGATATAACGAGACATCGTACATCAATGCACATGAATACATAACAATAAACTCACTAGAGTAAGATTCAGACGGATTTGTAGTATTCCTTCCTCTATTCCCTATTCATCATTCCGGCGCTTCTATACTATATATCTCCTGCATCTACTTGTTCTCCCTTCTTCAAATTCCTCCCATCACCGTATGTCTTCCAATATCATGCTAATACTACTAATATGAAACATTTACGGCGCCGTTAATTGTTTCAGAGTTGCCTACAAGGTTTCAGAAAAAGAAATAGCTACTAATCTTCTGGACAGAAAATTCTTCGATCACCAATTTCATCGTGAACCTTTCGGAGCTTTAACCAATCTTTGGGAAAACACCTATTATTATGTCTGTGTATTTTTCATCGTGAACCTTTCGGAGCTTCATCCAATCTTTGGGAAAACACCTATGTCTGTGTATTTTTTACAAACACAAGTCTCTATTTCTATTCATTAAATAATTTAACTCATTTTCTTATTCATTGCAACTCTTTTTCTTTACCATACACACCTTTCACGTTCCTTTTCAGAGTAGGCTAATTGAAATAACTTAAAATATCACATTTTTTAGCTGCTTCGTTTCACACAAGATACGCGAAAAATACTTTTATGGAAATATTATTTTGTTAAGTATCTCCCTACTAATCCCCGAATGGTATAAAAACCACCAAATTATCTCTGGAAAACGATAATTACACAGTGGGGGTGATATTACATCATACGATACGAAGAGAAACATAATTGGATTAGATGAGCAGTAATGGAGAGGGTAAATGAAATATTCACTCTTCGATATCCAATTTGTATTATAGGTAATCTATTGGTTAATGTAGTTCTTGGATAGACATAGTTTACCGAACAATTATCTTGTCTCTCCCAAAGAAACATAACCCAACAATCTCCTCTGCAATACACCCCTCTTCAACTCTATATACTTCCTTCTTCCATTCATTCCGTCCAATATCCCTATTCTATTCCTTCGTCTTCCTCTTTGCCTAACATTCTCACCTCTATCACAGTCTACAACATCTAACTGCCAAACAATATGCTTTGCATCCATTTTTTGTCTCCTTCGTTATCAAGTGGAACGAAATAATCGAAACATATCCTTGAGGCATAACTATATATAGTAGATTCTCCGTAAAAGTTTACATCCAATGTCATTTTTCATGCTTCTTACAAAACATTAGAGTCTTATCGAGGAAATCGAGCATATTCCACTCTCTTATACTTTAGTAATCAGCAGGACAAGGATTCAGAGCTGTCGTAGACACAGATTAAAAAAACGTCATACTAAAGTGAAAATAGGTTTATTGTATTTGTACATCATCAATGGTATTGCTAAGTTTCAGTACGCTCCAAAGTTCAAACATAAAGTATATGATTGGGGTAAAGTCATGGATACTCTGATACACGTAAATATTTGACTGTTCCAGTTCAAAATCACAATTAAACCTCAGAATTACATCTCGAACGTTAAAACGCGTTCAAACTTAATCATAAAAATGCATTTTAGCAAGGACCTTTTCCTTTTATTAATTTAATTCAGACTTAACTTAAATTCCGTAATGGAGATCATATATAGTAAGTGACCAGAGTATCAAATAAATCCAATGAAGGTACTCCTTTTGACAGCGCGGGAGTAACTAGGGATGTTTAGGGAACTCTGGTGTTGTGATATTTCCGTTGGTCAGTTGAAATCCTTATTGTACACGCCCGCCTTATCCTCTTTCAAATGGCTCAGCGTACAAATATTCATGCGAATGAAATGAGTAATAACCGATCCGGAGCTCTCATATTCATGATCCATTAGGCGAACCTCCACCGGTATTCGTAGTGGGCGACCCACCGAACCGGGGCAGCCTCGGAAAAAACCGACCACCGGGCGGACTCACCGTCCAAGAAGAGAACCAGCCTCGCCCCACGACTTCAAAGCATCGACTTGGATTCGAAAAGAGAAGGAAAAAAAAGATAAACGCGATCCACCTTCCTGTTGGGAGTGGCGGCCTCTGGTCGGGGTGGTGGTGGTGGTGGGGGAGGGGGTCGGACCCGAGCCTTCATGAGGGAGACCGCGGTGTGATGAGATCCGTTAAGAGGCGAGTCGGAAAGGGGGGAGAGGAGGAGGGGAAATGAGAGGGAGAGTGTGGGTCTCTCAAGGACATTGGCCCGGGGCTGTGACCACCAGTCAGACGGCGGCGCCGACGCCGACGGAGCGGCCATCGACGATGCAAGAGGAACGGTCGGACGGGTGGGAGGCAGTAGGGCAGGAGGGAGGGGGGGCCGACAAAAGAATTCTTAAATGCAGTGGTGTGAGGGGTTCGGGAAGAGGGGGAGGGAGAGACCTTGGCGGGTGTCGGCGGCGTAGTGGGGACGGGACTGGTTCCGATGGGGAGTCGTGCGGTCGCTGGTTCGAATCTCCTCAAGGCAGGGGACGATCTGGGAGAACGGACCGGGCGGGGAAGTTAATGCGCGCCCATGATTCATCGTACGAGAGTTCGTCGTCGCTGGGGTGGACCCGGGCTTTGGGGTAATGGGCACTTCCTAGTCAATAGTCTCGATGCACGTGTAGGCTTATGTGTATAAATAAATAAATAAATAAATATATATATATATAATATAAAATATAAGAACACATAAAAAGATCACTCACACGTTATTTCTTGATCATTTCGACAGAATTCAACTTCACCTTCATTGGAAGAAATAGAAGTAAAGAAAGTTTTTAAGTGTTCTTATATTGTTTGTTGCTGTCAAAGCTTGTTATTCAACACTTCGGTGTTACTTCGACGAAGTCATTTATATATATATATATATATATATATATATATATATATATATATATATATATATATATATATATATTAAATATATATATATTTTATATATATATATATTATATACATTATATATATATATATTATATATATGTATATACATGATTTCGTCCCCCCTTATATATATATAAGGGGGGACGTACACTTCCTCTTACGAGGTATCACTGTACCAATTTCTACTGAACCTCTTCGGTTGTGATAAGCTAGTCAATCCACTAATTCCATTAGCCGAAGAGACTTCAACAATCGATGAGTGGGACTCCCTTTCAACTGACTCCCAGAATCAATGTTTTTTCTAGAACCAAGCTATTTATCTCTCTTTATCGCGTTTTTTTTAAACATTTACCAAATACCAGAGGTAAAACAGTGAAGGCACTTTAATTTGTGAGTCGAGTGAGCAAATGTTTTTTTTACTTCTTACACGAATTGGATTAGAATTCTATCATGCTTATATATATGGGAGATAAGGTTGGAAATTTTTTTTTCTGTGAAAATCTTAAAAACTTATTTTCCTTTCTACTTCCTTACTCTTTCTCAAATTTCTCTCTTCTATTTCCGTTTTCGGTTTCCCATTACTTCTTAACCTTCTTTCTCTCTTCCGCCTATTATACCTTCTCAAAACTTCCCCAGGCTATCTCTTTCCTACCCATATGATAATAGTTTGTCATGAGCTTATTCTTACATATTTTTTGCATTAATCACAATCTAATTATTTTCTTTTAATATTCAGAAAATAAATATTGATTTTAGAACAAAATATGGATAGGACTAAGTACAATATTTTTATTAAAATAACATGGACAATTATTGAATTTAGAAAGAAATTGCCGTGATATACAGCTAGAAATCAAAACATATCAATAACAGTACATAAGCCTGCAAAAATTCCTGTATAGATACAGGGTCGCACCCAAATGTGGTAGGACTGATTTTTTTAAAGGAATTTTATTGACGATGTACTTACAGCGACTTAATAATCTTCAAAGTATGCTCCTTGAGCTGCTACACACTTAGTATAACGTTGCTCCCATTCCCCGTACGCCCGCTGGAAATTTTCTTTGGGGATGCCGTTGATGACCCTCGTCGAAGTCTCTGGAACGGCCTTTATCGAGTCAAAACGTCGTCCCTTGAGCTGTCTTTTCATCAGGGGGAAGAAGAAGAAGTCCGGTGGTGCCAGATCGGGAGAATAGGGCGGGTGCGGCAACGTGGCAACGCCGTATTTGGCCAGGAGATGTCTGACGACGAGCGCGCCATGGGAGAATTTTCGGCACCATCTTGGCGCACACCTTGCGCATGGCCAAATCCTGTGAAATAATGCTTTGGACGTTGGATGCAGACAGACCCAACTGGTCTGCAATTTCTTCACTGGTTAAGCGTCGGTCTGTGTCCTCACTCTGTCCACATTCGGGTCGGTTCTTGCCGTCGACGGCCGTCCGGAGCGATGGTCGTCTTCAACGAGCTCCCTACCCTCTTTAAACAACTTGTGCCACTCAAATACTGTGGAACGGCTGAAGGCAGTGTCCCTATAAGCCTGCTTGATCATATCGAGGGTCTCAGTTGCCGTCTTCCCGAGTTTCGCACAAAACTTCACGGAATAACGTTGCTCTAAATTCAGATTCATTTTGTTTTTCGACGCGGACAAAAAACTTGCTTCACTAAAAACAGTGTCTTCACTCAACGACAGCCCGCAGGCGGATGAGGTTGGTGACGGTCTGTTGCTAAGAGCCCCCTCCACCTTATCCTGCCAAGCAGACCCCCCTTCACCGCTCCGTTCGCGCCAGAGAAAATCAGTCCTACCACTTTTGGGTGCGACCCTGTACTGTACAAGAGTATTTACATGATTGTGCTTCCCTAAAAATTTTAATATGCACCTATGGCTAATTTTAGGCAAAGCAAAATATTACTAGGGTATTACTATTGCTTTAAATATGAAAAGGGACTCTAAGCTAAAACTATATACCATCAAATAGGTAAATTTGGAGGGAATACTATTGCCAAGATACAAGAGTCACAACGCTGTGAATCACACATTTCCTCTCGTCAATTTAGAAACCTTTCCATATTTTTAAGCACTCCGGCAATGCCGTGAATTCTTTCAACCACCCTCTTTCTCTTGCCTAAAAAAACCGTCTATCGGAACCAAAATTTAACAAACTTCACATTATATCCTTAACTAATGAATCCCTTACGTGTACCCCTAATGTATTAGCCACTGATTTCCTCCTCTTTGAAAATATTCTTCAGTGATAATATTTCTATTAACAACGATACTTTAACAATTTCAAATTTTTGTCCAAAAAAATGCCAAAATAAGTTGCACGTGTCGCATCTGTTAGAGTTTTATTCCCTTTTACTTTAATGTTTAAAGTTTACTTTCGGTCTCATTTACATCCAATATACACTCTATTGTTCCGTTAATTTTTCAAAACCAGACTTTAAGAGTAACTTTATTATATAGGGTAAAAAGAAACAACATTTCCAGCATAAAAAAGAGTAACTGTAGTCTTTTGATTGAATGGCTGATTAATGATTGATGAAATACAAAATTTACCATTAAAGGAACCCGGTAAATTGTTAATCAATTAATTTTCAACTCCAGATCAACCCCCAACATCAGCCTTAACTCTTTCTCATCTGCTTACGACAACGAAATAAAGTCTCTTTCGTCCATCCCGATCGCTATTGTGCGAATAAATCAATTCTGCAGTTTTGAAAGCGTATCTTAATTTTTACAGGAACTACAATTTATGCCTTTAACTATGAGGTCTTCCTGAAAAATATCGCCAATAGTTATACTAAAAAACCGTAGCTCCAGTTGAAAGTAATCATTTTTAACAAGTATCTTGAAAGAAATTTCCAAAGAGCAAAATATTGTAATCCATTGGAAATTTAAGAGCATCCGAATACGGGAAATTTCAACCACTGGAGAAGAAGAGAAAAAATAAGAATTACTGTAAGAGGAAATTCTGGAATTTTTGGCATTATACTTTTCTTGTATATCCCTGGTTAAGGGCATCATTGTGGTTATTTGGACTTATTTCATCTTGGTCCAGGGCTCGCTTCAAGAGTTGGTGAATATTACAAAGACGCTCTGAGGTCCCCTTGTGGAGACCATTTGAAGGACAGTTCGGAAGTGAAGTACTTTGGTCTCGATTAGGGCTTTTGTACCATGTGGATCTTTGTCCCCTTCCGCGAAGAGTATCTCCATTTCTAACTCTTTTCTCTAAGTCTCGATCATCCTATTCCAGGTTCCCATGCTGTCCTAATTACCAAGTTTATCTTAAGAAGGTTCGTCCGTTATCAAAACTGTAAGTCAGTCTTATTTTAGATAAATACTTCATACAGTAAAATGTTATTTTTACTCTCATAAGAGAGAACATAGTGGCATGCGTTAGAGTTCAAAATGTGTAAAATTAGCTAAAGTGCAGGTTACGTAATAAATCGTAAATATTATCATAATTTCTATATATTTAGTTATTTCAAGCTTAGTGGCACTGTTAACGATAAAATGACAGGTAACCTTGCTAATATCAGAGGTATACTACCTTGATCAAAAAGTTCCCGGAATAACCACCGTATGGCGCTCCCATCGTTCCGATTTGAGTTCTGTTTTTTTTGTTAAATTGGTACATCTGTTGTTGATATTCCCTTTAAATCTTAGTGTCATAACTTGACATTTGCAAAAGTTACGTCGCCAAGAGTACATCTATCTCTGTGTGTGTTGGCGATTTTTTACAATTTCAGAAATGGATTTAAATTTGCAACAACGAACTTGTATTAAATTTTGCGTAAAAAACGGATTTAGTGGCGCACGGACGTTGGAAATGTTGGAAAAGTGTTTCGGCAACGATTCTCTAAAAAAAACGGTCGTTTACCAGTGGCACGAGCGGTTCAGAAGTGGTCGTGAGTCAATCGAAAATGATGAACGCAGTGGCAGACCATCGACATCGAAAGTCGATGAAAAAATTGATAAAGTAAAAGAAATGTTGGTCAATAACCGCAAATTAACCATCAGAGAAATAGCGGAGGACTTGAACATTGCCTATGGATCCGCCCAAGACATTGTGGTTAATGATTTGGGTTTCCGTCGTGTAGCAGCAAAGTTGGTTCCAAAAGACCTCAATTTCATGCAAAAAAGAGACCGTGTTGACGTCGCAAAAGACATGATTTGCGAGGCTGAATCCGATCCCACATTCATCAAAAGGATCATTACTGGAGACGAGACGTGGGTTTATGAGTACGACACGCAATCCAGACATCAGGCAAGTGAATGGCGTTCACCAAATGAGCCGAGACCAAAAAAAACACGTCGTTTTCAGTCAAAAAAGAAGGCAATGCTGACGGTTTTCATGGATTACAACGGTGTAGTGCATCATGAATTTTTGCCAGAAGGCCAGACAGTAAACAAAGAGTATTATTTGGGCGTTATGAGACGTTTGCGTGAAGCAATTCGCCGAAAGAGACCAGAAATGTGGGCAGAAAACTCGTGGATTTTGCACCATGATAACGCACCGTCGCACAGTGCTATCATTATTCGTGATTTTTTGACGAAAAATGCAACAAATACCATCCAACAGCCACCGAATTGACCTGATTTGGCTCCCTGTGACTTCTTTCTGTTCAATCGAGTTAAAAAACCATTACGGGGAACGCGTTTTAGCAGCCGAGAGGAAGTAATGGAAAAATCGCAGGAAGCACTGATGGACATACCGAAAACCGACCGTAACTTTTGCAAATGTCAAGTTATGACACTAAGATTTAAAGGGAATATCAACAACAGATGTACCAATTTAACAAAAAAAACAGAACTCAAATCGGAACGATGGGAGCGCCACACGGTGGTTATTCCGGGAACTTTTTGATCAAGGTAGTAAAAGTACAAGAAACCTCGCTTACCGCAAACTAATGGTTAATTTCTTGGGATAAAATATAAAAATGAATAAAAAATTCTACACATGCCAATGTGCACTAAAATAAAATTAAAGATACCATTGGAATATATCTCGCAAGCGTTCAAAATATAACGCAAAGATTGGCAAACCGAATCAATCAGAGCAACACCAGTAGGAATTTACAAAGCGTCAGTCATACAAACAACAAATGAATCCCGTTATGAAGTTATTAGACTCGTATTTTCAAAAAGCGTTCACTAGGTTATGTCTAACGATTGCGGTATTATTAAGGAGATATTTTGGCTAAAATTGTACGCAAGTAAGTAAATTTCTGTGTGTGTGTATATATATATATATATATATATATATATATATATATATATATACACACACACACACATATGTACATATAAATAGATGGTGGTAGACCAGAACTAGCGTATCTGCCTGTAAAGTCGAAGGTCGCTGGTTCGAACCCCTGACCGGCGAAAATTTTCCAGGTAAGAAAAAATTTGTTAAAGGTTTTTCGCAATGAGGCAACGAGAAAAATAGATCCCTGAACCCATGGTGAAAGATAGTAGTTTCACCATTAGGCACTGGTAGCGCAAACCGAGTGGGTCAGCCCGGCATCAGCTGTCACAGCTGCGGGCGAGATTGAAGTGTGTATCAGACATGTAGACATATTTACACTGGAATTTTTTTCATACAATCTCCCGGCCAACATTGCAATAAGGAAACGTAAACTTTTGTTTAATTTCCATACGATATTTAACTATTCCACTAACCTATGAACAAATTTTAATCAAACTGACATGTCCATTTGATAGCGGATATCGCCTTAACGGCTCCCTATGCTCTCAGGAGTCACGCTCTCCAGATGATAAACATTGCGGGTAAATAACCAAGATGCGTCATTATTTTAATATTCCCTTGGTGTATTAATGTAGTAAAGTGATCAAGTGCGTTTTTTTCTATCACTGTTTCCCAATCAAAGTTTTATCATTTTTTTCAAGAGTTCCCAGGTCCACAACTCTTATTCGTTTACCTTAGCACACAACAGAAAAGGCGGCTTAAATCCAAACGCCGGCCCGAGATCAAAGTAAAGAGAGTTTAACAATACACCTTGGGTAATGAACGTAACCTAGACTACAAAAAACCTAGACTACTCATCGAGATTTCTTTAATTTTTTGCAGACGCCGAGCTCTCCCCACAGCAGTGCGGTAGGATGGGTTTTTTCAAAGATCCCTGCAGATTCCAGGAATGGACGCTACACCAGGTTTCTAACCGTTCGTTATTTTTATCGCCGAAGCCTCTCCCACCATTTGGGATACGCCCAAAAGATTCGAGGAGGGTGGAGGGCGGGGGGGAAGGGGTGGAGGGGTGGATGGGATGGGCGGCGGGAGGCCTTGAACCTCCTCCTGTGGAGGCAAAGCCTTGCCCACCCACTTGTCTTCCCCCCCCCCACACCTTTTCCGAGACTACTCCCGCCCAACAAACCCACACCTTGCCCCGTCCAGTTATATTGCCCACTCCCCCCTCAAACCAGATCGGACCATTATCCCCGTAAGCGTGTCATTGAATCCCTGGCCCGCCATGAGATCCAACGGGGCACCCAAGACGGTTTCAGAATTACGTGTTGCATGGGGGAAAGCTCCCGGCAGAAGAACACGTTCTTTCGCGGAGGGCTATCACATCCACCCTCCCGTGAAAGTGGCCCCAGAGACAGTCCGGTCCGGAGGTGATCCGTGAGGAAGTCAAGGGATGGGGTGCGGAATTATTTCACGGTCAGACATCATGTGATCACGAATTCAAATCTTGGAGTTCTTGTGATTTAATCGAACGTAGTCTAAAAACCTTATTACTCAAAAGCATTGATCCGTAGCTAACGGCGTTCTTATGTGAACATTTAGTTTTATATTCGACTAGTAGGATGATATAAATTGAGGAGTTCTTGAGTGATAAAATCTTATTTTCTTTAATGTGACTATAATTAATTATTTGCGATAAGTTCGCTCAATAATGGGCATTCAATATCGAGTCCTTTAGCTGAAGTCAAGCGAATAGTGCACATTTTGATCGTTGTAGTTCCTTTGAGCGTTGATTATTCTGAGCATTGTCAATCTTAAGACTTTAGTTTCGAAGGATAAAATGTAATAATTTTCTACCGAGAGAAAGACTCAAGACATCATTCATGCAGTTACGAAATAACACACGCCTTGAGATTTAAGATTGAGAATTAATGGTAGAGACCCAATTGTAGAACTGCCTTCAAGTCGTGACTTAATGATAGTTACCTTACCTTGTAAAGCGGTCTCGTTTTAACAACTGTTTCGTATTCTTCAAAAAGGATGATCTTAATATAAGCGGTCACGATTGATAATCTTATTTACTTGAAAGTAACCCTAATTTAGCATCTCATTCATCATGCTGTGAGCATATGCTTAAAAAGTATCAATCTACCACAACTGTCGAATCGCTTGCTTACTTGGTTACCGGAATGTGCCTCGTTTTTACAATTTGTACCGTGGATTTTATAATTTTAAAATGGCATCGAAGCCAAAGGATCTGCATTTTACGACAATGATACTGATCATTCTGAAATTTTTAAAGATAAATATGTCAGCGGCACCGCTGGTGCACGAATATTTATGAATTTTTTAATAATTCCATAGTTACATATGATTTCGTAAGTCTGAAGTCAATCAATGTTGTAATTGATCCTACTTAAATCATTTAATACTTAAAAAATCTATCGCAGTAATCAACGCGTAGGTTGCTTGGATAGCTAAAGATTGAGATCTCTATTGAGGTCTCTGTTGCACCATAAAATCGATATGAAATCACCGGGGATCGGGACAGGTGCGGTGGCTATCGTAATGGCTTCCCTTCCTGAAGGCCCGGGTCCAAATCCCGGCGCTGTTGAATATTTTTCAGAGGTATTCCGATCCCTACTTGAGGTAATTTGTGGAGGGCACTTTGAGTGAGTACGCCGTCCGTCGGATGGGACGTTAAGCTGCGGACCCCTTGGCGCCTTTCGTAAAGAGAAGGCTAATGCCAACGCCGGGTTTCTCTCCACCCTTCATCCTTTCCTGTCCATCCCCTATGGCGCAAATGACCTCAGCTGTCGGTCGCCTCCCCTAAATACTACTACTACTTGAGATTACCTGGCAGTAAGTCATGTGCGGCGTCTGAAATTCGCGTATCAGGTTAATGTGCCGCTTATGATATCCCGTGAAAAAGATCTGCAACTCAAAAAACCACACACAGTTTGGGTGGAGCTACGGGTGGCCGGATACGCTACCCGGAATGGAACTCGGTTCG
Organism: Hetaerina americana; assembly: GCF_022747635.1. Taxonomy (NCBI): domain Eukaryota; kingdom Metazoa; phylum Arthropoda; class Insecta; order Odonata; family Calopterygidae; genus Hetaerina; species Hetaerina americana. The sequence continues at coordinate 22,960,460 of NW_027286069.1, forward strand.
TTCGGTCAGTAGCCCAGCGCTCTACCAACTGGTCTACCACGTCCCAAACACGTACACAGCTTTAAAGTAATTTTGCTAAATTCGTGTTGTAAATAACTGTTTATTAGATTCCAATATTAATATATGTTTTTGGAGATCTTCCGTACATATCGACCAAGAAAATCAATTTAATTTCAAAAATCAAGTTAGTTAATAATCAAGCATGTTTTGATACAGGCTGATAATGCACAAATGCATATAGTCGCCATTTCTAGTCCCTGCGCCTCATCGGCAGTGTCAAGGCATTCACATTTTATTACTCATATAACTGTTATAAATACAGACTCTGTTGATGGTGTATATATTTATCCGCGATACATTTATTAGAATTAAAATTTTCAAAAAAGGTATTATAAATAGAAATACATTAAGCATTGATTTTATACAGGGTTCGTCCGGAAAATAAGTGTGCTGAGCTCAGGAAAAAAAATTTATTACACTTTTACATATCTTAAGCTAATATTCCTCAAAATAGGACCCTTGTGAGTCGATACACTTGTTCCAGCGGCGTTCCCATTCCTGGAACGCTCCCGCGAAGGCATCATCGGGAACCTCTCGAAGACACGTCGTCACGGCCTCTTTGACGGCGTCCAAAGTCCCGTATCGCGTTCCTTTCAAACTCCTCTTTATCTTCGGGAACAGAAAGAAGTCCGGTGGTGCCCTCAAAAATGTGGATCATTTTTGCAGTGATCCGCAAGTTGTGTCGCGATTTCCAAACGATTGAGTCTTTGATCATCACTGAGCACTTTCGGCACCAACTTTTCACAAATTTTTCGCATCTGTAATTGCTCCCTAATAATCTCGTGCAGAATGAAAGTGGGCGGGGGATTCGTAAAATCAGTTAGGTTTGCTGATGACCAAGCTTTAGTTTGTCAGTCAGCCAAGGGGCTGCAAGCATTGCTGAGTGAATTGGAAATTCAGTGCGACAGGTATGGGATGAGAATCAATATTAATAAAACAAAGGTGATGCGATTTTCTAGAAAGAAAAAAGCCAAGCTTAACATTAAAATAGGAGGGCAAAAAATAGACCAGGTAGAACAGTTTACGTATCTCGGTAGTGTTTTGGACCAACACGGTCAAAGTAGTAGGGACGTAAGGAGAAGAATTGCGCTAGGCAAAGAGGCTTTCACAAGGAGGAGGGAGTTGATGACGGGGACTTTGAGTAAGGATGTTAAGAAAAGACTCGTAAAAACTTTGATATGGAGCGTAGCTATGTACGGTGCGGAAACGTGGTAATTGAAGCAGGAGGATAGACGTAGACTGGAGGCTTTTGAAATGTGGGTGTGGAGAAGAATGGAGAAGGTGAAATGGACAGAGAAGAAAACAAATGAGGAAGTACTTGGTATGGTGGGCGAAGAGAGGGGTTTGTTGGGAGCAATCCTATGGAGGCAGGAAAAGTGGATGAAGGGGGTGTTGACCGGCATTGGGATGTTGAAGACTGTGATAGAGGGTAGAATGTTGGGCAAAAGAGGAAAGGGAAGGAACAGGATAGGGATGTTGGACGGGATGAAGGGAGGAAGAAAGTACTCAGAGATGAAGAGGGACCTGATATAGAGTAGGATGATGGATTTTGTGTTTTGTTAGGAGTAATAAAATATTTGTTTGGTAGTTGTGTCCATCGAAAAACCTACCTTAACCGGTAGATTACCTTAAAAAAAAATCTCGTGCACTATTGTTTTTGGCACATTATACTGCTCTGCTATCATCCGAACACTAAGACGACGATCAGAGTTCAGTACATCGCGAACTTTTCGCACATTTTGGTCGGTGAGTGTCGTTGATGGGCGTCCAGGCCGTGGTTCGTCGTCGACCTCTTCTCTGCTCTCCACGAACATCTTGTGCCACCGAAATATCATGTTTCTGGACATGGCTGACTCCCCGTAAGCCTGGTTAATCATACCGACAGTTTCGGTAGACGATTTCCCAAGCTTTACCGCAAATTTGATGGAATAACGCTGCTCCAAAAACTTCGGCATCGCGTTCCGTGACGTGGGTCGAGCGTGGAGGTTCGCGTTAACAGAGCTCCTCACTACACCACAGCTCAGAGCCGACTGCCTTTTTCAGCGTCGCTTGCCAACATAACCCCCTCCAATCGCAGCCCATCAGAGCGGTGCTGGGCGCGCCTGGAGCGGCGGGAAAAAATCAGTACACTTATTTTCCGGACGAACCCGGTGCATTTTTACGATCTTAATTACTCACAACCCTTCCTGGGTGAAACATATACGGGGAATACGTAACAGGAATGAAAAAATTGGGATTTATTATAAGAGTACTGGAGGTATATTACGAAAAGGTTAAATAGCATGGTTACAATTCGCTGGTTAAGGGCTCGTTTATAAGATGCAGCTTGCCAAGGGGATCTTCATGACGTTGGATTGATGTGGATCGCTTTCAGCGTAGGGGAGCCAGATTTTTATGTGTATCTCACTTAGATACGGTGCAGCATGTGCCTTTTATGATCTATGTTATATTAATAATTATGCAAAAATATTTTGAAAAGAATTGATAAGAAAAACAATTTTTTATGTTGGTTGTCTGGTGTCCAGCATCCCCTGCCACTCACCCTAGCGGTGGCATGCAGGGTACCATGTAGAATCAGAAATTTTTTTTGGCACCTAATCTGTCCTTTTCATCAATCAAGGGGTACCCAATCTAATTCTTCTAACGGACCCGATAAATGATTAATATCTTTTCGAAGCAACTTCCGAACACTCTGGCGGAATTTCTCTAAACATTTTCCAATTCATAGATAAATGTTTCCTCCGATTGATTCCAAATATTTACCGCGAGTTCTATTTTGACGGATAGTTCACCACTTTACTGCATGCGACTCTGCCGCGATAAAAAAATAAGAGCAAACATTCATCAAGAACGCGTAATTTGAAAGTAGACCTCGGAGAATGAACTTGAGAAATTGGGACACGACCTCAAATGACTCAAATTGAATTTTCTCCTGGGCCGCTTAATATCTTCTCTTTTTTTAATTGAAAGTTGGATTGTTTGCCAGAGTATTAATGGTTTTTTTTGGGAGATCTAAGGCTGTTCACGTACATTTCGCACTACAAAAGGAGAAGTCCGTCCAGTAGGAAAGAACAGTTAACCCACCAACCATCTATATCATGAGCGTGACTCGTACCCGCGACCTTTCCTCGCGAATTATCTCCCCAAGGGAAGGACCATTGGGAGAAAATGCTAGGTTTCAATGCTTCTCTAACATCTGTTTCAAACATCATAGCATGGTGTTAACCAAAAAATTAAAGAGTTCAAAGAAGGTCTCCTAGATTTGCAAAAAATATATATGTTGCGAAAACAAACTTGGCGGAGACGCTTAAGTTGGAATTGCACGAAACAAGAAGAGGACACGCAACACTTAGACTTTTAAGAAGGCACAGAACACTCAAGTTTTCACACACATACACACGCCTATGGAATCATTATGGCTCAACAGTATATAGTTAGATCACACTACCTGGATAAAATAAGAAAACCCGACTCGAGAGTATATAAATGTTTAAATACTATTTATATACTCATCCAATTCTCTCTCACAAAAAATTTGAGGCTAAGCATTTCAATATATTTGATCGAAATTTATCTTCACCCTCGTGTATTACGTATACGATGATCACTTACGATCATCGTATTTGCAATAGTGCTGCAAACAGGGGGGGGGAAGCAAACGAACAATGGCTAGTATGATAGGGGTTAAGGTAGGTTATAGGGAGAAAGTTTAATGATGAGTTGACTATGCAGGAAATATTGAGAAGCAAAGGGATGATGAAAATGGTGTTGGAGGGGCTAAAGTTGAGTAAGCTAGTTATGGGAGGAAAAGGATTAGGCGGTATGTTGGACTTAATAAAGGAAAATACTATAGGAAATCTACAGAACTAAAAAATCATTAATACAATTTTTTATTGCATTTAGTGACATGTTAGGTGGAGATAAGAAGTGAGTCAATACTTGGTATCTTTATCCATCAAAAAACTACCTTGACCAGTAGACCACTGCTAATAATAATAAATAGCTACAAGCAAAACACCTTAACTCCACATTTAAATAAAAATTATTATTGGCTTAACACTCCCTGCCACATGTCATTATGTAATTATGTAACCCTGTATTCTCTTTAACTTTCTTATTTTTTTCGTGCCATGGAATTTGGATAATACATGACTTGTCTCTGCCTCAAAATGTAGCGTCGACTTATAACGTGCTGTGTAGATGTAGAATAGGTGGCGATCACGTTTCTTTGTACATGTTGACCCATTATCAGTGCTCATTCTTCAGCATAGATGTAAAATTTGTAATAGTCATAGTAAATGGAGTTTATGCAACTGTACTTTAGAAAAGGGTTAATTTGGTTCAGTAACGCGTAGGAATTCATTTTTACATGATTTTTACACGAGTACTTGGGTAGTCTGATGCCATTAAATATGCTAAAATGCGCCATAAAATGTCACCGTAGCAGTCGTTACTTAGAAATTCGCAGTAAATATATGCCTTGCAGTAAACCCATCTTCTACCAGTAGTAAATCTTCCACGCAGATCAGTCTTTTACCATAAAATATTCCATAAAGTGAATGAGGATCTTGACGCGTGAAAACGTTATAAAAAAGATCTTTTTCTCCTATTTGCATACCTTGATGTGATTAGCTGTTACATGTTTCCTTATTTTTAATTGCAACATTCAATTACATACAAATTTTGTTCTTTTTCTAGATAAAATAAAATATATTTATTTTACATAGTTTACATCTGTTGAGGTCTCTGGCTTTCAAATTACTTCTGGGTTGAGAGCTAGGGTGCTCGAACTCGAAATCCCATTTCACTATTTAATTTTTATGTCTACGTTTTGTTGATATGTTTGTTTTCATTGTCAATGCCTTGATGAATTCAAATATTTAATGAAATTTAAGCGCCATAGTATTCAACCTCTAACACCGCTTGCCTAGTTGAGGTTAGAATTTATACACAAAGTCCAATCGCATGCGAGGATACATATATCTAAGATAGGGTATTCATTCCTTTCCACATGACGGCTTTTATTCTTTCCCAGAAGTTTACAATAAATGTTATTCTACCGCTGTATTCTATGTAGGGGTGTCCAGAGGCCTCGTCTGAATGCGAAACTAGGAACTTCCGGATACTAACGCACTACTCTCTATAATAACGAATTACCTTTTCTCTTACTTGGAATATAATACACATTTAGCAGTTGTTTAAAAAACTGTGCATGATAAATTAAGGTATCTATAATTTTAATTATTCGTCAAAGGATTCTAAAGTTACGTTGCTAGTATCAGAGAAGGATTTAGATATTGGATTTCACGTAATTTATTGCTGGACACCATCCCATCGGGACGTTGCTTTTCGTTAACGCTACACCTCGTTTCTTCAGAACTATTAGTTCAAGTTCCCGCAATATCTCACTCCATGTAAAATGATTTTTACGGCTTTCATAATATTACGTCCTCTTATTAATTCGAAATCATCGGCTGAACTCATCGTTCACTTTTTAGTGTAATCAATAACTGTAGACAAGACAACTAACCAAGCAAGAAATAATTATACATGGAATCGTGTGAACCGCACGTGAAAGATTCACTTACGTGAGTAACTGTGATTCAGTTCTTAAATCATGGCCATTAAAGGGACATCCTGCGGAGTTCACATTCCCACACGGATGACCGCTCTCCTCTTCTTGAGCACGGACTGAGGACGATTTATATTGAACGGGCGGAGATCACCGGGACTGCCTCTCCTTTGTTTATTTTTACTTTCTCTCTCTCTCCCTCCCTCCCTTTCCCCTCCGCCACCACGTCGATTTCTTCAACGTGCGTAACATCCCGATTGGTCCACGAGTTAGATGACAGCATCACATCGCGGTCGTGTCATTACATCAGACGCTGAGCTGCCATGTAAATTTACGGCGTGACCGCATATCGAGCGGAACAGTGCTAAAAAAATTCGGTTCCTTTTTATATCTTCGTAACCGTAGAAGCCAGTGACCGAAATCGATAATTCTCCTCAGTCTCGTCACCGATATTATCCGCGACGCACGATATGTGACGATATGTGAGAATATCGAGCAAATACAACAGTTTACAAGTTGTTTGCCCTTTGTCACAAATTGGGTGCCATATTGGAGTGAATTATTTTAAGTATTTCATTGACCATCCGACCGAAACTTTCTTCAGTCATACCAGAATGTCTTAGCATTGTGTGTCCATTTCCTTTTCATAGACAGTTTGAAAAACAAAACTAAATTTTTGACCAAATGCCAAAAAATTAAAATGTAAGGTTATTTGATACGTAATTCAAAAATTGAAACAAATTTTTGAAATGAAATATATACATAGTATTAAAATAATTTTTCAATGAATTTATTTAGATACTGAACTTCAATCAGTTTACCTTACAATTCGTAGATGACGAGTAATTTAAAAATGTTTTACTTTACCTCATCTTCTTAAAATATAAATACCAGTGTATTCATACCTATTCAACCTATTAAAGCTTTGGAAATCGTTCAAAATAGGGTCTTTTATTTGAGGAGAGAACATCCTAATAGGTATACCTACGTTATACGAGGTCCGTATCGAAGAGAAAAAGTGAAGTAATAAGTGTCGGGTGACACTTTTGTGAAGTCATGCAAAAAAATATTCTTTAAAGAATCGTTTAGTGATATATATCAACTACGCGTTTGTTTATTTCACTTATTTTCTTCGAGCCATGCAATGATTATTTCTCTTGATTAATATATGTAAAGCGGTGACTAAGATTGAAGTCCATAACTCGCATACTTCAATACATGAACTACTGTTTCATTTCATCACACAAAGCGCTATAGTAACGCATCAGCTTGATCACTTGACGGCCACCATAATGATGTGGTCGTGACACCAACTAAAATAAGTTAGCTGAGTTGGCTGAAAATATCCATTATTAATTCTAGGCATTCCGAGGGTTTGGGATGAGATGTTAAAACCTGTGATAAGAGGGCAGAATGCTGGGTAGACTAAATGGAGGTAGTAATAGCAGTATTGAATAAAATGAAGGGAAGAAGTTAATTACCTGTATGTTGATATGAAGAGTGGCTTATTTTTATACAGGGTGTTTATTTAATGTCTTATGAGGCGGAGTCAATGACTTCAGCGCTATTATGGTAGTGGATCCACCATATACCATCCTTGACTGGTAGATTACCTTTAATAAAACTAGCAGGTTCAGAAGATTATGAATAAAAGAATTAATAGAGAATCTTCAGGACCGAAAGATTTAAAAAAATTCTATGCGAAGACTAAAAATAACCTATAAAAACTGTTAAATAACTTGTTCAAGGCTTAATATTTTTTACTGGGTGGCCTAGTTTTCTAATTTACTACGTACTACATACCTAAATCACTATTAAAAAGTTTGTTCCGCGACTATAAAAAGGTGCGAGAAACGTGAAAACTATATATTGTTGGAAAAAATGTGTAAAAATAGTTTCGTTTGCTTGAATTACATTAAATAACTGCTACGTCAATTTTCGACTATTTATTTTGCAAAACGCACTATTTCTTTTGCAAAACCTCTTTATAGTGCATTTAATGTTTGTATTCAGAACACAGAGGTTAAAAATGTAATTTAATGTATCAACTGCGAAGAACCTAACAAAACAACCATCTAATTCGCCAAAGAGATTTTTAAAAAATTGTATAGTGTAAGTCTTCAGCGATTTTCAAAGTTTTATATCGTACTTTGTAAAAGAATCAACAGAAGTTCCTCACGCACATCAAAAGTGGTGGTTAAAGCGTGAAAGTAGTTTCTGCCGGAAAACATTTGTTAAAATTGTTTTATTCGCATGAATCACATTCAGTGTCAACAGCCGTTTTAGCACAACTCGGTCCGGATAGCACAAGGCATGTGTGGAATCACATCTACGATATATATATATGTTTATATATATACATATATATGTATGTATATATATATATATATATACATATATATGTTTATATATATATGTAATATATATGTGTGTGTGTATATATATACATATATATATAGACATTCACATGAAAATAGATATAAGGAAAACGGATAGGAACACATCCTCTCTCCCGTAAGAGGGAGGAGGAAGAGGGCAGTGCCCAGCGCCACGGATCGCGGGAGCGGTGGAACCGTTACTTACACGGTGTTACGGAGGCGACGCCGCGATCCCCGTGCGATGGGAAAAAAAGGAAGATCAAGGTGTGCGCCTGTGATGGACTCTTGCCCAAGCACGCACGTATTCACACACACACGCACACATACTATTCCTCTTCCTAGCTTCCCATCCTTCCCATAATCGTTCGAGGGAGGAGTCGAGGAGGAGGAAGGGTGGGTGGGGGAGAGGAGAGCGACATCGAGTCGGATCAATCAAGGACCCCGCCCGCTCCCAAGGGCATTCCAAGGCGAGTCGCCCTGAAACGGTCGGTAGACGATGGTGTTGCCGAGGAATCGCATTCCGGTGGACGGCCAGATAGAGGAGGCGGTGGGACGAGAGAGAGAGAGGGAGATAACTGAGGAAGACTATAGTGAGGAGGGATCCCGAATAGGGCACTCACCACCGACGGTGTGCAAGATGCATCTCGGGAAAGTAAGAGAGAGTATTTTTAGAGCCGGGAGACATTGACCGTTTAATCACACCGCCTGATGGAGATCGTCTATTTATAAACTCCCGACTCATCCCCCTTAAAAGGGGAAGAATCGAATGTTTACTCGATCGGATGTCCCTCATCGAATCTCCTCCGAAGTGAATTCTTCATTAATTTCTTTTGGTCTAGAGCCGCGACAAAAACGGACTTGACTTACAACGCGTTGAAAGCCACTGCGTTAACCTGGAACTTTTTCGTTTATTTTTAATAGCTAACTCTTTTTCGCTCATTGATTTATTTTGACGTTAAATTTTGAACTGGACGTGTTTATCCTATCAAAAAAACCTAACGCAGCACTTGACATTCAAGAGTTACTTTTTAAGGTACTCGCAAGATTAATTTGAACTTAATATCAATGAGATGCAAAAGAAAAAGAAAACAATGAGTTTTCAGTAGAGCCTCTCCATATTCTTTTAAAGAAAAAATGATTCAGTTTATCGATGAAAAAATGATTCGGTTTTTCTTTGAGAACTGAATAAAAACCTTTACGACGGAAAGTTTCCATGGGAGTAAACATATTTTTGCCATATTAATATCTAGATTAACTTTATAATTGAGTCTGATTTTATAAAAATTATGATTTTATACTGCACATTGATATTTATATTTAACGTCGTTCATAATAGATTACATTTTAATTTAATGAGTTATATTTTGTTTAAGTTCTCAAAGTCTGGACTCGAAAGCTTGTTGTCGGGCCTAAGACTCGTGTGTACTTGACGAAAATATAACATACTACCCACATAAAGTGAGAGGAAACACTGTTACTTTACAACCTGGTTTATCTATTCAATGTTGATTATAAATATCGATAAGATCATTTATGTGCTTAACCAATGTTTGATCATTAGTAAGAAAAGCCATTTTGGAAATTTACCTCCGTTATCTCTTTCCCGACGTGGATATTTCCACGTAGCTGCGTCTGAAACTCTTTCTCAACTAACTTAATGCTATGAAAAACGTTCTTCCGTTACCATTAGCTATCTTTTATTTTCGGACAGAGATGCTGTGGCGATTCGGGCCGAGCCCATCGCCCGAGCGGTTCATTTTCGATTTATTTTGGAGTTAGGTCTTTTTAACGATGTTGTTGAAAATTGATATTTAGGCCCATCGTAACACGGTAGGAAAGATTCAGGCAATAAAATTAGAGGGATTAAGTTTATAACAGATAAATTTAAGATCTCAATTTACCCTCGAACGATAAGGGATCATAAAAACTTTATATAGACGCGTTATTGAGGGAAAATTAGTTTTCTTTTTTCACGCTAAGAAGCATAGTATGTTGACATTGTGTGATCTAACCTTAGTTTATCGTATTTGCTGTGAATAAAATCTACTCTCGTATGCTTAGAGAAGTATATTTCACTTAGATACCATGGTGCATGTGCCTTACGTTATCATGAACTACGTTTTTTTAAAATCATTTTACATATATATTGTTACTTATATCTAAGAATAACTTAATATTTGATATTGCATGACTGGTGCTGAACCACTCCCTGCCACACGCCCTAGTGGTGGCATACAGTGTATCACGTGAATGTATAAGTGTGAGTAGTCATATTTTTTGCCTTGGGATGGGTGTGTCCCTCCCAAAATAAGAAAATATATATTCTTTTTAAATATGATTATTCTTGAATAGCATACATTTATTCAGTCGCATTGCATTTTGGAGTACTAAAAATACAAATATATAGCCACACTACCATTGAGAAATTAGATTCACAGATGAAAGCTGAATATCTAGTTGATCAAAAACCACAATCAGCCCGAAATCTGCTTTGATGGGTTAGCGCAGACCTCACCTAATGCTAAGTATTACGGAGCGTCGATATCCGAAGATTAGCAAGGTAGAAAGGCGACCCAGTTCCTTATTCCGTGTCACCTAAGGTTTCCCAGAAGGAAGATATGGTTCTCGAAAAAAATCGCGCACCTTGGGTAAAGCTGAGGGTGCCGAAAGGCGTCCCCGGGTATCGAACCTGAACCCTCCGCTCAGGAGCTCAAACGCTCTTGCATAACCCATGGCTCTTTCATACAAAATACTTAAAACTTTCGCAGTTCAAATAAAGGGATAAAGTTCATTTGCGCTCTTTTTTGCTGAAGTTACATCCATTTTTAAATGAGGAATCTAAAAATTCGACCCAATTAAATCCACATTGGCACTTGCAATGATCTAGAAGCGAAGCCGAACAATGTTATCTAGTTAAAGCACTGCGATGCTTTGGAAATAATAAAATGTATAACATATTGATTATGCTCGGCTCCTATGTTTATGCTCTCCGTATTCTTTTGAACCCTGGAGGAATACATAATACCAGCCGGATTTCTTAGAATAGCAACATGATGTTGGCATTGAAATGTAATAAATAGTTTTGCCCAAAACCATGCGAAATCATATCTCAAGGATAAAATTAAAAAATCTGATTCATTTCACAAGTTTCTCTTTTATGTTTATTCTCAGCATATTATAAAAAAATACTTATCCTGAGGTTTATTTGTCTGTTACTAAAGGTATATGTCGCATATTTTTCCCCAGATAAACATTTTGGAAAAAAACAACTGTGGCTTATAGTCCAGACGAGTGAGTGCGGTTATTAACGCAGCACAACAGGATTCATGTCGGAGGCGAGGTTCGAATACGCGACCTTGGGGTCAGCCGGCAAGTTTGCTCTGCCCACGCAGCCATTCGGGCTTTTGATCACGGGGGCTCTCATTTACGGCGGGGAGAAAAATGAGTATCATTCAGGTGGGCACCCGGCAAGGTTATACTATTATTCATCTCTCTGCGAGTTTTCGTTTACGCACCCGATTCAACGTCCGGGAAGAACATCCACCGTCTCCCGCGGAGCTACAGGTCTCCCGGGCTCTAGCTAGAAGCTAAAGCCCGGACTGAAATTCGTCTCTCTCAGCACTCCCCGAAACGACTCAGGAGACTTGTATTAGAAGAGTTCTAGTGCTGTGCTCTCTAAGTTCTTTCGAGTACCGAGGTTGAAGAAGAACAAACGAAGAGAACTGCCCTTAGGATTGCCAATGAGCGCTTGTTGGTCAAGTAAAACACTTTAAGAGTCTCCATCGCTTTGAGTCGAAATTTTGGGAGATAAATTCGCAGCACATACGATCTTCAAATGCGGAAGAGTCAGGGGATACTTGTGACAGGTGTATCTGAAAAATCAATTCAAGGAATTCTATCCTATTTAAGGGCATGTTTTAAACGATCCCAGCGCACATGTTATCTTTTACGTATCGGGAAAACTTTTTTATTTCTTTGCTCTGCATTATTTCTTTCTTCGTTTCTTCTTTATTTCTTCCTGCCTTAATGAAGTTTTGAAAAAAGGCCAATCTCTCCCTTCCTCTACCTCACTTACAGGAGAGAGTTCTCTGTCTTCTATATCCCGGCCCTATTGACATCCGATTGCATCTGTCGATGTAATATTCCTCTCTTCGTCGACATACATTCTTTCCATTATATTTAAGCTCATCACATGCCTTTCCCTCTGTTTAAAGCACTTTCTATATACTATATATATAGCCGTTCATCTGTGTGTATATATATATATATATATATATATATATATATATATATATATATATATATATATATATATATATATAATATACATGTTTACATAATGTATAATATATATATATATGTATACACAATATGTTTATATACATATAATATACGTTCATCATCTCTCCTCAGAGTTGTTAAATATAAATATAGCGATGAAAGATATGTAAGAAACATCAATTTCCACGCCGAATAGGCCGCAGTATCGAATGCTTGTGAGCATTTAGGCCAACACAGAAAGAATTTAAGCGAGGGATGACGAAATATAGAGGAATCGAGGTCGGTCCACGCAGAACTTTTCAAAGAGAGGGGATTAGGAAACCTGGGATACCTGAGGTACCTCGAACCCCATGCTTGATACTAGATTAAACTTGTTACAATGATCAACCAAATGAGTTTACATACGAGTTAATGTAAATAATCCGTAAGTCCCCCATTACAACGGTGGATCAGACAATAGTGAAAACGTTGGGAAAATAGGCCTTCGATTCGACAGATTAAAATTTTACTTTTTCCTTCCCTTTCAGATTTCAGGACTAAACCATCAAGAAAGCGAGACACTGTTAAATGAATTGATTTCCCCTCCCTCTCCTGCATAGATTCTAGAGTAAAACTTAAATGGCTGGTTTCACAACACCCTTTCTCTTACACTACAGCGTCTCACCGCGGATTGTTGTGCAGCAGTAGAATTTTGTCTCCCAAGTATTATGAAAGCCACTGTATATGAGAAAAATCATAAATCTGTGATTTTAGGCACACTACTATCAAGTGTAAAACATTTTCTCCGTCCTTTGGAGATCAAGCTAGAAATAGGTGGGAAGACTACCAAAAAAATTATTTTTTTCATCTAGAATTCCCACGTGAATGTTCAACTATTACAAAATCGAGATGGATACGGTGTTTTTCCAAGTTTAATATTCAAAGACATGTTGTCGTATAAATAGTATTCAATTAGAAATTGAGAATTCCATACTCTTCGGAGAGAAAGATATAACACCGCAAACTACACTACGGACGAAAAGAGACAATAGAAGGGAAGAATTGGATTATAATGCCTTAAAAAAATTTAAACAGCGCCTACATGTATGTCATAGTTTTATTTTAAACCAACTAACAGTTCTCATAACTTGAGCGTTTATTGTACATAACATGTAGTCAAGGGACATAATTAAATTGAAAGATAATGTGAATGTTATATATATTATTTTCTATGAATCAAAAAGATATCGGGGCAATTTATTTGAAGCAAGTTAAGTGTCGAATTAAGCGTGCTAATTCGAGTAGAAAAATGTCATCCTGGATTTTACTAACCGAAGAATATTGCATAAAAAATGCAGAATTTACTGTAAATTTAAATTTAAAAAGTTCTTAACTATCATAATAAGACGATTAAAGAACTGGTTAATACCATTAAAAAAGGGTGTTTATGACATAGGTTTATTGAGCTGAATAACGTAATACTTTCATTATTACCGACAAATTTAAAACTTCTCCAGACAACAAGTTTAGTAGAAAGGAGGCTGGAAAGTTTGTCCTTGATTTAGAAGAGGACATTGAAAGCGGGGGGTAATAGGTCACGGGTGGTGACCTAACACCCCCGCCACACGCCCTCGCGGGGTATTATGCAGATGTAGATTTGTATGAGGGTTCGTAGGTTAACATTTTTTCTCCCTTCTTTAAATTTTGTATCAACCAATTTCCGAACCTAAAAATGTTGGCAGTAACTTCAAAGGGGTATATAAAACATACACATGCAAAATTAAATTTTTGCAGTAGTTTCTGTGCATAAACCTTTCCGTTTATCTCAATAAAATCAAAACGTTTGCGAGTAGACCTCAATTTACAAGTACATCAGTGGAATATGAGGATTTTACTGCTTTCGATTTAAAGTGAGTTTTCGAAGGTTAATTAAGATAGGCGCATATGCCCACCGTGTTGTAATTTAACGGCGTATTTCTCTTGTCTTAATATCCTTATTATACATTTGATTACAGTTTATCTGAATCGATATTATACATCCCGGGTCCTTCGATCAAGGGTGAATAAATGGGACGAGAGGTTGAATGAAAGAGTTCACACAATGCCCTCCATAAGTGATTTTTTCCAATATCTCAACTCGCTGCAAGTACAAATATCGCGACAGTAAATGTTCCTTACTTCAGAAGAAACTCATGCTTTTCAAGACTTTTCAAGCCAATAAAAATTTTGAAATATATATATATATATTTTTATTGAAATATATATATATATATTTCAAAATTTTTATTGGCTTGAAAAGTATATATATATATATATATATATATATATATATATATATATATATATATATATATATATATATATATATATATATATATATATATATACATATATAAAATATCTCATTTAATAAATATTGGACGATAGTAATTTCAATAGATAATAAATAGTTGTAATTATTATGATTGACCAGAAACTGAAGATTGGGCAAATGATTACTCTGGGCATTACTCCCTGATCAGATTGGGATCAGGAGGGGGAGAGGACCGTATATGCCGGGACACATGGCAGTAATGAAGTCACTAATAAAGGGGAACATTGAATGAAATCCGGATTTATTTGTCTATTTTGTAGATTTCGAAAAGGTGTTTGATAGGATGAATTAGGTAGAATCAATGAATGCATTGCAGAAAATAGGAAGATTCCGGAATAGGAGATTCCGCAACCTGTACATGCCACGGACCACTCAGGTATAACTGGCGGATGGAGAGTCCGTATGGGTAGTGTTGGGAAGAGGAGTAAGGCAGGTGTGCCCTGTGCTATTTAGCGTATACATATATGTAGCGGAATTAATGTAAAATTTGGTGGAAAATCCAGCCAACTTGTAAGTATTGCTGAGCGCAATGGAAGGTCAGTGCGATAGGTATTGGGTGAGAATAAATATAAACAAAACAAATATTATGCAGTTTTTCAAAAAGAAAAAGGCTAAGCTAAATGTTAAAATAGGAAGCAAAAGCTGGAGCAGGTGGAACAGTTTACATATCTTGGAAGTGTTGTGGACCAAAATGGTGAAATTACCAATGCTACTCAAAAAAGCGAATACATTTATTATACGTAAATAATCACAGGGGTGACGCTGGGAAAAAATACCAAAATAAAAGTATACAACTAAGAGTATGTGTTGCCAAGGGTAAAAGGTTTTTTATTTTAATTGACATCGTTATATTTACGAATCAGCAAACATTAGACCTGACTGCTGTTCTGCCACATGCGTGTGTTTTGTGCATTAGTATACATTTAAGAAATTAAGCAGCCCGAAAGAATTAATTCGCAGATGATCACAAGACAAGTTTTTTTTCTACCTTGACCAGTGTTCTCCACTCATCAAAACAACAAAAGTTGTCTCCTTGATATGCTTTTAACTTGAGCTTAATAAGAGGGAAATGGAGTCGTACTTTTACCTTCGAAGGATCCATCAACCAAATTTATTCTCGGTCGAGGCATTCTTAAGCGTAAATCATGAATTCGACGTCCACTCAATTTCAGTTGCTGTCTCACGACGGCCTTATTACTTCCTCCCCCGTCCTTCCACCAACTTTTCCTTCTTTTTTCAGTTCGTGCATAAAATGACGTGGGGTGGGCATCCATACCGGCTCTCCTGCCCCAATTCTCGATACACTCGCGAATATTAATCGCTGCACTGATAAATAACATCCGAGAGCTGCTGCACTTGGTTTACTCGCCGTCTCAAGGCCATCGATTCCTTCGAATCGATGTTTATTCACTCGGGCAGCTGTGCTTTACGATTGATGATCGTTTTTGTTTACATTTTCTCCGTTTCGTTTCTTTGGTGACTAAGCACTTGCGTTTCTTCCTTCTCAGTTTCCTTTAGACAGCTCGTCCGATCCGTCGCGTCCAGGAAACAAATAGTAAATTTCATCATCTCGAATTGTATGACAAGTAAAAAGTGAAGATTCATTGAAAGGTTATATAAACGAGTTCAAGATTCTACTTCAATATATTTCACAAAAAACTCCATCAAATTTGCCAAGGTCCATTTAAAAGTAAGTTAAAACTTAGAGCAAAGTTTTCTTGCTTCAAGTTCCTCCTAATGTACATTCAATAATCCATTTCTTCAATGTTTATCCGCTTTAATTGCTTATGAATTGAACTCGACCTATTAACATCACTGTTCGTTTCATCTCTCAGCTGGATATCTCATGAAATAGTGTTCCAATTAAATACATAACCATTTGGGCAAAGAGGCTTTTAAAAGGAGTAATTGATGACAGGGGCGTTGAGTAAGGAGGTTAAGAAAAGACAACTGAAAACGCTTATACGAAGCGTGGTATTTTGCTGCACGGAAACGTAGTTGTTGAGGAAATATAACAGGCGTAGATTGATGAATTTTGAGACATGGGTGTGGAGAAGAATGGAAAATGTGAATTATAATAAAAGGAAAAATAAAATAGTAAAATGCATAATGAAAATGGAGGAGAAAGCGTTTTAGGGTGATTTCCAAAGGAGGCAGGAAAGGTGAATACAGAGGCATTTTGATCGGGGATAGAATGTTGAAGGTTGTTATATAGTGGGGAGAACGATAAGTAAAGGAGGAAGGGGAGGAATTGGATGGACTTGTGTGGTGAAATTGAAAAAGGATTTATTGTAGTGTGGAGTATTAGATTTTATCTGGTCAGGCAGAACTAAGACATGTCAGAGGGTACAGTCTATGTCTATCCAAAACCTACCCCAAAGCAATAGCTTGCAAAATATGTATGTATGTATACATATGCATGTTTATAGAAATATATATAAATATAAATATATATATATATATATATATATATATATATACAATAAAACACACTCAAACTCACACACTTTTAAGTAAAAACACACTCACACAAAAGACTCATTGACAACTGCCTGTTACTGAAAATCTTTAAACTACTTACTTACATGTGTTAAACTTTCATTCGAACATTTATGTACGGAAAGATGCAGCGACACATTAAGAAGAGAGAGAGTTAAATTTCATATTCTGACCATTTGAAATTTTGAATCCTTCACCAAAGTCGTAAGAAACACAACTTGTTAAGGAAGTACGTCGAACTAAGAATAATTTGACCGCAAATACTTATATAGTCAAGGACCATGTGCTTAGAAATAATTAATTATCAGGATAAAGCATTCGTTGTAGTGAATTGATCCATTGGAACAGCAAAACCTGAGATGATTCGGATATCTTCGAAACAAAGTGCTGGAGGCGAATTCTGAAGATTTGAAAAGACGAAAATAAAAAAAAGTAGTATGCAGGAGAGGAGAGGGGGAAATACCGTATGGTGGAGACGATAAGGAAAAGAAGAACCGGATGGGTTGAGCACACGTTGAGATATAATGGATTTTTATGAATGCAACAGACGGGAAGGCACCGCAAGTAAGATACAGGAACAAATACAGGTAGGGCCAAGTGAATAAGGAAGTTGGGGGGATGAAATGTGACGGAGGGATTAGCCATCAGGAAGGAATAATCAGAGAATTTCTGTTGACCAATACCCGAGTTGAAATAGTAATGACTACTTTGATACTAATCGCGTCAAAATAATGCTTTCTCATCCATTGAGGATAAGAGTTCACCTAAAGCAGCGTAACTCTTGAGTATTTTTTATTCCTTTGGAAGAAATGGAGTTTTTCTTTCGGAAGTACTTCCTAAGATACACATCGATTCCCCACTCAGAATGTCTCTCCGCTCTCAAACATTACCTCTCCCAACGCCCTGAGCCACACATACCCAGCACAGATTTTCTCCTTAGTCTTTCCGAGTTCATCCTCACCCGCAACTCCTTTTCCTTTAACGACAAATTCTTCTTACAAATCAAGGGCTGTGCCATGGGTAGCAGGTTCAGCCCATCCTATGCAAACCTCTTTCTTGGTCTCGCAGAGAAGAAATTCCTGTCAAAACAACCACTGAAACCTCTATTGTGGCTCAGATACATCGATGATATCTTCCTCCTCTGGCCACATGGCACCGATTCCCTGAAAGCTTTCATTTCCGACCTCAATGCTTCGTCCTCTATTTCCTTCAGTTCTACAGTTTCCTCCTCCCAAATCACCTTCCTGGATGTAAATGTTACATTAAGAAACCAAACATTTCACACCTCTGTACATATTAAACCCACAAACAAACAGCAATACTTACACTACAATAGTTGCCACCCATATCACACAAAACGCTCCATTCCTTACTCCCTATCCACAAGAGGACACAGAATTTGTAGTGACCCTGATTCCCTTGATAATTTCCTTTCAAGTCTACACTGTTCCCTCCTCAAACGAGGTTATCCCTCCTGAACAAATGAATCCGAAAACATGCGTACACTCCCAAACCTTCCTCCACCGTGGAACCCCACCCTCTCTCAATTTGCACAACATACTTCCCGGGCTTAGAATCTCTACGATCAATCCTAAAAGACCTCTACCCTATACTAAAAAATCATAATGCCACCGCCAACCTTTTTCCCAAATGCCCCTCAGTTACTTTCAAACGCCCCGCCAACCTATCCGATCTCCTCAAATCAACCAATCCACTCCTTAAATCCCCAACCCGTCCTAAAACCACTCCCACGCCATGCAATAAACCCAGATGCAAAACATGCCCTATTTTCAAAACCAAAATCCCATCCCTCTCCCACCCGCTTTTTAACTCTCTCCCACCAATTCCCTCCTCTACTTGCACATCTAGCAATGTAGTGTACCTTCTGAAGTGCCAACTTTGCCCTGCCTATTATATTGGGCAGTGCACCACACCCCTCAATATCAGAATCAACAACCACCGAGCCTCATGCAAAAACTCTTCCTTAATTGATATGCTCCCTATCCCCAAACACGCCTCCGAACACAACACTCCCTTTGATAAATGCTATAGTGTATCCATCATAGCATCCCTCCCACCCTCTGATCCTCCACTGAAACTGAAAACATTAGAGCAATCCTTCATCTGGCTCTTGGAGTCCTGGAATTGGCCAGGATTCAATATTAGGCATTAATTACACTGATCCAATTATATTTTCATCCCTCTTCCACCCCCATCACCTTCTACATTTTCCCCACCCTTCTAATGCTGCCCCTCCAAACCCGTTCCTTCGGAATTATCTCCCCACCTTCCCCTTCCATCCATCGCTCCAGCCCTCGTATTCCCTTCAGAACTGTCCCTCTCTTCCTTGATAAAGGTGGTCACGACCACCGAAAATTCGAAAAGTAGTGAGTCTCTTTTTTTGTGTGTTTCTGTGTTTTTGTCTGTGTCCACTAGTGCTAAGTGTTATACATTATATATATATATATATATATATATATATATATATATATATATATATATATATATATATATATATATATATATATATATACATACATACATACATATATATATAATATATACGAATGTACTTATTTTTAGCCTAAACTAATGTATTTATTTATATTTGAGGTGGAGGAACCTGTTTACGCGCTCTATTGACCAGATTTCGGGATATTTATTAATCTAAATCCCCCCCGACCTGGTTATTAAGATTACAACAGTTACTTATACTTACAGTACTTGTGCAATAATGAGCAATGCTAATAATCTATCTAATGAAATATCTCCAAAGATTTATCTTTTAATCGTAAATAATAAAAAATTGAGGCCCAATTCACAAAAATGTACCTCATGATGGGAAATAAAGCGTGTATACCAAGGGAAACTACGATTTTTTTGAAGAACCTATCGACAAATTAAGGAGAGAAGAATGTGATTGATAGTGGAATTTATATTTACCACTCCTGAAAAAACCATGGGGTAAAAATCTTTAATGTCCATGTACTTGAAATTATTTTTTTTTCAGGTTCACACCTGTCCGTCTTCATTATTTCATTTGGTAGTCTACCATTTTAGATAGGTTTATGGATGGAAGCAAAATTAACACTAGTGCGTTTCTTTTAGCCTCTCCCAAATCAAATGTCGGCACCCTATATTATAATAAACCCTTTTTCAATTTCTCACACTTCCTTCCTCCGTTCATTCTGTTCAACATATACCTATCCTATTCCTGCGCCTTCCTCGCATTTTTAACCATCTCCCCTCTATATTTCACACCATTCTTCAGAATTCCATCCCCAATCAATAAGGTCTACATTCACCTTTCTTATCTCATTTGGATTTCTCCCAGGAATCTTCTCTTTTCCCAACTCATCATGTCTAGTACCTCTCCTTGCTCAAATAGGTATCGTAATTATGCACGTGTACCCTCGGAGTTAATTCTTGTTTTATTACGTATTGCTACTCATTCTCATCAATTCTCTCTGAAGCGCAATGCACACAAAATGCTTCATTAATTTATATTATGCGTAATTAAATGTAAATAGTTCCGTCCTTCGGGTCCAACCATTAAAACAGACGGATCTTTAACTGTGAGTTCTCCATAGGAGGAAGCTTGATAGTAAGTAATCACAGGTGTGAAAAGAGTGCTATAAAAAAGTAAAGCCTCAGTTACTCCTCTTATCGTAAGTGTTGACATGTATTAGTTACATTTCAAAATTAACTCCTGGAAGTTACAAGTAGGTTACATAAGAGGTTTGATAAACTTTTAAAATCAGGTCGTAAGGTGATGAGTTCATTGTGAGAATACGAGAATACTTGTACATTTCAATATTCTTTCTAAGCGTGAATTTTACCTTTCAAGGGAGGTCTTCGTATTTGAATTCGGATTACCGGAGATATCGCTAGCTGATAAATTAGGCTACATGCATAGATTCAGTGATTTAAGTTTTTTTTTACTCCTATTTTACAGGTTTTGTGGAATTTAATGGTTTTGGAGATCACTGGTTTTGAAACTTTTGGCTTCAATTACAGGTACTGCTCGACTTCCAAAATCAGAAAAGAATTCTCTGCCGATTCCTATTTTGAATGAACAGCGTGAGGTATAAACGAAAAGGTTTCCATTAACAAATGCCTAAGTCTGATAATTACAACTACAAAATACCAGTGGAGCAATCGTCATGGGTTACTTGATTAAACTCCACCAATGGTAGTAATTCAACACACACAAATCCAAGAGCAAAAGTGATACTGTCACGGGAAATTCACGTCAATAGGAGAAATCTCTCCAAGGTACGTTTCTGTGTCAACATACCGAGTATATCGTATTAGAGGAGGAGGTAAGGTGACGAACGAGTGTGTAAGGTCATCACGTCGAAGGCTCAGAGAGATAAACGGCCTTGGAATATTGCAACGGTAACTCTATCGCATATTGGGTGCCGTATGGAGAGATTCAACCGTCGCCAGTCTTCCCATCTGTCGGATGGAAAGCTGAAATGTGAAGGCACCTTTCATTAATAGCAGGATAATGTCGACACGAGATTTTTCTACAATACTATCAACCCTATTGTAGTCAAGAAGACGAAGTGAAACAAGCCGTTTAATTTAACACCGTTCACTCATCATCCATCTTGTCCCATGGAAGACAATCCTAAGAGTTGGTCGACACACAAGCGACGACTCGGAAACGTTGGAAATTCACCGACATTATCATAAGATTTGAACGTCGAAAAGGTTTCCCACGTTTTTCAAGGTCGCTTGTCTCCTCCATTAAACATTACGGCAAAATTTGCGGTAAATTTACCAGTCAGTGGTAAAATGGTAAGCTTGGCTTTTAAATCATTAACGTACATCGCTCAATAAGCCCTTAGAATATCAAAGAGATGGCTCTCGTAATATCGGAAAATGTTTGCTTTCAGTAAGTCATATCTCTCACTAGACTGCTGTAAACGTTTCAGCTATATCCATCCCGTGGTATCATTTGAATAGTTAATTGAAGGAACGAACTTTTGCTTATTCACAAAAATGGAAAAAAATGAGTTTCTTGCGGTGATTAAAGCCGCTTTCCACAACGAAAGAGGTCAAAGCCGAGTTGGACCAAGTTCCATGGCACATCTTCTCCTGTGTTTCCGACTGTTTAGAAATTGGAAAATGAACTGAAACATGGTCATACATCCACAAATGATGAACATCGTTCGGGACATCCAGTGGAAGTGGCTTCCTCCAAAGTGATTGAACAAACACACGATATGGTTTTGAATGATCACGTACATAGCAACGGTAGCAATGGGAGAAGCACGAGACATGTAGTTGTTTATTTAAATTAGTTACACGTGTTCGTGGATGTGGTGACACATTATTATAACATACGATTATAACAGCTCATGCTTTACAAATTTACGTGATGTGTTTACCGTGAAAATTCAGCTGTTTATGGTACTTCTTAGTCTTACTGAGCATTTTAATTCATAAAAATTGTGTATATATTGACAGGTTTTAATGTAGCGACGAAATTTATCAGCTTTTATTGAAAGACATAGACTCTTTCGGTGGTTTTCCTTGAATCTTTCTTCACGAGTATCCTTAACCCAAGTCCAGCTACATTACAACAGTACCTTCTTGGACGGAGTCGGAAGCGTAAATAGATTAACAGTTTCGAAAATTACTTCTATTCCGTGGCCAATTGGAGTTTTTCCGCGGGTATTATTAATTTAGTTTTTCAAGTGTTTTCGCATAGATGAATACGCAATGACAATTACGAGTCATGAAGATAGTATCACAACCTAACAGAAGAGAATGTGTTCCATTGAACAATAGTTAAGGTACTATGTTTGTTCGTTTTCTATAATGAATCATTAAGGAAAAAATACGTAAGAATTACAAGACATATATTTCTCATATTTCTTTCCATTTTGTCAACGCATGCTGGAAACATCAAAATAAATTGATTTATACGGAAGCATGGGGAGCAAAATATTTTTTCTGTCGATGGGGGTCGAAACAATGCGCGAGATTGGGAGAAGTGAATATATCCCGCGGGATCACTTAGAAAGTGACAATGTCTACTTGACAACCTTCGGCATAAATCTTAGAATCACCCCCACGGTCTGTTACTTTGGTTTTCTTGATAGCCTCCTCTCCGTGAGTCATGCAACATTTTCAGAGTTCCTCAAACCCATTCTGCTCTTCTCTCAATGGCCTTTGTTGAAACCCTTTTCCCCAATGACGTTTGGCCAATCTAGTTTTCTTTTCTCTTCTGGATATTTTACAGTAATATGTACTCATAGTAGCGGTAATATATTCACTCTCCCCCATTTCATCATCATGGATATTAAATATTAGGTATGTTCAAAAATTTCCAAAACCTCATGTAATATGGCGACAGCACGAAAAAGTAAAAAAAATTATGGGTAAATTTTGCTGTGTATTCCCATTCTTTTTTACTAATCTCCTTTTGATTTCTATATCTAACTTTGGTTAATCATCGCCCAACGGCAGTTGTTTGCTCGTTTGAGTATCTTATGAGTCTTAAAATGTACGATATGGCTGATTACAATGACCAGCGATTTAACATTACATTTGTCTCCATGCTTAGAAAAAGAGTTTACAAATAATCAGGCATAAATGTTTATACCAGTATATGGTACTCTGTAGACGGCTTTAGAAACAATGTAATTTTTTCCTTATCCTTGACTAGTCTAATGAATATACGCTTCTGCGCTCACAGATGCTTACCTAGATGGCCCTCAACGACCTCTGGTGACTGTCAAATTACGCAAAATAATGTTCCGGCAGTAATATCCAATCCAATTGTGGCGTAAAGGGTTCTAATATTCGCTTTGAAGTTCGTTAAATAGCAGAAATAACATTTACATATATCGAAAGGTTTGCACAGTAGTATTTTTGCCTTCAAATTATAATTAAATTAGGGTTGCTGTTAAGCTTGTGCTACAACTTCTGACTCAGGATTATATGAAACCCAGCTCACGTATTCTAGCTGCCTTGGCAACTTCTGGGGAAAACCTACGTGACCACGCTTCATCTTGCTCACATGACCTGACTCCAGCGTACTTCCACCTTATTTTTCCAAACTAAAACTTACGATTCAAAAGAATAGCAATATCAGATGTTTGAAGAGATTAAGATAATATCTCATGATGCCCTATGCGCGATTTTGAAAGAGGGTCGTCTCCAGAAAGGCTGTTTCCAGGAGATGGCAATGGCTGTGGGAGCGGTGCGCCTATTCAGGGAAGGATTACTCTAAAGGAGATGAGAATCACTAGGTCACACGCTCGTTTGAAAAATGACCTACCACACCCTTTTCGTTCCGATATGTGATCAGCATCCCGCAACCCTCTAGCGGAGAACTAGGGAACAGTTTTGTTGTTATTTACTTTACGTTGTTGACTAACTATACTCGTAATTGCTTACCCACACTGAACAGCTCAAATTTCGATCAACATGGAACAATTTACAGTGAAACTCCTATTTAACATATTGACATTATGACTAGACAATTTCATTCAGCATTAGGTAGTGGGTATAAACGTGCCGAGAAGCGGGTGCCAAAATAACAGGACGCAAAGTTTAAAGGTTAGGCACTGCAGCATAACAAATACAAATTGACGAAGTTCTAGAGTTCTACACCTACACAATAACCCGCCAGCCACCGCAAGGGTGTGTGGCGGGGGGTGTTAGGTCAGCACCCGTAAACCAGAATTAAACCACATCCAAAACCAAATTATATCACCTCTACACAAATATTAGTTTGTTAATGCACTCGACAAACCTCAATCACACGAAAGAAAGTACTAACATGCAACAATATTTAATAACAGGATACGTACATTCAAATCATGCTGTAGAACTGTTAAAAATATGGGTCTGTCAAATAAAAAGAATAACATGCAGGAAGAAACATGCGAGATATCGACAAATATATACACTACCAATTCTAATTTAAATCTATCCGTTCTGCAATAAATTTCCCTGATTTTACGCGGATGATCTTATCTACCATGGTAAGTCAGGGTCTTTAATATGTCCTTAACATCCTCAAATAAGTAGCCAGCCTCAAATTCACGCAATAAATGTAAACAGTATTTAAATCAACGGTCAACTAGAGGCTCCCATCCTAATTCTTCCACTAGTGTCGTGACACTACAACGTTGTTCTACATCTACTGGTATCTCAGAGTTCCTGGTAACGAAAGTGTATTCGAGTGAGACTTTTCTCCCGTGTAGTCGTGCCCCAGAATCGTGCAGCGGAACCTGTCGCAGCAAATGAGAGCAATTAAAGAGAAGGGTCATGGCTGTGAGTACTTCTATGCTGATCTTTTCACCAAACTCACTCATTTTTGGCAATAATCACCGGAAAATGTACGCCAGGAATTTTTAATTCATTCAAACGACTGATTCCTCCACTCTATTTCTTAAAATACGGCTGAATTAATTCATAATATTGAAAGCCAACAGCAATAATAATAATATTCGGCCCTTAAGAATATTTTTATTAACCAAAAAATTTCATAACAGCAGATAGAAGTCGGGTGGCAGTAAATAAAATCATGCTGATAATAGACCATTTACTGGCCGGTAAATCACAAGTTGGAAGAGTACCATTATGAAGTGGTGTTTCACGACCACAGCAAGACGAAACCCTATAACAGTGACAACAAACCAAAAGAGCGGCCCCTTTAATTTCATCATAATGGTCTCCAAATTTCATTTAATATTACGTTAATGTAACCGGCTTCATGACCGCTGAACACGAATCGAGTTGAACGGTTCATTTTTCATCAAAAATCTCCCCCAGAAACCCACTCGAAAATTTCTAAAATGTATGATTAGGTATGCTATCAAATTGAACTCACGTCCGAATAACATCCGAAGAGACACGCAGCTGTTGAAATGGCAAATACATGATAGTTCCATCCTTTCCTTTCCGATGATTTCGTTGTTTATCTACGCTACGACCATGGTAACTCTGAGGTTGTCATGGTTGGGCATCCTAAAAATAAACAAATTGTTTATCAATTGTTACATCTGGCGTACTATCTCGAAATTTTATGATAATCAAGATAATTTGAATGCTTCCAATGGAGACGGCGCCTCTGCGAATTCCTATAGTCTTGGCGAACCTATAATATGTTCAATAAAAGTAGCACTAAAATTAATGACGAATAATATAAATTTTATGCTCCTAGTTCCATTTTTTTAAGTGGCCAAACCAGTAAATATTCTTGTCGACGCTTCTCGAACGGTGTGAAAACCTCATAAAAATGGTAATTTGAGTTTCAGTAGAGTTGGAACGCTTGCAAACTATGTTCACACTCAAGATTTCTTGTCAAAAATATTTGTTTATCAAAGAAATTAGTCGGTAAATCACATAGTTGAATAACACCCGAAAAAATGTCAAACATCCTCATTACTTGCCCACATTAACCCCAATGATTTCGGCACCCGTTCGTCTCGCTTGATGGCAGCCCATTAATTGCTACTTGGGTGTGCCGTAGGTGGTCATCTCCGATTAATTTATTTTCTCTCTCGTGTCCGCTTGGCTGGCGACAATGGTGGATGCACGCCTCTTCCACCGAGTGGGAGGGCGACCCTCCGTGGGCGTCGCGTGGGGATTGGGTGCGGGGTGCCACTCTGCCCGGTACATCATCCCATAGTGCGTGAGCGACCAAGGGTTACTGACTCCGGGGTCGTCACCCTTGTCTCCCCAACTCGATCTCCAAGTGTCGATAAATCCAGGGTAAAACAGGAATGATAAACGCGAGAGAGAGCGCACAATAAACATTTTTAGAAATAACATATCCTCCATATTGCTGAAAGAATATCCTGATCAATTTAGCGCCTTCTCTGACGAATTCTCTTTGTTCCGGCAACGGGGCCATGAAGTTTTTATTTTGATCTAAACGGTAATAAATTGCAGAATAAACATTTACAGCGGGTCTTTATGAATGCAGAGTTAGCTATTCCGTTGACTGAAACGTTGGTGTAGACTATACTAGGAAAAGGGCCTTGATACTATTGTGTTCTTTTTAAAAAGTCTTATTTGGACAAAAAATATATTTGAGCCTTCAACAAGAAAAGTTAACTAGTTATCGTAAGATAGAAGAAATATTGCCTAAATTTATCTGTCTACTGCCGTGTTATATTAATTTAGGAGTGCTTCAAAACACGTAATGTCTTCTTCCTCCGTTAAGGTTCAATCAAGAAATCCGATGAAATTCCTGTATCTTAATGTCAAAATTTTTCAATTTCATTTTCCTTTCAAATATTTTTAAACTTAAAGGTTAATATTTACACCCTGGTATAATGAGAAATAATAAAAAATAATTTGCACTGTACACTTTCACGATACGACTAGGCTCAGATTTTTGTGTCATATTATCATTGAAACTTACATTCAGTTATGTAGAATACAAAAATTATATTCATTAAGCATTTCCAGTGAAAAATTATAAAATACATTTTATTCAATTCAAACCAATAATTTTTGCATAAAATTT
The DNA here is from genome assembly GCF_022747635.1 of Hetaerina americana. Classification (NCBI taxonomy): domain Eukaryota; kingdom Metazoa; phylum Arthropoda; class Insecta; order Odonata; family Calopterygidae; genus Hetaerina; species Hetaerina americana. Next base: position 22,988,101 of record NW_027286069.1, read on the forward strand.
GTTTCGCCAGCCCCATTAAATTGTTAAATGCCCGAGAGTATGACGTAATCTGGACCACGAATGACATGGAATATGATAGTCCCGTTCTCAATCTCCTCAAAATTGTAAATCTCATCCAATTTTATGGGTTGGGACGAAGATAAATGTAAACAAAATGAAGGTTATGCGGTTTTCGAGAGAGAATTTAGAAGTTAAATAGTAAGATGAGAGTCCATAAACTAGAGCAAGTGGAATAGTTTGCCGATCTCGGAAGTTTACTGGACAAAAAAGGCCAAAGAAGTAGGGAAGAAGAATTGCTTAAGGCAAAGAAACTTTCATAAGATGGCGGAAATTATGGCAGGGACGTTTTGTAAAGATGTTTAGAAAAGGCTCGTCAATACTTGGATATGATAGTTACGTACGGCGAAGAAATATGGCCCTTGAAGCAGAATGATGGGCTTAGATTGGAGGGTTTTGAAATGTGGTGGTGGAGAATAATGGAAAAGGTGAAGTGAACAGAAAGGAAAACAAATGAGGAAGTGCTGGACATGGTGGATGAGGAGTGGGGATTGTTCGGAGAATTACAAAGGAGGCAGAAATATGGATGCAGAGCATTTTGATTGGCAATGGAACATTTGAGTGGGTAATAGAGCGGAGGACTTTAGGCAAGCGAGGAAGTCGTAGGAATGGGATAGGAATGTTAGAAGGAACGAAGTGAGGAAAGAAGCACGCGGAATCGAAAAGGAGTTTATTTTAATGTCGGATGACAGGCTGCTTGAGGTTATGGCTGTTTACTAGATGCCTATAGCTTTCAATAACATCAATAAGGACCTCCAGTGGAACTACGGCCTGGCGGGAAGTTCAAATTGAAATGTATCCGGATTCAAGAGCCGTACCCTGTATACTTCATTGTTCCTCACTTTGTCTGTCCATTTGATCTTCAGCATTTTCCTCCAGCACCATGTTTGAAATGGTTCCATTGTTCGTTGGTCCACTTTTCCAATATTCCATATCTTCGATCCGTAGAGTGCCATGCTCCACACGAGCGCTTTGACGAACTTCTTTCTTGTTTGCAATCTTATGTTCTTTGAAAATAGCATTTCCACTTCCCAATGAACGCCTTCTTCGCTTGGGCTCTTCTTCGCTTAATGTCCGGTCGAACATCTTCAATCCCAAGTTATACTGTTACCAAAGTAGATGAAGGATTCCCCACTTGCTCTGGTGGATAGTGTTTGGGAGAAAAAGAAACAAACGGTGAAATTTATTAATCAAAATTTGCCAAGAATTGGTGCATTGTAACTTTAGTTTTCACAAAACAGGTAATTATTAAATAACTAATTCATTATGTACGACGGATGGAATGTTTTAATCAATGACTAAATACGGCATTGACTAGAAGGTTAGTACTTGATCTTAGTTGAGAGTGAAGATAGTGGGAAATTCTTGAAAGAGAAGAACGAAAATGAGCGAAATGTCAAGCTCTTCGTAGAGTTGTTTATTTCAGGGAAACCACCTGGCACTTGTAATGGAAGGGAAGGTGGGATCTTTTAGAACTCAAATTGGGTGAGATGAGTGGGTTTAAGGAATTAATCTGGTGTACACATATTTTATTGCTGAGGCACGGAGCAAAAAAAATATTAAATTTATAGTACAGGAGGAATGCATGTAAATAAAATTTACATACAATTGCTACGAAGGAAAGGTAGTGGGGTTATGCAAGGAATTATGACGAGAGAGTTTACACGGACAGAAAATTGAAGAGGGGAAAGGTTAGAAGAACTCAAGATTTATGGAAGTGGTACGGGATGGTCGAAACCATCTGTGGTATGGATGCCCCAAGGTTGCGACGGATGAAGCAGCGAGTGGGAAGAGAAGTTTTGAGGAATACGCCAGAAAAAAATCGCAATAATTGATGCGAAGATTTTTTTGATAGTTGAGGGTAGGGCTTCATTCAACGCGTTATAAGCCCTATTTGGTAAGTGATATTCAGAAACGGCATTGAGTTTATGAGGGGGGGATGGGGCTGGGAAGGCAATTCCTTTTCCTGCGTCGCCTGAGTTTGGAAGGAAGACTCTGCGCCTGAATAAACCACATAAGTTGGGTGAGGCTGGGAATGTTCAAAGGAATAAGGAATCGATTCCGGACTCTCAGGAGAGTAGCCGAAAGCCCTGTTCGCTGTGCTACGACCTATCTTGAGAAATATATAAGGAGTAATACACATTCGTAGATGACTACAAATACATTATATAATTATATATACCCTCCTTTATATATATATATATATATATATATATATATATATATATATATATACATATAGGATTAGGATATAAATATTATATTATATATTTAATATTTAAGATATAAATTATTTGGACGGCACAATAGGACACAAATAAAATAGTAACACTTAAAAGGACACTCACATGGTAAATTGTTTAAGCTTTCGGCCCTCTCCTAGGCCTTCTTCAAGTAAGACTTACCTGACTTCAGTCTTACTTGAAGAAGGTCTCGGAGAGGGCCGAATATATATATATATATATATATATATATATATATATATATCACTTTTCCTCATCTCTATAACCATTTGAATGAATACGTATATAATTATACGAATATATTTATAATATATATAAACAGCCACCATTTCCTAGTCCCTCTTCACAAAACACGACCTGACACTTCAATAAGCCCTTCTTCGATTCCTCATGTTTTCTTCCTTCCTTCATTCCCTCCAACACCCCCATCCCATTCCTGTCCCTTCTTTTTTGGCTTAATGCTCTCCCTTCTATCATCACAGTCTTTAACATCCCCTTTCCGATCAAGATACTCTACTTCCAACTCTCCTGCTCATATGGATTTCTCCCAACAGTTCCTTCTACTCCCCCACCATACTATATATAGCATTTCCTCGCTTGTGTTCCTTTCTGTTCACTTGACCTTTTCCATTATTCTCCACCACCACATTTCAAAAAGCATCCAATATGTGTCTTTCATTCAGCTTCAATCACCACGTTTCCGCTCCTGAGATGACCATGTTCCATATTAAAGATTTAATGAGCTTTTCTTAACATCCTTACTCAATGTCCCTGTCAGCAGTTCACATCTCCTCCTTTTGAAAGCTTCTTTGCCTAAAGCAATTCTTCACCTTATATCTCTACTACTTTGGCTATTTTAGTACGCAACTGTTCCAGCTACACTGGTTTTGGCCCTCCTCTTTTAACATTTTACTTAGCTTTCCTCTCTCTCTAAAATCGCAATACCTTTGTTTTATTAATATTGATTCTCATCCCATGTGTATCGCACTGATTTTCCAATTCACTCAGCAATACTTGGAACCCCTTGGCTGACGGAAAAACAGAGCTTGGTCATTAGCCAACCTAAGTGGTTTTACGAATTCCTCGCCGACTTTCATTCCTATCTCCTTTTCTTCCCATCCCTCTCTAACCATTTCTCTCATTTATACGTTGGACAGCGCAGGTGATATTATTTTTTCTTCTCCTCTCCCTCTTTAAACTGCCCAATCAAATCCTTCCCTCTCTTTCCCCTCCATCCCCTCTCCACACCTGCCTCCCTCTTCCCTCCTCCGTCCCCATCTTCCTTCTGGTACATACGGTGACCACGACACCGAAAATTCGGAGTTTCTTTGCAAGGTGTGCTCCTGTGTTTTTTGTTTCCTTGTTTGTTTACCCTTTCTGCCATCCCAATGTAAAATTTTGCTTCACTAGGTTTTACATCAACATGTATACATGTACGTAAATGTAAGGTTTATAATAACTTCACTACTTTGGTCTTTTAAATCGTTAGCGAGGCACTTGGATAAAAACTACATAAACAGAAAAGGAATGCACAAAAGTTGAAAACGTCTTACTTTTAATATTTCGATGGCTCCAGCAATCTTCATCAAATTGAGAGGATTACTGCTTTGAGTTAAGGAGAGCGAATGTTGCTGGTAACACGGAAAAAATATATTATATATATATATATATATATATATATATATATATATATATATATACATATACATTCACATATTGTACATTATATACATATACAACAAAAAAATTATTTATTTAGATAAAAATATATATTTTCCCTAGAGAAAGGTGGTTTGGCCATAGAAATTCCGGAATATGTTTGAGTTTCTCTGTATTTTTTGTTCGTTTGCGTTATCACGCTTTCCTTTCAATTTATTACACACATCCGTGAGACTTTCCTTCAAGATATTATATATACGAGTATATATATATACTCGTGCAAATACACATACATATGTGTGTGTATAAACATACACACACACACACACACACACACACACATATATATATATATATATATATATATATATATATATATATATATATATATATATATATATATCTTCGAAATGGAACGCTCTTCGGCGCCGCACAAATATATAAAACACAGATTTAGATTTTTAGACTATATAGACACAAAGAAAGGACACTCACAATATGTTATTTGACGTTTCGATGACTCGGCTGTCGTCTTCAGAATCAGATTCTGAAGACGACAGCCGAGTCGTCGAAACGTCAAATAACATATTGTGAGTGTCCTTTCTTTGTGTCTCTATAGTCTAAAAATCTAAATCTGTTTTTTTACACACACACACACACACACACACACACACACATATATATATATATATATATATATATATATATATATATATATATATATATATATATATATATATATAAACATGCATATATACACGCCTCGAACACACGCAAGTCTAACAACCAAGCGAAGAGCGGGTAAATCGGAAAGGAAAGTGAACGACGAGGTACAAATACTTAAAGCCGAATAAAATATACGACTAGTACTTGCAAAATACATATATATGGACAACTACACGTTTAATAACTCCAGCGTGCATGATATTTCCGATATTCAGAGCAAAGCGTTATGTTTTTGCGCAAAAGATATTTTTTTTTCAGCAAGTTTCTTTGAGTTCGGCATCCCCGTCCTTGAAGCATCCCTTTCACCCCCTCCTCAGCCCACGGCGGTTTCCACGAGTTAAGTAACTTCTAAATTTAGAGGAACAATTCTCCCACCCCTTTCGAGTAATTTGTTCTCTTATAACGTTTTTCAAGCAAATTCTTGATTTTATAACTCTTTTTACGAGAGGGCTTAATGTCCCGAAGGCTGCGGCTCCGGAGGGGTTGCGAGGTTTCAACTGACCGCTAAGCAGGACCTTCAAACTGAGAGCAATTTCAGTTAGTGGTGATCAAATACATACATATATGTTACCATGTCCTTTTCCTCAATTTTGTCATTCTTATTTCTCTAATGCAGTGCGGGGTATATCAACCTTCATTGCAGTTCAGATGCTATCTTTACATCTCCGTCTGCATCGCACGCCCTACAAGTTACATTTGATTTATTTGATAATCATATATTTATGTTGAAAATAATGACTACTAATCTGGCTATCTGGACTCTTTTCACAAAATCTTAAAGTCAATTTACAAGTACCTGTTATTTTACAGCACTCACTAGAATAGTTAATATAACCCACTATTTTTAACAGATGCCGTATCACTTTCTACTTCTGTCCACACAAAATAGTGTGATTTTGAAAGTTTAACATTGCATTCAACTTTAAATTCCAAGAACTTAGATGCAATAATAAACTCAAAGCTTCGAGAACGAGTCTCCATTTCATTTCGGGACACCAAACAATCAAAGTGAGTCAAAAGCTTGAATACTAATATTCGACCACCCTTTCCTGCGTTCATATGATTAAGTCAAAAGTGCAAGTAATTAAAATAATGTCTCAACAATTAAAAAAATATATGACATGAGAAGAAATGGATGTTGTCTGCCAAAAACGATTTTCAATATTTACACTGAAAACCTTAATAATAAGTTCTTCAAAAAAGCGATAGGTACTCTTCAACTTCTTCGTCTTTTACATGGCACCCTGCAAGTCAACGATAGGCTGTGTGGCAGGGGGTGATTCAGGACCAGAGATACAACATCAGGAAAGTTTTTCTTTATAACTATTCACGCTATTTATGTACAATAATTCAAGTGAAGTAGACATGATAATTACAGATATAATGAACCACGGTATCTAAGTGTAAAATATTTCTCTACGCATACAAGACGAATCACTAGTAACAAAAAAGACGACGAAACAAGGCTTGATTAGATCATGACAAAATACTAAGCTATTTAGAATTAAAAAGAGCAATACGAGGTCTGTTTAAAAAGTATCATGACTTATGTTGTTTTTCAAAAATTATTCATTTATTCATGAATATCTATTTCGTCTCCTTCAAAGTAATCCCCATTAGTAATCCCCATAACGTTTTTTCCAATCCTCGAAGCACTTAAAAAATCATTTTTTTGTAATCTTGTTCAGCTCCTCCTACGATGCGGTTATTATCTCGTCTATCGTAAAGTAGCGTCGTCCTTTCATGGGCATCTTCAGTTCGGGAAAAAGAAAAAGTCACTGGGGGGCAGATCTGGGGAATAAAGTGGCTGCGGCATAATTAGTGTGTTGTTTTTGGCCAAAAATTCGCGCACAATTAACGATCTGTGAGCAGAGGCGTTGTCATGGTGCAAGCGCCAATTTTTGTTCTTCCACAAATCCGGGCGTTTGATGCGGATTGCTTCCCGCAAATTGCGCATAACTTGCAGGTAGTATTCCTCATTTACTGTTCTAACCTGTGAAAAGAAACTCATGATGCACCACGCCCCTGCAATTGAAGAAAACTATAAGCAAAACGTTCACATTCGACCGAACTTAGTGCGGTTTTTGCGGTCTTGGCTCGTGCTGCAGCTTTAACTGGGATGATTGAGCATTAGTTTCCACGTCATAACCATAAATACATAATTTTTTACCTGTTATGACCCTCTGGAGCAAATTTGGGTGTTCGCGAACAGAGTCCGACACCTCAATAGCAATGTTAATGCGTTGCTGTTTTTGATCGAAATTGAGCAATTTTGGTACGAATTTCGCGGCGACCCGTGTCATGCCCATATCATTGGTACAAATCGAATGGCACGAGCCAATCGATTTGTTTAGGTCCTCAGCAACTTCTCTACTGGTGATTCGACGATTGGCCAATACTATTTTCTTCACTTCATAAATGTTTTTGTCTGTCGTTGACGTGCTTGGGCATTCGGCACGCTCTTCGTCGTTCACATCTTCTCGGCCCTCTGAGGACATTTTGTACCCCCGATAAACGTTGCTTCGGTCCAAGGTAACTTCTCTATATGTCACAGTCAACATTCGGAATGCATATGCGCACTTAATTTCGTTTTTCACACAAAATTTAATGCAGATTCTTTGATCCATTTTTTTGGAACAGGCAAAAATCGAAGACAACCCAAAACACGCCCAAGCAAAACAGCTCTCAAAAATTACGAAACACATTCAAAATGGCCGATATTTTCGACATAAGTTAGAGAGACAGAAGTACCAACATAAAGCCATAAAAAATCAAATACACGTAACCCGTGAAAATTCAAAATTCACGATACTTTTTAAACAGACCTCTTACTTCTTTCTCTCTAGCGCAATGGGACACAATTATTCTGATCCTTTATTGTTAGTGGGAACTATGGCATCTTAAATCTTTCTGTCCTATACTTAATCTCTTTAATTCCGTTTGCGTGATCTCTCTAATAATACATTTTAAACATCTTCGCTACAGAGACCTGTTTCTAATTTATGCAAGAGATTTATTAGTAATTCTCACTTTCGTTCGGTGAGCGATTCCCAACCTAGCTCTTCCAATAATTTCGATAAGCTATTCAATTTATCATAACGACATTTAACGAATCTAGCTCCTCTACGCTGCACGCAATCCGATTCGGCAATCAATCCAACTTAATGAGGATCTCATATATCAGCAGCATATTGTAAATGAGGCCTAACATGCTAAAGATAACATTTTTATTTCACCTTCTCGTCAAATTTCCCCTGTACTCTTCTCATAAGTTATAATTTTTTGCCAACTTGTAAACATATTTCCTGCATAAATTTCAATCAGGAGAGATTGTGAGTGAGGATAATGGCAAAGTATTTGATCGGTTCTACAATATCTATTTCAGTATTCCTGATGGAGTAGGCGCTTGTAAGGGAACTGCTCTCATTACATATGTCTATCACTACATGCTTTTTTAAGTTCAATTACAATTGCAGATTGTTGCGCGAACGTTTTACTGCATTAAGGTGGTCTGCTGAAGCTACTTTTTCCTCAGGATTGCGAATATTTCTGTAAATCATTGCGTCGTCGGCAAAGAAAGCAAAAGGAAGGGTTGTCGTTTAAGTAAAATAAGGAATAAAAGAAGTCCGATGACACTTCCCTGAGGAACACCTAAAGTGACGCAAATAGGCCTTACATCATCTCCAAGACTACTCTTCGTACCCGACCATTCAAAAAGTCTTTAATTCAAACCAGGATATTTTTATCTATTATACCGTATGATTCTAGCTTTGTGGGTAGTTTTTTATGAGACGCATTTTAGAAGGGATTTTAAAATCATTAAAAATCGCGCATAACTGAATATTATTTGTCTTATGGTGGGAGGCAGTACTAGTGGAATCAGAAGGGGAGCAAAATTACACGATAGAGAACATTGTTAGTGTGGGGAAATCATTCTAAATGAACAAATTTTAAGAAAGACAAAATTGTTGAGAGAAAGTAGGATTGAAACAATCACAAAAGGAAAACTGGTAGTGAAATAATTTCAGTATTTGGGAGGCTTAGTAATATTGAATGAAAGCTGTACTAAAAAAATAAGATAGAAGATATCAATGGGTGAGAAAGCTTTTTGAAAATGTTAAGCAACTTTTCGCAGCAAGTAGAATTTCAGTAGAACTGAGAAGCAGATTTGTTACCTAAATGTTTTGTTTGGGATTTGGTGTCTCACAGCAATGAAACATGGATGTTTAAAAAGAAAGATGACACATTTTTGAAAAGTTTTGAAATATGGCTATGAAGAAGAATGCTTCAAATGAAGAGGGGAATGGACTGAGGAATAAGAAAGCGAGATAAGGATGGATAGTGAAAATAAATGCCGAGAGAAATCAAAGAGAGAAAGCTATCTTGGTTGTAGCAAATATTACGTCTAATTGCTTGCTTAGAAGAGAAACCACGGGGGGTAGAATTGTAGGAAGGAGATGAGGGAAATAAGAAGGAGGAGATTAGAAAGGGTAGAAGTTACAAGAAAATAAAAGAAGATGCTCAGAATCCGAGTTCGATGGAGGACATCCAGCTGAAAGTTGTTTGGATTTTCTTCTACTTGTGAGAGAGAAAACACAATAGCGAATGTTTTTCTAGAGAGAATAGAGTAAGCAACTACAGGTAAGTCATAATGGGTAAGAGTGTGATTTCAAAGAGGATCCACTTTAATTTTGGAAAGAATTTTATAAAACTGTGATAATTCTATACAATTTTCAAGTACTGGCAAAAATATAAGCAAACGGAACTAGGAATTTTTTAGAGAATTGCAAGACGCTAAAGTTTACTTTTGGCACCGATGAAGGCATTATTAGAGGTCAGCACAGTATGGGCAGGTCAGACCGCCCGGATAACAGAAGTGAAACGGATTCCGGCAAGGACAAATTTGAAAACGCTTCCTTCCCTAGCACGGTTCACAATCAAAACAAAGCCAAGGTTAAAGACCCCAACAGTCATGGTCGAAGAACCGAATTTTGATCTAAAATTTCTCTTACGACCACGTTACGTTCGCCCGATTTTATACGTAATTTTGATTGGCTAACTCACCATCCCAGCCACGTGCTTCTGTGGCGGCCTGCCGGGTCTAACGTATATTTAGCCCAATGGATTTCAATTAAGAAATTATCTCATTTATATATTTTCCAAAATTAAGTAATTCCAGAAAAATCCTCAAACTTTTTCGTAAAATTAAACGCAAAGCAGCCAGTCGCGATTAATCCGGTTACAAATCCGATATAACTTTTTTTACTACAACGATATTGCTAGATTATCGAGGGGTAGAAATTCAGTACGAATCATACGTACTTAGGTGTCGACCTTGACAGTGATTTTTCAAATATTTTGATCAAGGATTTCCGGTTTGTTCAGAGTAGTGGCCAGACTGTATTTGAACATACAACTCCTTATTCCTTCAGCACGAAAAACGGTATGCCAGAGCAAAATCCTCACGCTTCGGTCCAACTTCCTAATAATCCTGTTACCAAGTGAACGAGGGTGGATCGAATAGTTTGTAATTTTACCTGTGATCGTCAGATAAATGTAAGGCGTCTCTTACTTTGTCGAGAAAATTAAATGTTTCAAAGTCTGTTCCGTTCAATGTTCAATGAAGTGCACATGGACTAAAGAAGGTTTGTAAAACGAAAGCAATACGAATTTCTGCATCAAATGGACTTTTGTGTCTCCAAAGACTGATAATTCATAAAGTAATACCCCTCGCCCCTCTACTTACAAATTTTTACCGTTAATGTTTATTGCGTGTCCTTGAGACGAAAAGGAAGAATTATCCCGCACATATCATGCTATGCCACCGAATTATGATTGTATGTGAGTGTGTACATATGTGTATATATACATATATACACACACCGTATAAAAATATGTACATATATATTTATATATTTATAAATATAAATATATACATACATACATACATATACATACCATATATATGCTATATTTTCTACATTTATATATAACTATGATGCTTTCATTAACTAAGCAACTAAATAATAATCACTAATTTCGCCAATTTGATGCATCTTTTAGAATATAAACCGTAGTTATAAATTAATTATTACCGACAATTCAATCAAGGTTATAATGCTGATACAAGCAAATGGTTACTATTTTATCTCCTTTTCGAAGATAAGGTCTACCTATGTTGATCATAAAATGATTTACATAATTGAAATGGCGCATTAGAAAGAGCGGAATCGATTCAGATATTCCAAAAATCGTACTATTTTTCGGCTCCAACACAATTATATAGCCACTTTTAGTTTTCGAAAAGAGTTACGCTATTGATTTTTATTTTTTCGAAAGATGTATCCCGTGGTCTGTTAGTCTAACTCCCTTCCCATTCTCCATCATTCCGCCTACAGTGTCTTCCACTGGACGAATCTGGCAACCCGAAACCTGAGCGATAACTAATCAGATAGCACCCTTACAAATTTGAACATGCTAACATATTTTATTTCAGGAGCAATATCCATTCCAAAACTGCTTTGGTGGATCATCCTTCCCTCGAAATTTCCTCAAATTGAATTTAAAAAAATAGCAATAATATTACCAACTGGGGAAAAAAGTGAAATATTTTGAAAGTATCAATTTATTTCAATATACTTAATGATTAATTGTTCCCCGCTCAACTTTCTGGAAATTCATGTTAATTAAATGAATAGTACAATGTGTCTTTCCACTGTCCTTTATTCACGTACAACTAGTTTCAAAACTACTAGTTTCACAAACATCTAGTTTCAAAGGTAACTGATGATGACGCTTGAGCATTGAAACTAGTTGTACGTGAATAAAGGACAGTGGAAAGATACATTGTATTCTTCATTTAATAGACTTAATATATTGAAACGAGTAATATGTACTTTAGAGGATGATAAAGCTTTCCTATGCGTCGGAAAAATTTAACACATCGTTTAGACATGCATATGTTCATTCGCTCGCCCAACTATTCAAGCCCCCGATAAAGCATAATGCAAACAAAATATGAAAGGTCACACCGATAATTCCACTATTGATCATATATTTAATGTGCTGCTGTTGTAGAGCTCCCACCACTTTGTTCCATTCACTACTCATAATTCCAGGGGAAAAAGCACAAAAAGAAGGGGAAAGGATGGGAATCAAAGGAAATGAAGGAATTAAGATTCGTGAAGAGCGTAAGGAAAATGAAGTAAGAACAACAAAAAGACATGATTATCATTATCAAAAAAAAAAACAAAAAGGTTTGTAGTAATCAGTTAATGACTTTGTTCCTGAGTCATCAATAACATAAAATTGAAAACGCCTAAATCTTTATTCAATGTCACCAAAGTTAAAGAAAAAAACCTTTGTTAAATTTGTTGCGCCACGAAATTTTGCGGTAGTTTTTCGTTGAAAGCCAAGGTTATCGGGGTACTCTCGATTTGCTCCACTCTGCTGGACGATGGTTTCTACGGTGCTGCAGTCAGTATCTTCGAGTCGAGTCCGGAGCTGAGGGTGCTGACTCTAACGCACCGTGAAACCGTCGCACAACAAGATGGATATATCACGGAGTGAACCCGATGACCACGGCGCAATTAGTACGACACACATTATGCCCCTAATGCAATGCGCACTATTCATCGACGTGACTCACTTGTAGATCCAAAATGATTATTTCTGTTTCCTGAGTGTTCCTGAGCATTTTTTTCCACTTTTGAACCCACGCTTCAGTTCGAAGTCGCGCTACCGAATCGGCACTCGACTAATTCCAATCTCAAAATGATGACTACTCTCGTTTGGAGCTCTCCTCGCAGTTGTGAGGGAGGCGGACTGAGGGTCGCCAAGTTACCGTCGACCGGGAGGGGACGGCGACAAAGTGGAGAGCGAGATGACGCCCATCCAGGTCGGGAGAGAGGGCGGGTTTGCGAGAGAGGACAGGACAGAAGAAGAGGCGAGGGAGGAGGAGGGGCGGGACCCCTGGGAGGAGCACCACACCCAATGGATTCACACCCCCCCTCCCCTCATCCCCAACACTCGCCCCCGCCCGATCCCCCTCTCTCCACTCAATCCCCCTTCCCTCCCCGGACTCCTCCTGGAGCCACACCCGACCCACACCCGTCCCCTGCCCTCGGTTCTACCTCTCCCCTCGCGACGACACCCGTCTTCTTCTCCGATTCCTCTCCCCGACCTCCTCCGCCCCCTCAACCAGATCATCCCACCGGGGGTATAAAAGACTGGCGCCGGCCCGTGGTGGGCACACTCTACAGGTAGCAAGAAGCATCTCCCACAAGAGCAGCGAAGCAGCAAAAACATCAACATGAACGCACTGGTAAGAAAAAGAGAGCACACATACCATCTTCACCTCCTCCGAAAGTCTCCTCTTCCTACTTACCCCCTCCCCCCCACCTCACACCGCCAACTCCGCCTCCGATTCTTTCCAAGCCCACCTCTCCGCGCTTCGCTTTCGTTCCCTCTCGTTAAGGAGTGAGCGGAGCGACCGAAAATGGTTTGCCCGCCGCGGACTCCTCCTTCCTCCGCAGCTGCGTCATCCTGCCCCCGGATGGTATCGGGACCCTGAACTCCTGCTACTCCTCCTTTTCTTTAGCTCTCTTCGTAAGCTTCTTCTTTGCCGACGAGTTAAATAGAACGTGCTGTTTCCTATTCCCCGATGAAGCGTTTAATTTTTTTGTTTCGCTTTCCTGCAGCGAGATTCTCATTGTATCTGAGGTCCGATCCTCCCAACTGTTCTTCGCGTGTCATGCATCTATTCTATTTTTATAAACTTTTCATTGCATACCTAAACCGCAGACCATTGTGGAATCTCGAGTCCCTAGAAGTCACCTGTAATGTTATATTATTTCCCATGCAATGGAATGAGATTACATAACACTCACCGGCCTTGGAATTGGTAGGGATTAACCGTCACTAATCACCCGTTCATTTTAAAATGCATCCCATTTTGATCCATAGAAATTCAATTCAAGGGTAAATATCTGTTACAATTGTGATTTATAATTTTTATTTCTTCCAAACTTAACATTTAAAGGATTTTTGCCATACCCGGGAATCTAATTTTGAAAATGAAACCTAAATTTTATTTCCCATAATAATTTTCATTGCGGTAAAGAGTAAAAGTAATATGGATATTTTCACACTTGAATAAGCAGATACGCGCGTTAAAGTCACCCAAATATGGGACGATAACCAGATATGAGTGCATTATTAATAAATCCACTCCCGCCTACTCTATCACGTGGTTCGGGCTCCAGTTAACTCTTTTCTCTCTCTCTCGTATCTTGTCACAGGCTCCATTGACCGTCCTCCTCCTGGCTTCGGCCTCCCTCGCCCACCCCACTGGCATCTTCCACGGTGCTTTGGGTCCCATTGCCTACGCCGCCGCACCCGTGGTGACCAAAGTCGCCGCCGTGGCCCCAGTCACCTACACCGCCCAGGTCTCCGTGCCCGTCACCAAGACCGTCCACTACGCCAACACCCCCGTCGTCACCGGGTAAGTGAAAATCTTCCGGTCTCCATTTATTTTAAGCACTGGTTTAGCAACTCATTACACGGTTTTATTCTCTAAAACGTTTGTTTCAATAGACTGGAGACTTCAACGCTTATATTTAAGCTACCAACCAATCCAACCATGGTGTACTAGTAAATTATTTGTATTCCTGCAAGCTCAACATGACAGAATACTTTTTTAGTGAAAGGAATATAAGGTATATAATAAAATACACTGAGCAGCATTGCACATATCAAGGTTTCCCCCCCGTGAAAAATATTTCAGGGGTAAAATACCGATATAATAACATTGATACATTAACATAAGGGTATTTTACTCTTAGAAAGATTTGTAGACATTGAAACCGTGGTTTGGGAAGGTAAAATTCATGAAAACCATTATTAATACATAGTTCATTGATTTATATCGTATTTTAATCCAAGGCGAGGGTCATTTATGTAGTTTGTATCAGATGTGAGTTTTTCACGAAGGGTTTCTCTATGTGTTTTCCCAATGTTTTGTTACCAATACAGATACTCCTCCACCGTCGTGAAGCCCGCTCTTGGAGACCTTCCCTCCCCCCTTGGAATCAACTCCGTGGCTGATGCTGCTGCCCGTGAGGCCGCCACCTCCGGATCTTATGTCTCCCAGACTGAAGTCCTTGCCCCCGGCAGGCAGGTCGCCTCCATCACCCCTCAGGTCACCCAGGTAAGAGAAGCGTATGACTGATTCCTTCACATTCTTCTATTCCGAGTTCGTGATCCGTTCGTTCTCTGATAGAGTTTTCATCATGTGGATTAAAACAAGGTTCGGTACCAAGAGCCCCTCGTTCCCAAGATCCGGTCTTTCTCGTATGCCCCCGCCTTGCGGAAGAAAGATGCTAATACCACAGAGTTGCAAGAAAATCCCGCATTTCTCTCAAATTTTTTTTCTGTCGCGTTCCATTCGTCGAGGTCAAGGGCGAGGGCGCTGGGTCTGCATTTCGAAAAACCAGCGTCCTCCTCGACCGACACTAATCCACATGACGTAAACAAACAGCTGTTTCATATTAAATAAAAAAATTGCCAACCCGGAATTCGAACCTGGTGCCATCATATGTGTGGTCTAACTGATCAATAAACCGTGTCGTCTTTTTCCGTGTTGAATTACAGATGGGAATATAAAGGAACAAGGCAATCACAGCTTTTTTTACACTCAGCACAGTTTTCCATAAGTGCCAATTCGCAAAAGAACTCTGTCAGAAATTGAGGGATCCGGATTAATTTCCGGTATAGGAGTGTGATTTTTTTATCAACCGCTGTCAAAATACTCTCATTTTCGCGTGCATTAAGGGATAAATTTGCTCAAGTTACTGCTTCGGCATGTTCTACATTCTTTTTTTATTTTACCGGTCTAGAAACACCTTGATGTGTTTGAAAGTTTGTTATGATAATGCGGACTATGACGAATGCAATTCCTTCGTTAAACTGTGGGAGCTTAGGGTGCTCAGTCATATCACATGATAATAATTATTATTTAATGACTTATTCTCCTTTGTCACAAAACGTTACAGAAACATAAACAATTGTACATATTATATTATTTCACGGAGTAAGTTCGACAGAATCGTATACATATGGACTTGTAAATTTAAATTAGAGCTGATTGCCCAGAAAATTAGGAGTTAAGTTTAAAAATTATTTTAATAAAAAAACCATTTGAGAAATTCACAGTAGAAAAAGAGCATTCATAAGCATACGTGACTGAAGTACTTTGTCATTAATTGTGGGATCCAAGTTGGTACCTCGAGCTTTGGGAGATGAACTTTTCAAAATTGATTTCCCACTATTTGTTTTGAACTTTGTCGGGCGATCCCGATAAAGATACCACTCTCGGGTCATCCATTCTCCGCAATGTTCCTGAATCCACCCTCACCTTTTCTCTCCTCCTGCAGGTCGTCCCCGAGGTCTCCGTGAAGAAGGTCCCCGTTGACGTCCCCGTCCACGTCCCCACCCCCGTCGCTACCCCCGTCGCTACCCCCGTTGCCACCCCCGTCGCTGTCCCCACCCCTGTCGCCGTGCCCGCTCCCTACGCCGCCTATGGCACCTACGCCTTGGCTGCCCCCCAGGTCGCCGTCAAGACCGTAGAGGTCAAGGACCTCCCCAAGGTTGAGGTAAAGACCATCGCCGCCCCCGCCGTCATCGGGCACAACTTGTACGCCACCCCCTACGCTGCCGCCGGCTACTACGGCGCAGGCCTCGTCGCCCCTCAGGTCGAGGTCAAGAACATCGAGACCGGTGAGATCGTCAAGACCTACGCCTACGGTGCCTACCCCTTCGCCAAGTACATCTAAGCGTGACCATGCCAGGGAAAAGGGAACCAGAGTGCCTCTCTTCCACATGACAACCTTAGATATGCACAAGGATATTGCCTTCTATGATGGCTGTTCCTGAATGGATTACTTGTAGTGTACCGAAGAGGAGAACTTTGGAGACCGACCATGAACTCAAGCAAGGAAATTACCATTTACAAGAAAAATGAAAAGCATAAGAAAAAAAGGGTGTGAAACATTAAAAATAAAATAATTTTTTTTACGAATCCATGCCTATCTTGATTTCACCTGTCCCTGTTGCCTATAAATATATCATAAAGTTCACTGATCACTACCGATTCATGACAGAAATCAATTAAATTTTATTCTTTTATTGAAAATGCGAAATTTTCATCCAGAATATTTGCCCATATAATTTAATTTAGCCATAAAATCTACTACATATTAATTTTTTAGCCAGTTAAAACCCGTTTTTTTTAAAAGAGGAACAAGGAAATTCCAGAAATAATTAAATTTCACCATAAAATCTTATATGTATTATTTTTTTAGCCAGTTAAAATTCATTTTTTTTAATATAAGGAACAAGGAATGTTAAAAAATCATATGTTGAGAGGCTATTATTTTTTAATATCATTTTGCATATTTATATTATTAAAAGCAAATGGATTATTGTACTTTTTCTACTTTTGTCGAAATGATTTAAGTAAGAGCGTTAAATCTTGTAAAATCGTATTTTATAGGAGATTCCGATTTGTAGTGAGGAGGGAATACGAACTAAGGTTGTCCTTATGGTAATAACATTGGTACTATTCATTAATAAATACATAATTTAATTTAATTAATAAGTAGTAGTGATCATCGGGTTTAATATGTTTGATAGCTTAAGCGGTTTCCATATCTGCTACAATTGGAAGAAAGCAAGACATCCTGTTCCTCCACAACCTCAGTTCCTGGCACGGGATCTAAACCTACATGAATCAAGGTAATTAGATACATGCTTTTGCTTTTTAAATAACTTAGACTTGGCATCAGATGTCATCGAATCTGCTTTTAAAATGTTCACTCCCTGTCAACCGAGGAAATTAATCAATTACAGCCAAATTCATTGAAAACTATTGAACTTATTAAAGCTAGGTTTTGGACGGTCCTAACAACCGTCTTGTCTAGCATGTTGCAGAAATTTCCTTATGTGGTATTGAGTCAATTTCTTATTCTTCATGCCTTTTCTACCTGCCTTCATGCTGGCCAGAAAGCCCATTCCTTGTCTTCCATAATACCCTACTTTCTTAACATTTCCTCGACCTTAAAAGGTTATTGCACCACCATCTTGTGCTTAATCATTATAAATATCTAAATTTTTACGAAATTAATATTTCCACCAAATTTTAACGCATTCGATTTGATATATAGTAATTATAGATTGGGGATTGTTCATTGAAAAATATTTAAATGTCATGGAAGATGGAAGAATTCGGTTAGCGAAAGAGACATTTTCATAGGAATAAGAGAACTGATGATAGATATTCGGAGTAGAGATGTGAAGAAAAATTTAATTAAAATTTTTTATTAGGACCACAGTGTTTTGTGGATGTGATAATATCCGGTCTTTTGAGACAAGAGGGCAAGCAACGTTTGCAGGCTTTGTAAATATTATATAGGCGAAAAATGAAGGTAATTAGCTGGAAAGAGAGGTAGACAAACTCTGGGCAATTCGAAAGATTCATCGTTTAAGTCCCGGTAAAGGAAATATTTTTGCACTTGTGACCTGTTCGACTCCGCCTTTCCCAATTCTCTTGTGTTTGTCTTTAATACTTGCTTCCATCCCTTTGTCATATACCTACATCCATACGAATGAATGTTTACTCACCATTTTGCGGGTTTTCTGGTTTGAATATACACACACATACACACATATACATATGTGTGTGTGTGTATGTATATGATTTCGTCGGCGTAACACGGAGGTGCCGAATAATAAATTGGACAGCAACAAACAATGTACAAACACATAAAAAGATCACTCACACGTTTTTCTTGATCATTTAGACGGAATTCTGCTCCGTCTTCATCGGAAGATAGATAAGTGATGACCATTAATTAAAAGATAGAGAAGTAATGGTCATTACTTCTCTATCTTCCGATGAGGACGGAGCAGCATTCCGTCGAAATGATCAAGAAATAACGCGTGAGTGATCTTTTTTTGTGTTTCTATATTGTTTGTTGCTGGCCAATTTATTATATATATATATACTATATATATATATATATATATATAAAATTATATATACACATATGTATATAATTATATATACATATGTATATGTATTTATATAATACATTATTATATATGCATATACAAATTCAATATATACTCACCCATTAACAAAATTAAATACCTAGTTAAATTATGGCAACCTTATGAGTATTATTTTCGTGTCCTTGTATGTCAGTAGATGCATGGTATCACCTAGTAGTGGGAAGTGGACAGCTGTGGTCAACGCGTGCGGTATGCGGGATGTGAGGTTACGAGGCTAACCTTCAGAAAATACGCTCCTTTCTTGAGAACGTTGAAAGGTTGCCTCGTGTATGATTTACCAGACTCTTTACGACAGTTTCCAAACATATAGGGAAATTATCTCTATTAATCGTTAAGCTAAAACTTTCCTGCAGCTAGTGTGAATAAGTTCATAAATTGCTATCAATTCTCTCATTTGGCCAATACTAATAATCGATAAAAGAAGGGTTCAGTTCCTTTTCTTCAGTTTTCCTATCATGTTCCTTTCAAGGGAATGTGTTAAATAGCATATCAGGAGCAACATTATACCAGAATTGTTAATTATCACACACCCTAGCGGTGACTTGCAGGTTATATTAAAAATATCATTAATATTACCATTATTAATTGCCACACTTCCTAGCGGTGACTTGCAAGGTATATATATATGAAAACATTATTGAAAACGTTACCTTCTTCTTCGGAGAATTTTTAGATTATTAAGTTCTAGGATTAAGGAGTTATGTTAATGGTGCTTCTATATGATTTAATTTGTTACAGTTTCTCCTAATTACTTCCATGACAATAATAATATCTTTCATAGCGTTCATAGCATAAGGAAATAAATAATATGGCGTGTTTCAGGAATAGCATTTGCAAGACTAGTTATAGTAGTTTCTACTAGATTTCATAGCTTACCTCCACATAGAGCTCCCCAAAAGCCGCTTGGAGAGCATGTTATTAAGGCAAAAGCCAGTTATGCATAAATATGTATATATACACTTATGCACATATATATATACACATACATACATATATGGCCATATATACAGGGTTCGTCCGGAAAATAAGTGTACTGAGCCCAGGAAAAAAAATTTATTACACTTTTACATATCTTTAGCTAATATTCCTCAAAATAGGACCCTTTTGAGTCGATACACTTGTTCCAGCGGCGTTCCCATTCCTGGAACGCTCCCGCGAAGCCATCATCGGGAACCTCTCGAAGACACGTCGTCACGGCCTCTTTGACGGCGTCCAAAGTCCCGTATCGCGTTCCTTTCAAACTCCTCTTTATCTTCGGGAACAAAAAGAAGCCCGGGCTGTAGGGCGGGTGCGGCAGCGTTGCCACGCCGTGCTTGGCCAAGAAGTCCGACACGACAAGCGCGGTGTGAGACGGCGCATTGTCGTGATGCAGCCGCCAGATGTTTTTGATCGCTCGCCGGACGCGGGCGACTCATTTTCGAAGCCTGTCGAGCACTTGGACGTAACATGCAGCATTTACAGTTTGTCGTTCAGGTACAAATTCGTAGTGGACGACTCCCCTTTTATCAAAAAAGACAATGAGCATCGCCTTGATCCGAGATTTGCTCATGCGAGCTTTCTTTTGCCGGGATGATGATGGGGTGTGCCACTCCGCACTTTGTCTCTTCGACTCCGGGTCGTACTCAAAGATCCACGTCTCGTCACCCGAAACAACGTTCTCTAAAAAATGTGGATCATTTTTGCAGTGATCCGCAAGTTGTGTCGCGATTTCCAAACGATTGAGTCTTTGATCATCACTGAGCACTTTCGGCACCAACTTTGCACAAATTTTTCGCATCTGCAATTGGTGCCTAATAATCTCGTGCACTATTGTTTTTGGCACATTACACTGCTCTGCTATCATCCGAACACTAAGACGACGATCAGAGTTCAGTACATCGCGAACTTTTCGCACATTTTGGTCGGTGAGTGTCGTTGATGGGCGTCCAGGCCGTGGTTCGTCGTCGACCTCTTCTCTGCTCTCCACGAACATCTTGTGCCACCGAAAGATCATGTTTCTGGACATGGCTGACTCCCCGTAAGCCTGGTTAATCATACCGACAGTTTCGGTAGACGATTTCCCAAGCTTTACCGCAAATTTGATGGAATAACGCTGCTCCAAAAACTTCGGCATCGCGTTCCGTGACGTGGGTCGAGCGTGGAGGTTCGCGTTAACAGAGCTCCTCACTACACCACAGCTCAGAGCCGACTGTCTTTTTCAGCCTCGCTTGCCAACATACCCCCCTCCAATCGCAGCCCGTCAGAGCGGTGCTGAGCGCGCCTGGAGCGGCGGGAAAAAATCAGTACACTTATTTTCCGGACGAACCCTGTATATGTACATATATATATATATATATATATATATATATATACATATATATATATATACATATATATATACATATATATATATATGTACATATATATATATCCCTCCCTGGACTACAACCTTGACGTGGTGGAAGGGCTTGTGCGTTCTGATGACCCCTAGAGCTGTGCTGGCGGGAGTAATAATAATTGCTCCTGAGAGGGTCACCCATGCCAGATAGGTCGAAGGTTAGGAGCCAGACGAAAAGTAGTCCACGCAGCGTCTGTTCCTCAGTGAGGCGGCTGCAATGGCGTCTGACCCCAGTGGGGCGGCCAGTAAGTGATGGTGTCACGTTAAAAACACTATTAAGGAAGGCAACAGGAAACCACCTCAATTATCATTCCCAAGAAAAATATGATGGACAATAGAGATATTTTGAGTCCTGGCAACCACGGGGCTCGGCCCAATCGGCCGTGTGTCGTGCCCGGCAGCGGGGGAGGCAAGGCTTCCGCGGTCGTCATCCCACGAAACCCTTGCAGGGGAAAACCAGCAGCAGCAGGACTGAAGACGCAGGAGAAGAAGACCAAATTAGTTAGAATAGGAACGTGGAATGTTAGGACAATGATGAGGACAGGGAAATTGGAGAATGTTAAGCGAGAGATGGAAAGGGGAAATATAGATATTTTAGGTCCATGCGAGGTGAGATGGAAAGATAGCGGGGATTACTGGAGTGATAAGTATAGAATAATATACAGCGGTGGGGACGAGAGCCAACGAGGGGTTGCCATAGTATTAAATGAAGAGGTAGCAAGAAGCGTAGTCAACATAGAGCAGGTAACGGATAGAATACTACTAGTGGAGATAAAAGCAGAACCGACGAACTTAGTTATTATTCAGGTATACATGCCACCGAGCAACCATAAGGAAGAAGAGTTCGATAGGATATACGATCAGTTAGAGGACATGATCGCGTGTGTTCCTGCAGGGAAACATTTGATAGTGATGGGGGATTGGAATGCGACAGTAGGCGAAGGAAGAGATGGTGATGAGGTGGGGGACTACGGTTTAGGCACGAGGAATGACCGCGGGGAGAAAGCAGTTGAATTCTGCAGGAGACAGGGGTTAGTCATCACCAACACTTGGTTTAGACACCACAAAAGACGCAGGTATACATGGAAAATGCCAGGAGACTCGGGAAGATATCGGCCAGATTATATCCTGGTTAGACACAGGTTTAGGAACAGTGTTATGAATTCCCACAGCTTCCCGAGAGCGGATGCGGACTCAGACCACAATTTAGTTGTTATGAAATGTAGCGTACGTTTCAAAAAGATAAGGCAGGGGCGGCGGGTTAGAAAATGGAATGTAGAAGCATTAAATCGGTTGAAGAGGAAGGAATACAAACAGGCGGTAGAGAAAATCATGGAGGATGTCAAAGGGCTTAGTACTATCGAGGGAAAATGGGAAATGATCAAGAAAGGGTTGTCTAAAGCCGCAAAAGACACTATAAGAACCGTTAACGCTAAAAGGACTAGGAATCCATGGATCACGGATGAGATGATTACAAAGATGGATGAGCGGCGAAAATGAAAGAATATAAATACAGAACTAGGCAAAATGAAGTACAAAGAATTGAACAATAAATTGAGGCGGGCAACAAATAAAGCAAAAGAAGCAGGGTGGAAGACGCAGTGCGAGGATATAGAAAGTCTGCAGAGGAAGGGTGAAATCGGTGCGCTGTACAGCAAAGTTAAATCGTTATCGGGAAGTAAGAAAGAAAGAGCTATGCTAAAAGTTAGAGATAAGGCGGGTAAGGTAATAGTTGACGCAGGAAAGATCCA
The DNA here is from genome assembly GCF_022747635.1 of Hetaerina americana. NCBI lineage: Eukaryota > Metazoa > Arthropoda > Insecta > Odonata > Calopterygidae > Hetaerina > Hetaerina americana. The sequence continues at coordinate 23,011,041 of NW_027286069.1, forward strand.
AGAGAGATGGAAGGAGTATATAGAAGAACTGTATAGTAAAGAACTCAGACCAACAAAGTTAGACATTGAAAAAGAAAATGACGTAGAGGAAGACAGCTTAGGTCCAGGCATACTAGACAATGAGATAGAAAGGGCATTAAGGGAGATGAAACTAAATAAGGCCGTGGGGGTAGATAACATTCCCACGGAACTTTTAAAATGCTTAGGAAAATGTGGGAGGAAGAGGCTATATGGGCTGATCCGTAGTATTTATGAGGAGGGAATCTGGCCGGAAGACTTTGTGAGATCAGTTTTAGTTCCTATTCCGAAAAAGGTAAAGGCCACGTCATGTGAGGACTATAGGACAATTAGTTTGATATCCCACGCAGCTAAAGTTGTTCTCAGGATCATAAACAAAAGGATTGAGAGTAGGGCAAATGATTACTTAGGGGATGATCAGTTTGGGTTTAGGAAGGGGAGAGGTACGCGTGATGCCGTTGCAGTTATGAGATTATTAATCGAGAGGAATATAGAACACAACCAGGAGGTATTTGCCTGTTTCGTAGATTTCGAAAAAGCGTTTGATAGAGTGAATTGGGAAAAACTAATGAGTATATTGCAGAAAATAGGAATAGATTGGAGGGAAAGGAGGCTAATCCGCAACCTGTACATGTCTCAGACTGCTAAGGTGCGGGTGGGAAGCGGGGAGTCGGGATGGGCAGTGTTAGGAAGGGGTGTAAGGCAGGGTTGCCCATTATCACCGTTGCTGTTCAACCTGTATGCAGAGGAAATGATCAAAGAGGCATGGGAAGAACTCGTGGTAGGAATGAAAGTGGGCAGGGAATTCGTAAAATCAGTTAGGTTTGCTGATAACCAAGCTTTAGTTTGTCAGTCAGCCAAGGGGCTGCAAGCATTGCTGAGTGAATTGGAAATTCAGTGCGACAGGTATGGGATGAAATCAATATTAATAAAACAAAGGTTATGCGATTTTCTAGAAAGAAAAAGGCCAAGCTTAACATTAAAATAGGAGGGCAAAAACTAGAGCAGGTAGAACAGTTTACGTATCTCGGTAGTGTTTTAGACCAACATGGTCAGAGGGACATAAGGAGAAGAATTGCGCTAGGAAAAGAGGCTTTCACAAGGAGGAGGGAGTTGATGACGGGGACTTTGAGTGAGGATGTTAAGAAAATACTCATAAAAACTTTGATATGGAGCGTAGTTATGTACGGTGCGGAAAGGTGGTCATTGAAGAAGGAGGATAGACGTAGACTGGAGGCTTTTGAAATGTGGGTGTGGAGAAGAATGGAGAAGGTGAAATGGACAGAGAAGAAAACAAATGAGGAAGTACTTGGTATGGTGGGCGAAGAGAGGGGTTTGTTGGGAGCAATCCTATGGAGGCAGGAAAAGTGGAGAAGGGGGTGTTGACCGGCAGTGGGATGTTGAAGACTATGATAGAGGGTAGGATGTTGGGCAAAAGAGGAAAGGGAAGGAACAGGATAGGGATGTTGGACGGGATGAAGAGAGGAAGGAAGTACTCAGAGATGAAGAGGGACCTGATGTAGAGTAGGTTGCTGGATTGTGTTTTTTTTAGGAGTCACAAAATATTGATTTGGTATGTTTTTTCATTCAAAAGCCTACCTTAACCGGTAGATTACCTTATAATAATAATTATAGTGGTTAGTTTGGGGATATTGTACCCAGGAGAAAATGGGCCACTACTGGACTGGTGTAACATGATATGAGCGTCAAAATTTCCTCTCATATCCTATCCTCTCAAATTGATGAATGTTAAGACAAAACCTCGGGTTTGCAACATGACAGTGAATAATGGGGATGATAACAAATCCAGAAAAGACAAAGCAAATGGGGGCCCCGAAAGATTCCCCGCCACTGCCCGCCCCCTGAGCAGAAATTTTATTTTTTCATTTATAATTTTTTATTTAAAATACCCTACACCGCCACCGCCAGGGTGTGTGGCAGAGGGTCTATACACACCAGAGTAGAAATAGGTACGAAATAGGGACAACAAAAATAGGTTCAACAGAAATAGGTATAACAGAAAAAAACACTACAGAAATAGGAACGAAGAGCTTTGAATGAGCAAAAAAATTCTTCATTGGCTTTTTTATAAGCGATGCGAAAAGTACGAGCGAAGAAATTTAAATCAGAATAATATTAGAAAATAGTTACTATTGTGGGATAGGTGAGGAGGCAAGATCGTAAACTCATAGCAAAAAAACAAAAATAACCCTTACTGATTAATATATCCTTGAAAATATCTGTTTCTTGGTAATTTTCGTTCACTCATTAAAACACAACATACGAGTACTACTAACATAACTCCTATATAAAAATGCGAATATTTTTTTGCTTTCTTTGCTTGAATATTTTTTTTTGCGTTTTCAAATAATTAGAGGTGCATCAGGAGTGTAAAAGGGGTCGTGCTTTTTGAACCCTTACTTGATTTTTATTGAGCCATCTAATTTGATCGTAAGAGGATGAGCTTAACTGGCTCGAAAGCTAGGCGAGATAGCAAGGAATCCGGGCTCAAAACCAGCTTAAGGCGAATGACTATTTCATTCAATTGCTTCCATTATTTTAAGTACAAACCAGTGGGTGACTCCGTTTAAGTTACTACATTTTCCGAAGTTCTTTGAACTCATACCATATAGTTTAAATGTAGATTTTTTCTTAATTTTACCAAAATGTCCTAATTTTATTCTTTTTGTTTAATTAATTTTATCGTTATTACTTACGGCAACCCGAAATTTTAGTCTGAACCACGAGGGAACAGCCCGTCATTGGCTGAAATGGTTATTTCTCTGTAGATAATACCGGGAAAATGTAACCTGCGTTTTTGATAAAACAATTTGATTCACAAAGGTGATAAAGAAATGTTACTTCATTTGACGGTTTCTAGCTAAATTTGTGGAAGCTCATGTTTGTTAAATGAAGAACACAGTGTATTTTCCCACTGTTCTTTATTTTGGTACTACTAGTTTCAATGCTTAGGCGTCGTCATCAGGTACAAAGTAGTCAAGTTGCGGTCCATTTATATACCATTCTCGGGGGGGAGGGGTGGGTGACAGAGGGGGATGAGGGGGAAGGAGGGGGGGGAGTGATACCGTCACTTCCCATAAACACAGCCCCTCCCCTACCCCCCCTTTCCCCTCTCTCACTCACCCCTTCCCCACAAGAATGGTATATAAATGGACCGCAGCTTGACCAATTTGTACCTGATGATAACACCTAAGCGTTGACACTAGAAGTATCCAAATTGAGAACACTGGAAAAATACATTGTGTTCTTCATTTCACGATAAAGAAGTCACTTCACTTAAGCTTGACTACATTTTAATATGCGGCAAGTATCAGAAATCCAAGGGAGAAAACACGTTAATTAAGGAATTGGAAAAGATTAAGGAAAAACCGCTTGTCTTATTAGCAATTTTGTGGATGATGTAAGTTTTTGAAATTCCATGATACGTAGTTTTAAAAAATACACGGCTTATTCCACACAAATATAAATTTATTGCAACCGGTTTCTATACAGTGTATCATTATCTGGCCTGATGATGATACACTCTATCGAAACTGGTTGTAATAAATTTACATTTTCGCGGGATATCTGAGTGTTTTTCCTTCAAACGTATCCGCTTGTCTTGTTGAAAATATTGCAACGGGAAAAAATTAAGTTTTACGAGTATGTTTCAGGAATTAGGTTGAGAGTCTCTTGATTCACAAAGAATGCATTCTAGGTATAAAACTATTGGAAAGGCACCTCATGAGTGATTTTTTTATTTTTTTTATTTTAATTTATACATTCCCTGCAAGCCGCCGCCAGGCTGTGTGAAAGGGGGTGAATAAACAATAGACTAATTTTACCCGAATATGACCCTACCGCGGTCGAACAATGTTATTATGATCCCTTAACGTTCGTGTAAAAAGGACATATTAAATCTATCTGTTCTACGCTTAATTTCTCTAATTTTACCAGCATGATCTTTTCTACCCTAGTGCGATGGGAGTAATAATACATTTTCAACATCACTGCTAAAGAGACTCCTTCCAGTTTATGCATGAGCTTCAATCTGTAATTTTACCTACATTGAGTTTTCTTACGACAACGAGGAAGTTACAATTGCAAACAAATGATATTGGTAGATTCGACCTCTGCGATAAAATAAGACAACTTGATTTACAATCGTCACAAGCAGATTCAAGTTCTTGTTCTTTCCTCGTACGATACGCAATCGTTTACCAGAGTCAAATACGAGTGTCTTAATATGTTAACTTAATAACCTAAATTTCATGATTTAGTCTAACATAACCATTATCAAATTGATGAATGAGTGTCACATCCCCTGAACATGTTCACTGCTCACCTGAAGAGTTCCCAAACAGCTAAAAAAATAAATCTCTCCAATATACGAGTAGTCCTATATCGTAGTAGATATCCCTATGTATCTTTAACACTTTCTTTAATTGTACCCAATTTTCTCTGTCGAATGCCTTTTCTAAATCTTCGAAACAAAGAAATACGCCCTGATTGAACTCGATATACCTCTCTATTAGTGACTTCAATAGTACGTAACCGCTCCCTTTTCTGAATCCAAACTGATCATCCCCTAAAGTTTTGTCCATCCAAAAACCTACGTTAACCGGTAGATTACCTTAAAAAAAATCATTAGTCCTCCAACCTCTTACTCAGGTCACATTCACAAATTGATGAGGAATGAGTTGGTATGGCAGACACGTCTGGTGGTTGATATCGTCGCTGGGATCCCCTCGCCATTAAGCACCTCCACAGTGGGCTGAGTCATCAGCCTTCATCGCGCCCATGCCCAATATGGAACTCGAAACGCTTTGCTTCAACGACAATAAAAAAATCGCCCTCTGTACCAACCAGTCTCGTATTTCTTGTTCCTCCTGAACCTTATGGCTACCTTTTTCCCCACCCATCCCTTATAATATGCAATCCCTGTGCAGGAAACGCATTCCATACTAAGGGCTCTCCTTAAAATATCATCCTGCAATTTCTCTCCGCTTTTCTCCTCAATCCTCACCGTATTGACCCTGAAATATTTTACATTTCCTGATTTGCAGATTATATTAAGGATCAAATCCAGCTGGATTGGTTTGTTTAAGGAAGAAAGGAAGCATGAATATTTTACCATACCATCTTTGGGACATGGCATACATTCCTCAGGGTATTCTTTTACTGTTTTACGAGAGACAAATTTAACGAAACTTCCGTCGGCCTCTGCAGCATCCTCTAAATATTATCCATTCTGAGCGAAAGACGCTGACTATATTAAAAAGTGGAGGCTTTACGAGCTGGCACTAAGATGCTCTATTTAGAATATAGGTGGTCTTATAGAGGTTCCTTCCTTGTTCCCATGGCTGTTGGAGAATCTCAAATTATTGTACTGCTTTATCGCGGATAGATCATGACAAAGGAAATCTTTACTCTGTATTCATAGTAATAACTTAAATTCCTTGTCGATTGGTTCGTAACCTGATATGCCTACCCATCTTCCATAGCGTTATGGAAGCTCTTAACCTAGCTTTTACACCATTAAGACGATTTTCTTAGAGCACATTAACTTTAGCCTTGAGACCGATCCTATCTCTCATTTCGTCTGGGCAGATCTGACATTTAAAAAATTACATAACTTGGGTGAAGTAATGTTTACCCAGAGGCGTCACCAGGAATCGAACTTGGGTCCTCCGATTCGTAGCCCAGCGATCAAACCACGATACGACCAACGCCCGTCTCATTGTAATATGCAGCCTTAAATGCGTTAAGTATGGATTTGCTCTTGAGTAAACAGGAAAGCAATATGAATTAGTCCTTGTTGTTCATACGAAAATTTGTATCAGATAATTATTTCGTTGGGTGCTCAGATCATTATAAATAGAGGGGAAGGCAGGAAAGAGCTTAAGTTACGTGGTGGATTCTGAGGAATAGTTAGGAGATTTTTCTCCCTCGCTAGTCTGAAAAGGACCTGGGTATATTTCAGCGACGCTTTAAGAATCGGAATCTTCGTTTCAATGAAAACCACTCCTGTCATCATTGAAGTAATAGAAAGAAGGGTATAAATGAACTGTATGAAGTACATCAAGCTTATGACTCTATTGAAATTGCGCTTATTTATTCAATTTCTATATTGAAAATAAAACTAGAAAACTGGTTGTGAAATTCAATATCAAAACTAGGGTAATTGAAATATGTTACTGCCGAGAATGAAATAGGGTAAAAAGAAACTTTTGCAGAGATGTCTCTCAACAGATTTCGAGCTAGAGGGGGCAAAAATAATGGCTTCATTAGTACCCCTACGGTATTTGTTATGAAGCCTGAATCCGTAACTGAATTCTCCTTTTAAGAGTGGCTACTAATGGATGCTAAAGAAACTGTTTTCTGTTTATTGTGGTAGTCTAGTAATAATATAAATTGATACATATATATATATATATAAATACATTACATATACATATATAAATCAATACATTACTTCTCTATCTTCCGATGAAGACGGAGCAGAATTCCGTCGAAATTATCAAGAAATAACGTGTGTGTTCTTTTTATGTGTTTCTATATTGTTTGTTACTGTCCAATTTATTATATATATATGTATATATAATTATATATATATAATTATATATATAATTATATATATATAATTATATATATATATATATAATTATATATATATAATTATATATATAATTATATATATAATTATATATATATATAATTATATATATATAATTATATATATAATTATATATATAATTATATATATATATATATATATATATATATATATACGAGTATCGTATATATATATATATATATGTGTGTGTGTGTGTGTGTGTGTGCGTGTGTGTGTGTGTGCGTGTGTGTGTGTAATGCAATATGTAAAAAATTAGAACTATTTGGAATTGTACTGTTTTGCATGGGCACAAATTGTACATCGCTTTATTTCTAAGCCTCGTCAAAAAAATACAAAACATAATACCCACAAATACAATACACTCTTCCTCAATTCCGCACACATGTTGCCGCCATTTATTACGTCCAACATGCCTATTCTTTTCCTCCTCCTTCGCTTTCCTAACGTCTTCTCCTCTATCACTAGCTTCAACATTCCACCCTGATTCAAAATACTTTTCATCCAACTTCCCAGAATCCTTTTGACCTCAGCCAAAAATTACCTCTCCTCCCCTTCTATGCCTATTCAGTATTCATTTTTTTCCCCTTCTACCCATTTCACCCTTTCAATCCCTTCCACACCTACATATAAAATGGACGGAGTTATGATGTCGGAAGTTGCGTGATTTTACATGTGTGATGGCTGTGAGTAATAATAATTACTTTGTATTTTCTTTGATTATCTTTGTTCGTGGCTGCTTGATTTTAATAATATTGATCGAGAATTCGTTTTTAACTAAATGACATTTTTAATAAATAACAGTGTTGAGATTTTCCTGTTTCATATTGCCTGCCTTTATTTGCTTTGGTTATCCTATCAATATTGCAGATAGTTTAGATTCTTTTATGATTGATAATTTGTTTCAATTGAATTTTGAAAGTGCGTATTCCTTGTGATTGTTTCAGATGGGCAAGTTTGGTTGTGATGTTAAGGATTTGTCTGTCTCCTGACTCTAACTGCCCACGTTTATTTTAGTAATAATAATTATATGTTTTCCAATCTATGTCTATCATCTTACTTCAATTGCCATATTTCCGTAACGTACAGAAACACGCTCCATAACAAAGTTCTTAACTAATCTTTCCTCTACGGCCTAAATCAAAAGTCTCTACCATCAATTTTCTCCACCTTACGAAAGATCATTTACCTATCGTAATTCTTCGTCTTAGGTCCCTAATTATTGACCATTATGGTTCAGAACACTTGCAAAATAGGTAAACTGTTCCACCTGTTCTAATTTATGAACTCCTATTTTAATATTTAACTTAGCCTTTCTTTTCCTCGAAAACTGCGAAACCTAGGTTTTGTTTGAGATGAATCTCATCCATGCATAAACAACTATTATCCTCAATTGTATCCAACCGTTGAAGTAGCATTTAATTAGACAGGAAATACAATGGTAAAATAATATTTCACCGCATTTCTCCTAACAGGACACAACCTAAGACCCCTCACTACAATAAGCCCCTCTTCAATTCCGTAAAATACTTCCTTCCTCCCTTTATTCTGTACAAAATCCCTATCCCATACCTGCCCCTTTCCCGTTTGCCTAACATTCTCCCCTCTATCACAATCTTTAAAAACCTATTGCCAATGAAAATGAAGTATGTTCATCTTTCCTGCCTCCTTCGGACTACCTCCTCTCAAATCCCCTCTCACATCCACACCATTGCTGGGTTTCCCTGTTTGTTTGTTAATATTTTTTAGGGAATTATCGTGTTCAGGTAGTTTATTGTTTGGGTCCATCAATAAACGTTATTAAAAAAGCCTTTTTACTACCTTTCCCGTTTCACAATGCCCACAATTTACTCCCTTCCTAAAACTGTCTTCAAATATCCAATAGTTAACAATGAAGTCACAGATTAACACTTTTTTTGAATTCCACTCTCAACTTTTACTTTCCGAAATTCTCGAATTTCAACGTTTTATTGAATCACCTACAAAAACTAATTGGAAACCGGATCGTGGGAATGGGAAAAAACGTTTATTTCGGAATTCGAAAAAAAAGTGTTCTTCTTCGTCTTCATTATGGAAATACTTGATAGAGTTAAGCTCGACACTGGGAATGTTTTAATTAACAGTCTCGTCGAATTAAAAATCGCCTAATTGGGTCTGCAAAAATTGTGCAGCCACGCTCATTGATTGATGAATATATATAAATACTTATGCCAGACTCCCGCACGCAAAATATATGCGCTCAGAAATAAAAAGCGCACAAAATCCAACCACCAATCTTTCCACCTCCCCATTCCAAAGTTCCCTTCTGTGGGCACGACCCCTTCTCCCTATTCCCCCCCCTCACCCCAAAGGTACGTGGGCATCCATAATCGGACCAAGTGGTCTCACTCCCACCGCGGAAGAAGATTTAGGAGAAAGGAGCGAGTGTTTTTTTTCCTGCACACAGTGCCGAGAGTTCTTCAGTACACCTGCTGCGCAACACCACCCAAACGACCTTGGACGAGAGTGAAGTCCCAGAGGCCCCATAATTTCATCGGCGTCGGTGGCCGAGAAAACTCGGCAGCCCCACCTCTCCCCCCCCCCGCCCCCACGCCCATTCCCATTGCTCGCTTTGAGAGCGGCCTTGCCCGGGGGCGCATCAACACCAGAAGGCATCCGCCGTTTGGAGGAAGTTCACGTCAAAGGTGGACCAGTCACGTCCGAGGGAATTGGCGGAACGTATTTCCGAAAATGACGACCGCAATGAGGCATTCAAGGTGCAGGTGAAAGTGAGAGTCTTATCGTATATCACGCGAGAGTCGTTGGTTGGGTCTTATTCGGAAAGTCGACGTCACTTGTTTTTTCGTTTAAATTCTCTTTATAACTCTCCCAATATTCAGATAATATTAACGTCCCTGGACGGACACATTCTTTAATAATATTCACTGATTTACCTGCTATTCTATCGGACACTGCGTACATTAAACACACTCGGGTCTCTCGCAATAATACCTCCGAAAACTCATTGCTCTGAACACATTTAGTCTTCTGTTGTGTATTCAATTTCGTCAATTTCCACTGCGAAACAATCGTGACCTCGCTATTTCTCCTCCTTGTCATGAAGTTTCAAACTCCTCGATTACAAAGTCTTGCAGTTTGCAAAATACCTTAACTCTACAGGAACCGAATAATATGTTGTTTATCTGTAAGTTCTCCGATTAACTGATTCAAAATCATTACACACAATGGATATTCCGCCAATCAATAACTCAAGAAAGTAAACAATTTTGTATCCATGGCAACAGTGGCAAAATTCATATAATTCTAGAAAAAAAAGATGGCATGTTTCATGAATTGAATTTTCTATACACGTTGCTGTATCGTTTAGGAGACATTGCTCCTCAATCCATTCGTTATCCCGACGTAATTCCAAAAAATGTGCCGAAAAAGACTTTCTCTTCCTTCGGCCGTTAGGATATCTCTCCCCGTTAGATTAATTCGCTGGTCAAAGAGTCGGCTGAAGCGAGCAGAATATTTTCGTGCCTGCCATACCGATTGCGGTGAAAAAGAGATTGAGTTGGTACGCAAGCCTACATTTATTTCATTGCTACGTGCTTGTACTCAAATATTGCGTAATAAAAAAAAATTTGCTAAATACGCGACTGGAACTGGTTGACGAGTGACATATCTGTAACCTAAAGGGACGAAACAGTTGAAACCCAAAATGGCGAAGCTTTTGCTCATTAAAGACTAATTAGCGAAAGTCTAAACGTTTATTTCAGTCTGTTTAGGTGCTCACTATCTTCAAGCACCTAAAACCGTTAACTCCATAAATGAAAGGTGGAAATCGTTTCGAGAAGTTGTACGAGATTTCAACAGCAAAACCATAAAAAGGCGGGTAGCAAAGCAAAAATAAGATAAACGATTAATAGGCATATTACATATAAACTGCAACAATACAATCCGTAGTTGTGGAGCGTGGCATGGGGTGTAAAATTACTATCCGTTAAGAAACAGATCCTAAAAAAAAGAAAGACAAGAAAATTGAAGATGCCAAAGTTCGTTCGCCAACTACTCGTCTCAGAAGCCTTCAGAATAAATTTCCTTTGTATACACAAAGGAAGAGGTATAAATATAGGATAAATGAAGACTCTACGTTGAACATTTGTGACTTTCTCTATGCTGAAATCATGAAATTGGTCATATTTTAGTGTTAACAGTGCTGGTATATCACCTACATTATCAAAACTAATACATTCCTCTTTGCTCAAACGTGCTAATTTACTTTTAATGTTTCTAAAAATATAATAATACAGTAATAGTTACACAATATTTTATTTTTTAAATCCATATTTATCCCCTTTTCATTTATTTTTCCAATCTACATCTATTTTCACGAAAAAAATGCACTTCAATAGCTTTCAGTGGTGGTAAATAACCAATATTCCGGGCACTCGACCACTCTTCTGATTCTACACGCGCCAAAAGGGCGTATGGCAGGGGTTGTTAGGGATTAGCCATGCATGCAGAAATTTTAGTTCATCTACTAACTTGAATATATGCTAGAGAGGATACAGATACACTCACACAAACAACCCCAAAGATATCATGAAATAATTGTTTAGCTTGACTAATTCATTAAATTCACGGTTATTAATCTGATGTATTCGGATACTTGGGTTCGATTTTGTTATAGGTTTTCGGATCGTTCGAGGGAAGAGCGAGTATTTGAATATAAGTCTGCCATGGAGTCTATCTCTCTCGTGTCCCGTGCCTTTTTAAAAATCTTGGAGTCTTGTCTGTCCTCTTAGTGAATCAAGGTGCTCCCAACCAAATTCCTACAACACACCATTTTAACACACGCTTACTCTCTTCTCGTAGCATCTGGCGGGTTTTCTCTGGTCTTTTTGAAATTCCCTGAAAATTAACTTTTTCGCAAAATGGGTTTCCGGAATATTATTATTATTATTAAAAATACACATGTGCTGATAGACATTGTCAGGTGGCACACAAGTCCCAAATAATTGCAAAAGACAATACATAAAACCAGACTTCAAAACACAAATCTCTTTAACAAAACAAGCGAATCCCCATCCCATTTACAACCATTAATCAGCAAGAAAAAAAAAGATAAATTAAAAAAAAAATTAAGCTATTACATATAATACCATACACCACACATCAATCAAATTATTACATATATGCCTTACATCTATTCTTAAAAGTATACACTCTGTTAGGAAAGGGCTCGAATATTTTTGCAGGTAAGGTGTTCCACTCAACAATTGTTCTATTTAGAAAAGAAAATTTTTTTTTATTTGTTCTCTGTGCCCGGCATTTTATCTTAAATTTGTGATCATTTCTGCCTATAAAATTTGGTTTCCCCGCCTCTTTCCTAAGATCTGCCCAAGCTTTCTCCCCCTTCAAAATTCGGAACATTCCACAAAGTCTGCTTACTTTTCTTCTAGATTCTAGAGGTTCCCAGACCAACGTTTCTAGCATGTAAGACACACTCTCCATCCTCCTATGCTTCCCCAGTACATATCGAGCAGCCTTTCTTTGCACCTTTTCCAGTTTTTTAATATGACCTTCTTCATGAGGGTCCCAATATTGCCGAGTGTTCTAAATCAAATATGACTAAAGCATTGCAACGTATTGGTGACAATATGCATCATTTGAGTTTTAAAAAACCTTATATTAAAAGCCAAAAATAAACGACGTTTCTACCTACATAAATTTCAAAGTTTTCAGAGGATAATGTACCAAGCAGACGCCAAAAGTGTAATGTGATCAATTAACGTATCCATCAAATTATTTTTTTCATATAATTCCGCCCTATGCCGTCAGAAATGCCTTGAATATCAAAATCTCAACTTATTTCCACTCACTCGCGTATAGTTTTCCACTCAAGGGAAATGTTTTGGATGCCTATGGTGGAGGAGAAATCAACTTTACTTTGAGTTTTTTTTCCTGCATCAAATTCCACATTTTTTTTTCGCCTCCATCTTTTCATCTCCTTTTTTATTGATTTTTAATTGCTCTTTTAATTCTAATGCTGGCTCTTTTGGAATAATATATAATTCTATAGAAGAAATTACAGTTTACTTTCAAATGATTAAGAGGACGCAAGAGAATGCAGAATTACTGCTCTTCCCGACGGTGCATTCTTCTGCTGTGTATAAGGGTTTGTGAACTCGGAGTTATCTACGCCCCACCATTCATTTTTCACCACCTACACAACCATTTAGGACCCAAAATTCCTCGATTCAGCCATTGATGGTAACTTTCGACCCTTTGATACCCTTTTTCTACTTCTCCCTCCATATCCCTACCCGCCCTACCCATAATGGCGATCTTTTGCATTTAGATAGATCTTTTATTTTCCTTATTCCCCCTGATTAGCAAAATTCATTCCACTGCCCCACCGTCAGTGACCAAGACAACCTAGGAAGAAGAAGAAAAAAAACCGACGCTTACTATTTATGAATCGCGATAAAGTGAATTGTATTGTATTTTAACCAATTTATGTGTTTATATATATATATATATATATATATATATATATATATATATATATATATATATATATATATATATATGATATGCATGTATGTTATAATAATTATTTATGTGGGGATCGAGATGGTGCGGGGGCTAACGTACTGGCTTCCCACCCTGAGGGCGCGGGTTCAAATCCCGGCGGTGTTGAATATTTTTCAGAGGAATCTCGATCCCTACTTGAGGTGCTTTGTGGATGGCACTTTGAGTGAGTACGCCGTCCGTCGGATGGGACGTTAAACTGCGGACCCCTTGGCGCCTTTCGTAAAGAGTAGGCTAATGCCGACGCCGGGTTTCTCTCCACCCTTCATCCTTTCCTGTCCGTCCCCTATGGCGCAAATGACCTTAGCTGTCGGTCGCCTCCCCTCAAAACTACTACTACTACTAATTATTTATGTGTATGTTAATTGTGTATTAACATGCAACTTTGGAGATTAAGGCAAAGATACACCATAACCATGTAGATAAGTGAAAAATAAATAAATTCAGAGGGATCAACTGGAGGCGAGGGGGAAGCGGACTGATCACCTGCAACCCTTCAATTTCATGTAGTCTCTCTTTTTTCTTTGCCCCACCGTTGGTCATCCATCAATTGACCCCTTCTCTCCCCGTCACACTTTCCCACCCGGTCACCTAAGAACAATCGTGACTCCGTAGAGCTGTATCTGTCCATATCAGTGATTAATGGTTCTCGTTGCCAATTTGAACGACGCTTTTCTTGACTTAATTAATTGTACGATATCATTTTTGTGTTTGATCGTTTTTTTCTACTACACGCCCTATTTTATCTTTGCTAAATTTTATATTTATTACGTACTACTTCAGCGTAAAAAAGTCCTTGTTGGTTCTTTTTTAATATTTTAGTGATAAACAAATGAAAATTAACTTGGTCTCAAATCTAAGAACCTTCGGTTAGTAATAGAGAACTTTCAACTAAGAAATGAAAACTTACAAATAAAATAATTCATCATAAGAAAGGAAATGGGTAATGCGCTGATTCGAACTTAAAATTCTATTTTTTTACGTTATAATATGAATGATGGCATGTCATGATAAACCAAATTTAAAACTAATTTAATCGAATTAGAATAGTTTCAACCAATTCAAATTAAGATCAGAGAGTTAATAAACAAAATACCAATTACTAATTAAACATTATTAAGCACAGGGTAATTTCGAGCATTGCAAAAAATTCACTTTAAGAGATAGAAATGAAAACCATAGTATATCTTTATGCTATCAATTGAATGTCCAAAATGCTACTTCCCAAATTAGACTCGATGTTTGATAATCGAAACAATAATTATCGATTTATGTTTTTCGATGTTACGGGGCAATTTAGATAACGCTAAAATTTCAACAAACCCACAGCATTCTGTACCGTGGACCTCCATATCTAATGTCCAACGTAATTGGTAATGTGCAAGATGAAGAATTTTAATTTTTTTCGTGACCAGTGAAAGAGATATTCAAAACCAAAGGGGTAAATGAGGACCACGGTAGGAGATACTGATATTCATGGACTAATGCTGCCAAGATTGGATGAAAAGATATCTTCTTCCACAGACGTTTCCCATATACGTAAAGTTTATCGCTGTTGTTTATCCTAAAATAATTTTACTGCAGTCTATCAATCTTATCTATTCTCAGCTAGCCTATTCACGCCTATGATTCAAACTTTCACATTTACAATTAGTTTGAACGTATACCGTTCGTGGATCCACTCAGTTGTCTTCCCCATGCCTACTTCCTTCCATCAACGTCTCCAGAAGACTTGCATTGTTCAAGCTTAGTCTCCATCTTCGCGGTATTTTCCACATACCCATAATTCCTCCTTCCCCCGGTCAAATCAATCCTCGTCATTTTCATGTAATACTGTAATTTCAGCACTTTCAATATTTTTCCTAAAACTGCCTTTTTTCCCATGCACTGCCCTTGCAAATACTTGAAATATTGTTCCCTGACCTGGCGAGTTTGCGCTTCTACACTGGTCGAATTTAACCGGGCGTAATTCCCTCTTCCTTTCAAGCTTTCCTTTCCTCTGTATATTTATTGCTTCCCACATCACCGATGACCCTGTTTCCTTCGCAAAAATCCGAAATATTTCCACGTGTTCCAGTTTTTGTTGACATAGTTCCTCGCGTTCACCTTGCCTCCTCCATCTACTTTTATATAATGTCTTCATTTATGGTCATTTTGTGTTGGATTCATTCATTTTCTTTCCCCGGGAGGTTGAAAATACTCGTTAGGAATTCTTTTCCACAACTGAAATGCCAGCAGAATTCCGACGTTTGAAGTTCTTCCAAGCGACGACATCACCATCACCAGGGATTGTGTCATGCGAGAGACTTGAGAAGAGAATGATTGCATTCTGATTCTTCAAATATGAGTCTCTAGTCGTATTTCTTCGTGCCTTTCTTGTCGTAATAGTAGACTGTATTTAAAATTTCCTTTTTCTCTTCCTCTCACATCGTAATCTTCCCTATTGTAACCGTTTGGTGCAGGTTTTCCTCATTACAGAGATGAGAATATAATATTTCAACCTTTCCCTATACTTCACAGTATATTATTCCAAATATTCTCTCTAACTCTTCATCTGCGAAGATATCTATTCAAATTAACATCTTTGTTTTTCGTGGTAGGCGCCACAAAGTTTCCATCTCCATCTCAAAATAAGAACGTACTTTTCTTCCTCACATTCCAGGTTATAAGTGAATGTGTGTAATGTAATAATGCTACAAATGTATATATACAAACACACATATTATGTAAATATGTATAAATATTTACGAAAATGTAAAATGTGTGTTTATATATACATATATATGTATACATGCGTGTGTGTATATATATACTACCTTGATCAAAAAGTTCCCGGAATTTATTCAGAAAATTAAAAATACAAGTTTATTCATCTAAATCTATATTGTCCCCTTCAAAGTAATCCCCATCGACTGCAACACACTTATGCCAGCGCTTGATCCAATCCTCGAAACATTTTTTATATTCGGTTTTCGGTATGTCCATCAGTGCTTCCTGCGATTTTTCCATTACTTCTCTCGGCTGCTAAAACGCGTTCCCCGTAATGGTTTTTTAACTCGATTGAACAGAAAGAAGTCACAGGGAGCCAAATCAGGTGAATTCGGTGGCTGTTGGATGGTATTTGTTGCATTTTTCGTCAAAAAATTACGAATAATGATAGCACTGTGCGACGGTGCGTTATCATGGTGCAAAATCCACGAGTTTTCTGCCCACATTTCTGGTCTCTTTCGGCGAATTGCTTCACGCAAACGTCTCATAACGCCCAAATAATACTCTTTGTTTACTTTCTGGCCTTCTGGCAAAAATTCATGATGCACTACACCGTTGTAATCCATGAAAACCGTCAGCATTGCCTTCTTTTTTGACTGAAAACGACGTGGTTTTTTTGGTCTCGGCTCATTTGGTGAACGCCATTCACTTGCCTGATGTCTGGATTGCGTGTCGTACTCATAAACCCACGTCTCGTCTCCAGTAATGATCCTTTTGATGAATGTGGGATCGGATTCAGCCTAGCAAATCATGTCTTTTGCGACGTCAACACGGTCTCTTTTTTGCATGAAATTGAGGTCTCTTGGCACCAACTTTGCTGCTACACGACGGAAACCCAAATCATTAACCACAATGTCTTGGGCGGATCCATAGGCAATGTTCAAGTCCTCCGCTATTTCTCTGATGGTTAATTTGCGGTTATTGACCAACATTTCTTTTACTTTATCAATTTTTTCACCGACTTTCGATGTCGATGGTCTGCCACTGCGTTCATCATCTTCGATTGACTGACGACCACTTCTGAACCGCTCGTGCCACTGGTAAACGACCGTTTTTTTTAGAGAATCGTTGCCGAAACACTTTTCCAACATTTCCAACGTCCGTGCGCCACTAAATCCGTTTTTTACGCAAAATTTAATACAAGTTCGTTGTTGCAAATTTAAATCCATTTCTGCAATTGTAAAAAATCGCCAACACACACAGAGATAGATGTACTCTTGGCTACGTAACTTTTGCAAATGTCAAGTTATGACACTAAGATTTAAAGGGAATATCAACAACAGATGTACCAATTTAACAAAAAAAACAGAACTCAAATCGGAACGATGGGAGCGCCTCACGGTGGTTATTCCGGGAACTTTTTGATCAAGGTAGTATATATATATATATATATATATATATATACTATATATATATATGTGTGTGTGTGTGTGTGTGTGGGTCGCGGTAGTCCCGGGGGTAGAGTAGCGTTGGACTTAGGATCGGAGGGGCCCGGGTTCGATTCCCGGGCAAGGCACTCTGGGCACCTGCAGCTCCACCCAAGCCATGTGATTTTCGGGTACCAGGTCTTCCTGGGGAACCATAACCGGCACAGGGAAAGGAACTGGCCCCCTTACCCTGATGTGTGAATTTCACACGCCGTCGGGCTTGGCTTAGTACCATCACCTACCAAACCGACCTTCGGGTTGATTACTGTGTTTATGGTTTTCTTTATATCTGTGCGCATGTGCATATCTATATGAGACTATATACATATGTACAGATATAAACATGTACATATGCATATATATACACAACAAACACAAAAAGGGTGAATTTCAAAGGAGGCAGGAAAGATGGATGCAGAGCATTCTGATAAGTGTTGGGATGTTGAAGACTGTGGCAGAGGAAAGAATATTAAGCAAATGCTGAAATTAAAGGAATAGAATAGGCATGTTGAACGGAATGAAGGTAGGACGGGGGCCCGCATGCGGAATTGAAGAGGGGTTTATCGTAAGGTCGGACTTCAGGTTGTGATTTCTTCAGAGACACTAAAGCATTTGCTGTACCGTTTGTGAGATCGTGTTCATCAAACACCTACCTTAACCGGCATATTACGGATGATGATAATAATTATATACATAAAGATGGAAGAGGCAAGACGGACATAAAAGCAGAATAAAAGCAAAACAGGGTAGCTTTCAGAAGAAACGACTGCTAAAAGAGTACCAATAAATACTGGTCAAGGTACAAGGTATAAAACTAAAGCATTGCGTCCACTTTTCTATGGTCATGGGGCATGGACGACAGTAGTAACAGAGAATTTCAGATTGGAGGTAACGATTATATGGCGCTATAGATAGAAAGGTTGTGGTAAAATAGACCAACAGATAATAAATGTAAAAGTACTTAGAAGAATGGCTGAGATTTTGGAAGACACTTACACATGAAAAAGAGGGAAATTGATTGAACCAATTCTGTGGCACGATACCTTCCCGTAGACCATAATTGAAGAAAACTTAGAAAGGAAAAGATTTACAGAGAAAAGCTGTGAAGGAACTGAACACCAAGCAAATAATGGATAAGATCGGTTAAAGGAGTGGTGAGGGAATGAAAAAACCAAAAGATAAAAAATTAGTATCTCCTTGAATTTATAACCCATGATACGTCTAATATATGTAGACACACACATATATATTACAATGTAACCATTTCAGAGTGTAAAGATCATTCTCCATGACCAAGATTCGAACCCGGATCCCTCGATGTCCGAATCCCGGATCCGGGTATGTATGACGTACTTAACTTGTCGTAACTAAAAATGTTAAACCTTAGACTACACAGGCGGACACGTGAATCAATGGACCATCCAATCAGCCGGGCATCGGAGGAAGGAGAAGGAGTCGAAATGAGGAGTCCCGATTCGCAGGCTGGGCAATGGAGCGGACTTCGCCTGCGTCACGGCTGCCCCTCCCCGCAATGAGGCGGAAGTTGCAGAGTTCCTCGCCGGGGCGCGCGGGAGCGAAGGTCCCTATTATTTTCCCGCCCACCCCACTCCCACCGACGCCTCCCCTCCTTCCGGGCACCACACCCCAGGGCCGCCGCCTTCCTCCTCCTCCTCCTCATCTTCCAGCCCTTTTCCCCTCGATATCCGCGGCCAGCACCTCGTGCTCCTTTGAGTATTTAAGGAGGCGGCTGTGCGTGTCCAATTCAGACGACAGCAGCAACTCAGCAGACGCAGTCCATTCCTTAGGAGGCTATCCAAAAACTGACCAGCAACATGACCGCTTTGGTAAGCACCCCGGGAGTGAAAATAGGGGAAGAAAGGAGGGTGGGAGGAAGTGGGGAAAGGATTTATCGTTCTGCTATTCCACTATTCTGCATTTTTAATCCTTCGCAACCAATCAATCAATCCGCTCGTATTTATGTCCCCCTCGAATTTCATATTTCTGATTAATTTTTGGAATTATTCGGTTAAATTTAACCCTTCAGGATTCTCCAAATATTTTTGCCATTCAATGTATTCGTGGATTTCTTTATTTTGGAGGTATTTGAGATAATATTGAATCAATTTCATCACATCATATTGTTTTAGCTGCATGAGAAGCTTAATCTATAATAGTCCTTCGTGCACGGATTGTCATCCGATCATTCGCAAGATAGCCAATAGATTTTCTCCTAACTTTCGAAGAAAATCACGTGTAAGAACTTTTTCTTCCAATTCCAGTTATGTCATTAAGTAGGCAATTGCAAAAATAACAATGTTCAGTCAAGTTGTTATCCACCACTTGTAAAAACTCGTTGTTTTACTATTGCCGTGGTTTATCCGGTTGCGTGTGTAGGAATCAAGGTGGTAGCCATTTGTTTTCGTGAAAGACGTGTGCAAGTGTGCGTGGAGAGTGATGCGAATAATTTTAATTTCATCTATCTTCCGTCTACAGGCTCCATTGACCGTCCTCTTCCTGGCTTCGGCCGCCCTCGCCAGCCCCTCCGGCGTCTTCCACGGCGCCCTGGGATACGGCGGTCTGGGATACGCCGCCGGTCACCATGGCCTGGCCTACACCGGACACCATGGCTTGGCCTATGCCGGACACCATGGACTTGCCTACTCCGCGTCCCCAGTTGTGACCAAGGTCGCCGCCCCCGCTGTGGCCTACGCCGCCGCCCCAGTGGTGACCAAAGTCGCCGCCGTGGCCCCCGTCACCTACACCGCCCAGGTCTCCGTGCCCGTCACCAAGCACGTTCACTACGCCAACACCCCCGTCGTCACCGGGTAAGTGGTACTCGTCACACCTCCATCGCCTACCAACTTAGCCCACCCCCATACAACCCTTAGTACGGTCGGGGATTAAAAATTCACTTGTTCAAAACATGTCCATTTATGTAACTCCGGCACTTTTGGACACGATTTCGAAGCCTCTCCCTGCTATAAAAACGTGTGAATTTGCCCTGAAGGCCGAAAAAAACTTGTGAAATTCGCGATAGAAATATGTGTACACTTCATATTTTTGCTCTGAAAATATAACTAAGCATCATTTATTTGAAAATACTGCCCTTCGATTTTCACTGAATGTCTCCCCTCCTCCACATGCAGATACTCCTCCACCGTCGTGAAGCCCGCTCTTGGAGACCTTCCCTCCCCCCTTGGAATCAACTCCGTGGCTGATGCTGCTGCCCGTGAGGCCGCCACCTCCGGATCTTATGTCACCAAGACCGACATCCTTGCCCCCGGCAGGCAGGTCGCCTCCATCACCCCCCAGGTTACCCAGGTAAGAGGGACACAAAGCTCACGACGAAACTCTATTTATTCTTCCCTTGATTTTTTATATAGATAAAAACTCGGGAATCAGGGTATGATATTCCTTTCCCTTTCCTGTCTGGGGCTCATTTATTAGGACTCCAAAATTTAGTTTACAAGTTCTTGTACTATATTCATTCAAACTCCACTGACTGCTCTAGTTGCAGTGACGCTAGATCCTTGTCTACATTACATAAGTTGAGATTTTAAAAGTTTCAAAGTTTCAAAATTTACTAAGGGTTCAATGGAAGAAGTTCTCTTATGGTCTCAATTTCGCCCAAATAAAGACGTTTATCTATCTAACTGACAATTTGATCAGAAGACTTGCAAAATTAACCTTGCATATTTGAAAAACAGGAAGGTATCAATAAATTCACTCATCTGGAGTTTAACATAGGGTTACTCAGAGATATCACTCTCGATATCCAAGATGGCATACTCTGGGCAGTAAGCCGAACCCTATACCAACAGGGCTAATGCATCCTTGAAACATTACTAACCAGGTCATGCTTGAATTAAACCGTCCGGTCAGCGGTGACCCCTCAAATGACCAATGTCCATTAAAAATTCCACCTCCCGTCTCGTCCACAGGTCGTCCCCGAGGTCTCCGTGAAGAAGGTCCCTGTTGACGTCCCCGTCCACGTCCCCACTCCCGTCGCTACCCCCGTCGCCACCCCCGTTGCCACCCCCTTCGCCGTCCCCACCCCCGTCGCAGTCCCCACCCCCGTCTCCGTCCCCGCCCCCGTGGCCGTCGCCCCCTACGCCGCCTACGGAGCCTACGGAGCCTACGGAGCCTACGCCGCCCCACAGGTCGCCGTCAAGACCGTTGAGGTCGCCGCCGCCCCCGCCACCGCCTACCTGGCCGGTGGACACCAGCTCTACTCTTCCGGACTCATCGGTGCCCGTGGCTACTACGGCGCCGGAGGCTACTACGGTGCCGGAGCCTACCACGGCGCCGGAGGATACTACGGAGGCTACTACGGTGCCGGTCTTGTCGCCCCCCACCAGGTGGCCCTCAAGAGCATCGTTGACGGAGAGGCCGTCGTCAAGACCGTTGACCTCGAGTCCAAGCCCTGGGCTTAAGTTGCTGACCCCGATGACCAACGCCCACTCGTGATGCGAGAGAGACACGGAGATGAGCCGGATGGATGGAGGGAGGGAGAGAGATGGAAGAACGGACGGACACTCGGCCTGTGATAAACCTCGCGTACCAATTTCTTCTTGGGGCCGCGCCCCACCGGGCCCACGTGCTCCTCCTCGACTCGCGCCCTCCTGCGTGACGGCAAGCGAGACAACGTCATCATCTGCAATACCTCTCTTTGTTTTGTACATTTTTAACTTATGAAAATATATACAAACACAAAGACAAAAAAAATTATATGTCCTGTTATTGATGCGTTCCCACGTAACCCTGGTTTCTCCCACCACGAATCAAAAATCCTTACCTAAAAGGAAATATCCTGTTAAAGATACAAACCATCTGTAAACCAACAACGGCCTAACCGATGCATATACTGCTATAATGTTGGGAAGAAATTTATGAAACGAATAAGCTCCAGAAACATTCTAAAATTGAAAAATACTAAAGTCTTTAGAAACGAAGGCGAAACGTTAGATAAGATTAATGTACTGAAAGCACAATTTCAATATTATAATTGCCTAGGATACGTAAGCATATTTCCTTCTCAAAATTTAATTTCTCCTCTGTGATATTAATGAGCTACAAATCAAATGGGATATAAATTTTAATGCAAAAATAACAGTTTAACAATTTTAACCAAATACCTAAAAAAGTACACTTATTTCAAATCTTATCAAACAGACAGTCACGAGGGCTCACCATATTAATTCATGGAATTGATTAAAAAGTATATTACACTTTTCTCAATTGACTTGCCGTAGATTGACTCAATCTCCCTCTCTCTCTTGATCACTTTGCATGAACTAAAATGAAGTTATATTAAACCTAGTGGGAACGCCGATAACAGGCAAATCAAGGGACAGAACCTAGATATAGGCCACTTAGATTAGTCCATCTACCCGCAAGTGACGTTTGCAAATATTTCGAACAGTGGAGGAACCTCTATAAAAGCACTATTGCGTAAGAAAACCGCCACAATTATTCGATAGAAATCGTAAAAGACGGAAATACCAGACATATCAATTCCAGCAGCCATTGGAACTTGACCCACTTCGTTGGCAGACGTATCAGGCAAAGAGGTTAAATGAGACCCCCGCAGTTTTCATCAAACAGAATACCTGCATAGCTGATTTGAAGTCAGTAGAATATATGATAGTATCAAAAAGGATAATATACCGTTGAGGTAAGTGCTGGATAGACTCAAAATCGAACAGCCTTTAAATTTCAAATCGTCTCGTAACAATACAAAGCGTGGTGATCCACATTCCGACTTGTTCTTCTCACATTCCCCATAATTCATTCCTCCCTTCCATTCCGTTCAATATGCCTATCCTTTTCCTATCCCTCCCTCGCTTGTCTAACTCCTCCCCTCTATTTGTCACAATTCTTAACATCCCTCTGTCAATCGGAACGCTCTGGAGCCACCATTCCTGCCTCCGTTGTACTTTTCCCCTCTCCTCGCACTTTTTCGTTTGTTTTCCTTGCCGTCTATCTCGGTTTTTCCATCATTCTCTAGACCCGCATTACCTCAAAAACTTCCAATCTACTACGCTTATCATATTTACTTCAACGACCATGTTTCCGAGCCGCAAAAAACACGCTACATGTCAAAGTTCAGCCATAAAGAAGACACAAAAAAACGAATAAAATATAGGGGAGATATGAAACGCTCGGTTCATGTTAACGACAGGAAACTTGGAGAAAAATCAATATGGAATGATTCAATAAAACATGGGTCATTAAAGATAAATGTAAAAATGGGAGGGATTGACGAAGCAAAAGGTTGAGAGGAACTTAATGTTAAGTGGGGACGAGTGGCAATTACGTGTGGCCGTAGCATTGTACTGCGGAGAAAAGCGAAGGGTAGTTAGCGTTGAATAGGAGACGTATTGGATATTATTTGCAAAAATAATTAAAGATTATGGAACAAATCCATCCGTAATCTAATTTAATCGTACCTTCTTCATTACATTATTATTAGGGTGGAGAAGCAAAAAATCCTATATAGGTATGTTCAACTACGAGGTATGACACAGATCTTTCCTCGAAGAGAATCTTCTATGCAATAAAAGTGAGAGACAGAATCGAAATGGTAAGCAAACATGAAGGTAAGAAATTAAATAAGGATTTAAAAATAAGAAAATACAAAAAAAAGGGCATAATGTAACTTTTCGGGAGAATAGGTTTAACACCAATGAAACCTTGTTCAAACACCATCAGAACAATGTCTGAACATGTAAAATGAATGGATATATAAGGACGGTAAAGCTTAATTATATTATGCTCAAAATAAATTATTTTAACATTAACATGAAGGGCACATTCTGCACAATGCATTTATTTATTAAACGAGTAAATTAGTGCTTGCAATTTCCAAACGGAATAAATAAATATGACGTAAATCATAAAAAAACAATCAATTAAAATAAAGCGCAAGGATTCACTCCCTTTAAAAAACAAAATTCTATGGTACAATATCTGCCATTTCCCAATAGGTTTCCTTTCATGTAGATTAATTTAATAAGTAATAATATTCGGAATTGGTGTAAGATGGCGAAAGGGTATATTATCTAATACCATTCCGCTATATACGAAAATCAAACTGAAATTTAGAAAAAAAAATTAACTAGGGTTCAAAGACAAATATCCGTATTATGACAAAACCATGCATAGAATGAAAGCCGTTTATGTAAACATGATGATGTCTCATAAATATGTGATTCCGATTAATAATATTAATCAGAGCCATCGGTATCAGAGAAAGAGCTTTATGATTATCACCGCGACTTCAAGAGAGGGGACTTGATTAATATGTGTAACTTCTTGTGACACATAACTGCATTTTATACACTGTCAAACGCCTTATTGTCATGAAAATTCATATATGGTATAAATATATTTAATTGTTCTAAAGAAGCAGCACGAAAAATTGCATGTAAACAAGCTTTAAATGTGTTATTAATACATGTAATTAAACAATTCACATTATTATAAGCACACAATAAGGAATATATGTAGTCTTACATAGAATGAAATTTGAAAAATAATATTCCCATTCTAAGTTCCCCTTTCCCAATTCATAATAGCAAAATATACCGATAGCAATATATGCGTAGCCATGGATACTAAACACAAAACGTCAATAAAATTATCAAAATTTCACGTTTAAATTGTATTTATTCGAATTTTAGAAGAATTTACGCTCAGAGATAAATTGAATAAAAAAATTCAACTTTGCAACCGTGCTTTCGTTCAAGTTTCATGACTATGGGATGATTATTTTATATTTAATGAGTGAAGTTAAATAAATCCGCACGGAAAATTTCCGTTTTTCCCCTTTTATCTTCTACTAAAAACATCGATGCCGCTCGGACAGAATCCGGTTCACATTCTTGAGATTTTCGATTTTATTCGCGGTTACCGGACGTACACGTACGTAGTCTGAAGATTTTTGAAGTCGCTAGGTACAGTCAAAGTTCCCAGGAGTTCGTGGCAGTCATTCAGTCAGTATATATATATATATATATATATATATATATATATATATATATATATTTATATATATATAACGTGCAATTCGATTCCTATGAGGTCATCGTCCGGTAACGTGTAACACTTAGCATTTTACTCGATGCTGTCACCTAGGCGTTGGAACTCTCGTTGTGGACAGCGTGAAGTGTGTTCTTCATTTATACAATACTGATCCGTCACGGCACACCAAACACCGTTCGTTTATATTCGATGTATTCTGGCTTAACTATGTGGAAATCGATTATCACTTAAGTAAAAAAATAAAACAATGTATCTTTGAATATAAAAAAAATGCTATAGAAACTTGGTGGAAAGATAGATTGTTTTGTTTTTTTTTACTTCACGGTCCATTTAATTATTATAGATTTAACATATTTGTTGTCCTGCAGACAACTGTAATGTGATGGCTAGAGATATTTTTACGAATATGATCATGAATTTGCGTTAGATAACCATGAGTGAAAACATATTTAGGGCATGATTTAGTTGTTAAAAAATTGCACCAGATATTTCAAAGTACATGTTCATTTGGCGGACAGAAATACGGAATACGCAGGAAATAAAAAAGGACTCTCCATTAATTCCCAATCTTCTCAATATATACATGGTGAAAATAGTAAGAGAAGCGTGGGAAGGGCTGACTGTAGGCTGATGGGAAAGCAGATAGGATGACTACTGGTAACCGTTAGGGTTCAAGCTTTATTTATCCGGTCAGCTAGAGGATTACAATCATTAGTAAGCGCATTGAGTAATCGGTTTAATATGTATTGAGATTATAACTAATCATAAAAACACTAAGGCAATGATATTCATATGATATAGAAATACTAAGATAAATTCCAAGAAACTGCGAGAGATGTCGGGACAGTAACTTTTCACGGAGACATCCGCTAAGTGTGCATTAAAATGCAGCAATTTAAGAAAGTAAAAATCATTCGCCTTGACCGGAATTCAAACCCGGATCCCTCAATGTCCGGCCGAGTGCTTTAGCACGTTGAGCTACCAGTTAATTTATGGAATCCGGGTTCAAATTCCAGTCAAGGCGAATCAATTGATGTCCGGTCGAGTGCTTTAGCCGGTTAAGCTATCGAGGCGTCCTGTTATACTCCGAAATTTTGGGGGCTTTTAAAGGAACAAGATGTTGGGAGGAAATACCGTACATACAATGTCACAGGTCGTGCTCCTAGTCGTGATCGACGCGCCACAGTCCACGATGTTAAAGCCAACTTTAAACCTTTAGGTGGTTTTTACCCTCAACAAATTTCCAGAGAAACTGCGGGAGATGCCGCAACAGTAACTTTTAACGGAGTCATCCGCTAATATGCATTTCAATGCAACGATTTCAGAGATTAAAAATCATTCGCCTTGACCGGAATTGGAACCCGAAGCCTTCGATTGTAATATTGCATTTTAATACACATTAGCGAATGAGCGAAGTCAAAAGTCACTGTCGCGGCATCTCCCTCAATTTCTTAGAATTTGTCAAAGGTAAAACACCCTCTCGATTTTTAAAAGTTGGCTTAAACCTGTAGTTGTGCACTGTGGGACATCGTGCACAACTACGGATGCCTGTGACAATGTATGGACGGTATTTCGTCACAACATCTTGTTCCTTTAAAGCTCCAAAATTTTCAGAGTGTGCCGACTGTGGTTCTTTCATTTTGCTCAATGCGAACTGTTAAAATGTGCACTGCAATAGAAAATCCCGCGAGTTGTGAAGTGCGATCGGTGATTAGGGTTTTACTGGCAAAAAACCAAAAGCCAATTGACATTCATAGCCAACTTTTTGAAGTGTACGGAGACGGAATAATGAGTGAAGGCGGAGTGAGGCAGTGGTGCATTCAGTTTCAAAATGGCCGCACCAATGCTCACAACGAGAACCTAAGTGATCAGTCTAGCCTTGTGACAGATGAACTGAGTGATTGCCAGTTCTTGGACATAATGTACATTTGTCCGTTCACTCTTAAACTCACAACACCACTGGTGTAACAACACTGTCACTCATCACTTTGTCGATGCAAAGCACAAATTTCCCGATGAATGTCAGCAGCTTTGAAGTTTATTTCTGGTAAAAACCTTATCACAAAACGAATTTCATATTTGGAAGGATTTCCAATTGAATTTTTTACTTTGATGCACTGCAGTACACAAAAGGCAAGCGGAGCGGCCTTCCAAACACTTCAGATAGAGATGTACTGCCCTAGTGTGTGTGTGTTTCAATACAGCAAACATTCCCTCCACTACTTAGCTCGCGATACACAAACATAAGTTACTTTCTGGACAGAGCTCGTAACTAGCACCTACTAACCTCTTCATTATGTAAGTCCATGCCTGTGATGAAGTGTGAACCAGGTATTATATATTATCAAACCCCCTTCTTCTGCAAAAATGTACTGCTTTCTCTCTGAGATCAATCCTAATTCCTACCATACATGGGAAGGCGCAGAAGTACCCAGCCTGACCATATAGATGGCGGTAGTTGTTTGAAAAATATCACTGTATTAGAAATTATGCAATCTATAAAGCATATATTTCAAATTTGAAAACGCCACGTTGTTCAGTATTTGTTTGACAGCCATCAATGGTGAACGTTTTAAGTTAATTTGTGAAAATGGAGAAAATTGGCCATCGTTATGTGATACAATACTTCTATTTGGAAGGCCTCCGCCCAACCAATATCAGAGCTGAACTTGATTCTTCTCTGGGTGAGTCTAATCCTTTGTTTACAATGGTAAAATGTTGGGTAGCAGAGTTTAAACGAGGCCATACGAACTGTCAAGACGAGCAACGCATTGGTTGACCAAATGAGGTGACGACTCCAGAAACGGTGAAGAAAATCCACAAAGTGATGCTGGATGATCGTCGATTGAAAGTGCGCGAGCTAGCAGACATAGTAGTAATTTCAAAAAGTGCGGTACATCGCATATTAACTGAAAATTTGGACATTAGAAAGCTGTGTGCCGCGTTTGCTCACACTCGAGGAAAACCAATGTCGTGAAGATGTTTCAATTAAGTGTTTAGCAAAGTTTCACAGCAGTAAATTAGAATTTTTGCGCCATTTCATAACCATGGATGAAACATGGGTCCATTACTTCACACCCGAGACAAAAGAATAATCAAAACAATGCATTCTAAAGGGAGAAGAAGGCAAAGACTGTTTCATTTGCATGCAAGGTCAAAGCGTCAGTTTTTTGGGATGCGCGTGGGATAATTTTCATTGACTATCTTGAAATAGGAAAAACTATCATCAGCGAGTATTATGAGAACTTATTGAAACGTTTGAGCGAAGAAATCAAGCAAAAGCGGCCGCATTAGGCAAAGAAGAAAGTATTGTTTCATCAAGGCAATGCACCAGCTCACAAATCCGTCCTTGCAATTGACGAAATTCAAGAATTTAAGTTTGAATTGCTACCGCATGCACCCTATACGCCGGATTCAGCCCCCCTCCAATTATTTTCTGTTCGCAAACTTGAAAAAATGGCTTCTCCAACCGTGATGAAGTGATGTCGGCAGCTAATGGCTATTTTTAGAAGCAAGACAGTTTTTATTATATTTAAAAGGGTATCGAACTTATTGAACATCGCTGGGAAAAGTGCATAGAGCTGAAAGGAGATTATTTTGAAAAATAAATACATTTTTTTCCAAAATATTTGTTTTTTCTATGTTTGGTCGGGTATTTCTGGGATTACCCACGTACTCTTCTACGCTTCTTCCGTCCCTCCTTTCTTCTACAATTACATTTCAATAGCCAATTATTATTGCATGCGTCCTTCCGGGCATGCCCTTAAAAATTTATTCTAGTCAATAGCACAAAATGACTGTAAATTTCTCCCGATAACTACTCCCCGACGGGTACACTTGGGTTACCACTACTTCAGTTGGGCCAGCTATTATATTTCTATCACTCACCTGATAAATATTCACTACCATTTTCCCCAGTTTCCTATTCAGTATCAAGGACACTCCAGTTAAACTCTCCTCCCAGCTACTCCTCAATTTTCTCTTCACTATCATTCTCGTTATCCCAGCCGTCTTCCTATCTTATGTCACGCAAATCTAACGTATCTACATCGCCTGAATTCAGTTATTTCAAGACGCTTCCGAGCTTCATTGTCCCAAGCATCTTGCTAAGAGACCACAATGTGCCTATCCCAACAATTACGGTCCTCTCTAGGTCTTCCTTTCCGTCTGCCTTCAGTTCGGTTGGTTCAAGGTCGTAGTCGGAGCCACAAAACATAGGGTAAAAATAACTGGAATTTAATAAGAAGTCTCATCATCTACCAATTTTGAGAATATGAGAGAAGAATTGGGGAAAATACCTGGGGCGTGGAGTTTGAGCGCGCGGGAGCGAAGGTCCCGAATTATTTCCCCGCCCACCGACGCCTCCCCTCCTTCCGGGCACCACACCCCAGGGCCGCCGCCTTCCTCCTCCTGATCTCCCAGCCCTTTTCCCCTCGATATCCGCGGCCAGCACCTCGTGCTCCTTTGAGTATTTAAGGAGGCGGCTGTGGGTGTCCAATTCAGACGACAGCAGCAACTCAGCAGACGCAGTCCATTCCTTAGGAGGCTATCCAAAAACTGACCAGCAACATGAACGCTTTGGTAAGCACCCCGGGAGTGAAAATAGGGGAACGAAGGAGGGTGGAAGTGGGGAAAGGATTTATCGTTCTATTATTCTACTATTCTGCATTTTTAATCCTTCGTAATCAACCAATCAATCCGCTCGTATTTGTGTCCCCCTCGAATGTCTTATTTCTGATTAATTTTTGGGATTATTCGGTTAAACTTAATCCTTCAGGATTCTTCATATATTTTTGCCATTCAATCTATCCGTGGATTAATTCATTTTGGAACAATCTTTTGTGTTTGACACGCCTATAGTGTTTTCGTATATTGAATTGATTTTTAAAGATGAATTTAAGATGATGCATTCCAATAGTATACTTCATGAAGACACATTTGGGAAGAGAGAATGACAGAAAAAAAGGCAAAAAGGAAGAGAACGGCTAATATGAAATTAATTAAATTGAAATACTGGAGGGAAATAAGCAAATATGTCATGTCGTCCAAGCTTTAATTAACTTGTCCACATGCTTTTGTGGAATGATACATTAACTAGTCATTCCATGTGTCAAATATATTGTTCATAAGAGACCCAGGAATAGTTTCTCATCCGCTTTATTTTACGAAGGGAAAGTTGAATTAATTTCATGCCAAAACATTTTATAAAAGCTTTGGAATTATTATATACGATTGTGTAGGCATATTTTCTGCACCATTCCGAAGATTTTCTTGTAAAACCGTGTGCAAAATGTATGTTAAAATTTCGCTCATTTTCCATTTCGACCCATTTATAAAACATAACCTCGCAAAATATTTATAAAATGCAGCCCTGAGTGGATATCCGCCAATTCGGTGGATTCCCAGTTCGTTTTTCGAAAAGGTATTCCACCAAAGGTTTTCGGGAAATACGTGTGCAAGTGTGCGTGGAGAGTGATGCGAATAATGTTCATTTCATCTATCTTCCGCCTACAGGCTCCATTGACCGTCCTCTTCCTGGC
Source organism: Hetaerina americana (assembly GCF_022747635.1). Lineage (NCBI taxonomy): Eukaryota > Metazoa > Arthropoda > Insecta > Odonata > Calopterygidae > Hetaerina > Hetaerina americana. The sequence continues at coordinate 23,042,051 of NW_027286069.1, forward strand.
TTCGGCCGCCCTCGCCAGCCCCTCCGGCGTCTTCCACGGCGCCCTGGGATACGGCGGTCTGGGATACGCCGCCGGTCACCATGGCCTGGCCTACACCGGACACCATGGCTTGGCCTATGCCGGACACCATGGACTTGCCTACTCCGCGTCCCCAGTTGTGACCAAGGTCGCCGCCCCCGCTGTGGCCTACGCCGCCGCCCCAGTGGTGACCAAAGTCGCCGCCGTGGCCCCCGTCACCTACACCGCCCAGGTCTCCGTGCCCGTCACCAAGCACGTTCACTACGCCAACACCCCCGTCGTCACCGGGTAAGTGGAACTCGTCACACCTCCATCGCCTAACAACTTAGCCCACCCCCATACACCCTTAGTACGGTCGGGGATCGATTAGACATGTTTCCAAATCTGCGTCGTCCATTAAAGAATGGGAATCCAAATCACGATGATCACTGGGATAACGATTAAGGCTATAAATAGATTAATGCACGACCAAAAATAATTGATCGAGAGAATGACATGCTAATGGTGCATTGCAGATAGGAGGATTGCCCTCAATGTTTAGCGTATGAAAGAATCAGAATCGTCTGACAAAGAATGAGATTGATATGGATAACCTTGTTTTAAATCTCAATAAATGTGAAGGTCAATTCCAACATCTAAGTTGGAGGACATGAAAATTGAGCAGTAATTCGAACAACTGACTCATATAGAATATTTTTTGAGCGGGAACGGACATAATATGACCAGGTCATAGAATGAAGGATTGAGATAGCGAAATATAAGAACTTTCTAAGATAAGGTTGACGCTGGACAAAAACAGCTTTGGGAAGATTTTTGCATGAAGTAGGGCCCTATAAGTTTCGAAAAACCAGTTTTCCAAGAAGAAAAAAAATCAGCATTCAGTGGATGAGTTACATGTGGGAACATATGGAAAAGGTAGGGAAAAAAATAAAATAGACAGACAAGATAGGGAATGGAAATTCGGGGAGGGGAAGTATGTTTTGAGTATCAAATTAAAAAAAACACATGAAATTGGAAAGTTTTTAAGTCTGCGGTATGAACGAGAGAATTAGATGAAAATAAGAAGATGGAAGAAGAGATCGCGCTACACTCCTTGAGACGTTGGTGAAGGACTCTTCGGGAAGTTGAAGTCTGACGGTTGCAAATCCGGTAGCCCAACTCGGTGTCAGGAATTAAACTTCAAAAAATAAATCTTTATTAAATGTATCATACCTTACAAGAGTAAGACTGTACCGTGATCACAGTGAAGGTACTGAAATAATTTGGGTATTCGTATTCGGGAAGAAAAACACGGGATCTTTTTTGACTCTGCCAGCAAATTATTAGCGAAAAACGATTTTTTTTAGAACAGCCTAATCAGCCCATTAATGAAGAAAGAAGACATTTTAATGTTGATATATTTTACCTGGAAGTTCGATGAGACATTATTCACTGAATTTACCTCAAACTTAGGTGTGCATTCGAGTTTTGAGAAAGGCTGGGTAAAAGAGTATCGATAAGATTACGTGGAAAAATGATTTTTTTAAATCTACCCAAAATAATTAATTCTTCTATTATTTCCTAAGGCCTTACTAAACGACCTACATTCAACCAAATTTCTTACCATTATTCACCAAAGTAACCTCAAACTCGGGTATACATTCTTATAGAAAGAATAATAGACGTCTCGACTTTATTATGAGGGTAAAAAGGAACTTAACATTTCCACAATAAAGATTTAATATTTCACGACCATGGTTTCGATGCTACGCATCACCATCCGACTTTAGTTGGTTTGGGAGTTAGATAAAGAAAAAAAACTGAGGATAGGGAAAGAATATTAACAGCAGTTATTAGGGAAGGCAAACGATAGTTGAGATCACTTATACCATTTGGAATAGTGGATAATTTGGTATGGGCAGGATTCCTTCGGGATATGGAGGATGAAATGGTGGAGAGAGAAACTCGAACCGTCATTATCCTATTCAATTAAACGAATGACTCCTGGGGTCACTCAATTTGAACGTCCCATCCAACGGACGACGCACTCCACTTGAAGTTGTCTTCACATGGCACCTTAAGTAAAGGATCGAGAATCCAGTTAATAATTCAGTAAACTAATAAGACTCGAAACTGGGCCTTCAGGTTGGGCAGTCTGTAGATAAGTCACCGTACCAATCCGATCTCCGAAAGAGAAAAAGCGTAATATCTATTGGGAACTACACGGAACTAAATTCTAATTAGTGGAATGTGACAGATGATTCTAATGTCTCCCCTCCTCCACATGCAGATACTCCTCCACCGTCGTGAAGCCCGCTCTTGGAGACCTTCCCTCCCCCCTTGGAATCAACTCCGTGGCTGATGCTGCTGCTCGTGAGGCCGCCACCTCCGGATCTTATGTCACCAAGACCGACATCCTTGCCCCCGGCAGGCAGGTCGCCTCCATCACCCCCCAGGTCACCCAGGTAAGCAAATGACTCTTCTCAATCAGCACACATACTAATACACTTCCCTCTACCCATCGTAGAATCGGAAGTCAAACGAAATTACAACAACTTGTTCGTTCATTTGTATACTTGAAAATTCACATTCAACTCCTAGGATTGGGAATACCACGCAACAAAACACTTGAATAATAAACATGAGGATTATGATTAAAAGATGGCGATATAGCCCACGCCTACTACTAAGAACCAAGTGGTGTGAAAACTTCAAGCATCAGGGTATGAGATACCACTCCTTTAATCCAGTGCCGATACCATGGGATTACCGGGGTTAATTTATTAGAACTCCATACCGGTTCACAAGTTCTAGTACTTTGCACGTGAATACTATGCTGACTACACTAACAGCTAAAACATTGACCCTCGTCCATGTAGATTTCAGAGTATTAGAAATTTTAAGTTTCAGATAATTTATTCAACAATGATTTCAGTAGACTGAAATTCATTCTGACCAATTTCAGAAATTAGCTTGCAGATTTTTAAAACAGGAAGGTATCAATAAATTCACCCAGCTGGGGTTTTTCTCTGGGGCTCCTCGGAGATATCACTCTCGATATCGAAGATGACATACTCTGGGCAGCAAACCGAACTCTTTACCCACAGGGCTAACGCACCCTTGAAACATTACTAACCAGGTCATGCTCGAATTAAACCGTCCGGTCAGCGGTGACCCCTCAAATGACCAATGTCCATTAAAAATTCCACCTCCCGTCTCGTCCACAGGTCGTCCCCGAGGTCTCCGTGAAGAAGGTCCCCGTTGACGTCCCCGTCCACGTCCCCACTCCCGTCGCTACCCCCGTCGCCACCCCCGTTGCCACCCCCTTCGCCGTCCCCACCCCCGTCGCAGTCCCCACCCCCGTCTCCGTCCCCGCCCCCGTGGCCGTCGCCCCCTACGCCGCCTACGGAGCCTACGGAGCCTACGGAGCCTACGCCGCCCCACAGGTCGCCGTCAAGACCGTTGAGGTCGCCGCCGCCCCCGCCACCGCCTACCTGGCCGGTGGACACCAGCTCTACTCTTCCGGACTCATCGGTGCCCGTGGCTACTACGGCGCCGGAGGCTACTACGGTGCCGGAGCCTACCACGGCGCCGGAGGATACTACGGAGGCTACTACGGTGCCGGTCTTGTCGCCCCCCACCAGGTGGCCCTCAAGAGCATCGTTGACGGAGAGGCCGTCGTCAAGACTGTTGACCTCGAGTCCAAGCCCTGGGCTTAAGTTGCTGACCCCGATGACCAACGCCCACTCGTGATGCGAGAGAGACACGGAGATGAGCCGGATGGATGGAGGGAGGGAGAGAGATGGAAGAACGGACGGACACTCGGCCTGTGATAAACCTCGCGTACCAATTTCTTCTTGGGGCCGCGCCCCACCGGGCCCACGTGCTCCTCCTCGACTCGCGCCCTCCTGCGTGACGGCAAGCGAGACAACGTCATCATCTGCAATACCTCTCTTTGTTTTGTACATTTTTAACTTATGAAAATATATACAAACACAAAGACAAAAAAATCATATGTCCTGTTATTGACTCGTTCCCACGTAACCCTGGTTTCTCCCACCACAAACTAGCGAGAATTACGTTCCTAAAATTAGATATTGACTCAAGAGTTCAACTTGGAGACCAACCACAAAGTGATTAAATTATATTCTGCTGAAATATTACGAATGTTTAAATTTTGAAAACGACCGATAGTGGTCGAAATTAGCATGCATCTAGAGAGAGCATATATTCGGGCCCATTTGACAGGACTGTCGAGTAATAAATACCCAAATAAGACAAGAATTATTTGGATTCAATGGGGATTTCAATGTAAAAATTATGGTTTGATATGACCTCGGCGTAAAGGTATGCCTTGAAAAACTCCACCCAAACATAAAAATGTGCTCGTGAGTGTTTCCGACCTCTTGACCTTTAGATATATCAGATAACACACCTATTACCGTATTCTGACGGGCATTCTTAATTAAACCAAAAGTAAAGAACTGTCTTCTCGTTGGCATACGAGAAAAAAATAAAAGATTTCCTAAAATATCCTATTCTATTGCATAGGGGTGGAGCGACCACTAGGACTACAGAAAATGTTGAAAGTCTATCATAGAAATATGAATGATAACTTCAAGAATGGGCAATGGAGAACATTTCTGCATTAAGATCGCACTTGATCACTTTATAAACAATTTTAATCTCCATGAGCAAAACTCGCTGACAATTGCAACGGACATTGCGCACAGAGCTCCCTATGAACTAATATTTCGTTATTTTTTGCATCTGTTAAGGGTACTACTAAGGGTTAATTCATAAGAAAAACTCCCATTATTCAACAATGATGGGATAATAGATAACAATGGACGTCAAAGTTGGAGTTGGGCTGTTGAAGTGCAATTTTAGATACTGAAAGAGCGACAGAGAAGAAAAAAATGTGAGTGGGTCGTTCAAAAATTCCCCAACGAGTTTCGGCGTCGATACATTTGTAACTGTGGACGAAACATGACTACATTACTATACTCCAGAGACAAATTGAACAGTCGAAACAGCGGGTTTCTAAAGACGATCTGACTCCGCAGAAGGCGGAGACGGTGACATTAGTCGACACGGTGATGGCCACGGTTGTTATGGATGCACGCGGAATTATCTACGTACATCGGTTACTAGCTAAAAGAACAAACGACGAATGGATAGTATTATGCGTCCTTATTGCACCGTTAGATCGAAGAAATCAAGAAAAAAAGTCTTAATTTGGGAAAAAAGAAAATATTCTTTTTCATTAAGAGATTGCATGAGTGCACAACTGCGCAGTTTTGATTGCCAAAATTGTAGAATTAAATTTCGAATAATTACAATACCCAACCTATTCACCAAATTTTCGCCCCCAACGATATTTTCTATTCCAAAATTTTAAAAAAGAAATGGCTCGGCAGAAAACGATTCACGTCGGACGAGGAGGTCATCGCCAACACAGATATCTATTTTGATGACATTCCGGACGCCACCTTTTTAATCGGGTCATAAAAGTTGGAGAAACTCTTGGAAAAGTGTATCAAACTTAAAGGAAATTGTGTTGAAAAATAATAAAAAAACCCATCCAAAGTAATTTGTTCTTCTATTTATTCAGAATAACTAATTGAACGACCCACTTAGATTTGTATGAGAAAAGATTACACACCAATTAACACATAGTTCAAAAAACATTACAGGCGTAGATACACATAACAAAATTCCGGAATATAAACGAAGCTACGGGTCATACTAAATCACAACATTATTATTATTTTGGATGGTCTGAGCATTTTCAACGTCATGGCAACTCTGGACCAAGCGGTTTATTGGACGCACGAACGTACTACATTTATTTGCGCATATTCCCTGGGATGTAGGCATATTTGGATAATAATTTAGCGTTCATAAAATATCACTTGGTCTCCGAAAGGATTATAAGGAGAAGTGTGCCTCAAATCTGGATTGAGAAACTATTGTAGATTTAGTAAAAAAATGTAGAAGTATACAGATGAATGGATGAGGGGGGAAAAAACCACTGGAAGAACCTTTAAGAAAAAATAAAATAGATGAATTGGACACAATTTGAGACGAAAAATTTTAAAAAATCATAATTATTTTTTTGGTAGTCTACCGTTTTAAAGTGGGTTTTCGATGGACGCCAACTTAACATCGCCACATTTCTTCGCCTTTCGTAAAAAACACAACCTGACATCCAAGCCTCAAATTAGTCCTCCTTCAAAATTACGCGAACTTCCTCCCCCGTCACCCCTTCATTCCGTGCAACCTGCATATCCTTTTCCTCCCTCACCCTCCCTTATTCTCCCCTCTATAATAAGAATTTTAAACATTCCATCACCAAACAAAATGCTCTGAATACCCTACCCCTTTGGATTTCTCCCAAAAATCCTCTTTCCTCCCACTCTACGGTTTCCCTTTAGTTCCATTTCAACTTTTACATCCTTCTCAACACACGAACACATTTCAAAAGCCTTCAATTTATTATGCCCATCATCTTGCTTCAATGACCATGTCTCCACGCCGTACAAAACCACCACGCTACTGTCAAATGAAATTGATTCATTAGACTTCCAGCACACAAGTACGTACCCCATAGCGCCAAACTGTCGGCATTTGATCGAGCGTCTGATCTACAAATTATACGAGACCAAGCAAAATCTAAAAGCACTGATTCCATTGGAAAAAAAGGCGAATCTTTAGTTGCCCTAAATCACCGATTAAGCCAATCGAACCTAACATTGACGAGTACTATACCGAGTAAGACAAAGAAACAAATATTAGGTATGCTCAAGTATTGAGAGCATCTGTTTTTTCTGAAAAAACTACTTAACACCAGAAAGTTGACACTTCTGTCACTTCTCAAAATAATTTCACTGCACACGAAAGCATTTTTTACAACGCCGGTACCATGATTCCATTGCCGTAAAAAAACGTTTCCACATATACGAGGCCCCTTGTGCCATCCAGACTAACCGGCTGATGACCCGTTGTTGAGGCTTCCTGGTTTCGTTGTCGCGTTACGAAGTTCGATCTCCTTTGAACTATGACGCACCCACGACCGCACACTCATCCAAAACACGATAACCACAGCATGTCCAAGTGTAGCAGTTTTAGGTCTTAACGGAAGGCACCAAGGGGTCCGCAGTTTAACATCCCATCCGACAGATAGCGAATTCACTCAAAGTGCTTTCCACAAAGCACCTCAATTAGGGATCGGGATACCAATTAAAACTATCAGCCGTCTCCAGGATCCGAACCCGGGCCCTCTTGGTGGGAAGCCAGTACGTTAGCCACCGCACCAAACCGATCCCCTCAGAGTACAGAGGGCATCAAGTTTAACCCTCTAATCTTATTGACATGATTTCTCCTAACATAGTGAGATGGGGCTAATAATGCATAGTAGCAGTAATTTTACCCGGCGTCGGCTTTAGCCTACTCTTAATGAAACGCGCCAAGGAGTCCGTAGTTCAACGTCCCATCCAACTGACGGCAAACTCTCTCAAAGTGCTCTCCTAACAAAACACATCAAGAATGGATCGGGATACCACTGAAAATTGTCTGCCGCCTCCAGGATTCGAACCCGGGCGGGAAGCCAGTGCGTTGTCCACCGCACCATCCCGATACCCGCTATTGATAAACTTATTGATAAATTTTCAACATATTCGCTAACGGCACCTCCTTCCAATTTATGCCAGAGATTTAACCTGTAAGTTAACCTTCGTTCCGTTGAATGATTCCAAACCCAACTCCTCTAATACGTAATCTTAACACGCTACTTAGCCTTTTACAAATGCAGCTCCTCTATACGCTGCATGCGATCCAATTCGGCAATCAATCCAACTTTATGGGGATCCCATATACTAGCAGTATATTTTAAATGAGACCTAACTAGCGAAAGACAGCATAACTATTTAGCTTTGGTACACATAACAAGAACACTCACACGTTATTTCTTTTTCGATGGAAGTTATCTCCGTCTTCCTCAGAAGAAACGATTGTAATGCAGTTCCTTCCTTCTCTTCCTCTAGAAAGGTGGCTTGGCCAACCGAAATTTCGAAAACTAGTAAGTTTCTTTTCTCTTTTGTGTGTGTTTCTATGTTTTTGTCTTTGCCCATTAGTATTAACTTCAAATGCACTTCATATATAAGGATATATATGCATGTATACGTATATATGTATATATATATATATATATATATATATATATATATTTATTCATATATATAAATTTTTACATTCAAACACGAAAACCCGACATATGGTGAACAAATATTCATTCACATGGAAATAGAAATAAGGAAAAGGAATAGGAATACATTAAAAGGACGAACACAGGAGAGGTGGGGATGGCCTTCCCCCATCTCCTGTGTACCCATAATTCTCTTTCTTCTTCTCTCAAGATTTAATGGAAAGGAATCGAAAACAAGAATATACATTGAACGTGGATGTCTAAGATATTCAAATTACAAACAGGGTTATGAGATGAGGGATAGGAGACGGAAGATCTACCAGTGTGTATAATACGAGGCATATTCGAAAAGTAAGGGTCATTTTCTTATGTTTCAATTATTGCTGGGTAAGAAGAGCAAATTTGTACGCAACAGTGCCATCTATTAATTGTTTTTGAAGATACTGAATTTAATGTTTTGATCCAGCAGTCGTTTGTTTGTCCGTAAATGAAGATAACAACGCTCGTGAAAATCACCCCCGCCAGTTGCGAAGTGCATGCTGCGATTCAATTTTTGGATGCAAAAGGACCAACAGCCGCCCTGAAATTCACCGAGTGTCGTGCCTAGTTCATCAACTTAAAAGAATGAGTGAAGAAAATGGGACAAAGGTGTCTATACTACCTGTACTTCACAAATGGCCGCGCAAATGAACATGATGAAGAGCGCATCGGCCGGTCCAGTATCCAGGCCGTTGAAATAGTTCAACAAGTCGACCAAGAACTGCGATCCGATCGACGATTGACAATTAATGCTCTGGCCGATATATTTCCTTTTGTTGGACGGACCGCTATTTACACGATTTTAACGGAGAAGCTTGGATATTACAAATTGTGTTCAAGGTAGGTACCAAAAATGTTTACCAACAAACACAAAGAGCAAATAATGTTGAGTGGACGAGCAATTTTGAAACTTTATCAACAGTCCCTTGTATCTAGTGATTACTTTTTCTTCTTTCATTTTAAACAGTGGCTTGGTGGACATCGTTTTGAAGATCACCGCTGAACTCACCGCTGCCGCAGTCAACTAACTCAATTCCCTGGCTGCGAAAGTCTACACTGATGGATGAAATAAGCTGGTGCAGCGTTACCAAAAGTCCTTAGAAGTGAACGGTGATTATGAAGAAAAGTGAAGTAGGTTTGTAGGAAACAAAAACCGTCAACAGAAAAAACTTTACAAACAAATATATTTTTCATGACCAAACGTACCTAACTTTAGAATGATAACCCTCGAATTATTGAACAGGGGTAAAATTGTAGCCAACCGATTGAGAGACTGGTAACTTCTTCCTTCTTGAGACGAATGGAAAATCAATGTAAACTGATTCTATCAGCCATTGTCATTAATCGAGCGACATTTTGCGAGCAACAAAGGGGATTTCAATCAACTCCGTTATCGGCGTCGGTCCCCATTGTCGTCAATTCATATTCTGTATGCGTCATTTCAGCGGAAGGGCACGCTGCAATAACGTCCGTCAGCCATTTTGTGATGTTGTTTTTGCTCGGGGAAATTCCGGTTATCCTTTAAGGGCAGGGCTACACGATTTTCGCCCTCCCGGAACTACTTACTATGCTCGGCGGACTTCTCAGTGGTGACCGCCCCCGCTCTCCCCGACCCCCTTCGTGGGAGGAGGAAGTGGATTGGCGGGCGGGAAGGTCGGAGGCTGCGACAGAGACCCGTCCTCTTTTCGTGAATACTTGCAATAATTTTCGGACACGTCGGCCGAAGAGAACTCGAAATCTATGCCAAAAGTAAAAACAATGCATGGTGGGAGGAATTGGAATTAGCAATGAGAGTCTACCATTGAGGGTATTTTTAGGATAGACACAGACTGAACATCGATACACTTCTTAGCCTCGCTCAACAAGACACAAAACCTGACACCCGGTACTGCAGTAAGTCCCTCTTCCATTCCGCATACTTCTTTCCTCCCTTCATTCCGTTTAACATGCCTATCCTATTCCTTCCCCTTTCTCAATTTCCTAACGTTCTCACTTCTATATCACATCCTTCAACATACCATGATTAATCAATATGCTCTGCATCCAGCTTTCCTACCTCCTTTGGATCTTCAGTTAACGACCATGTTTCCACACAGCAAAAAACCACGCCCCATTTCAATGTTATCATATGCCTTTCCTTGACATCCTTACTAAACGTCCCCGTCATAAATTCCATCCTCCAAGCGAACGCCTCTTTGACCAATGTAATTCTTCTCTTAGGATCCCTATTACTATGACTATCTTTGTTTAAAGCACTACGAAGATTGATAAACTTCTTCCTCTAATCTAGTTTTTCAACATTCTGTACGTTAAAACTAGCCTTCCTCCTCCAAAACCCCATTGCCATTATTTTTTACATTAATTCTCATCCGATACCTATCGCAATGACTTTCTAATGCGCTCAGAAATGATTGTAATCCCGTGATTGACCGACTAACTGAAGTTAAATTATTTGCATGCCTTACTGATTTTAGACGTTCCCCCACCGGCTTTCATTCCTCTTGTCTCACTTAATGCCTTCATTTCCATATCCTATTTAATTTCTAATCCGAACGAGCGGAATGTGATTAATGTATCGATTTATTTCTCAAACGTTCAAAAACAGCCAACAGTGGTCACTTACACTGAATATATTCGGAATAAATGGTTTTAGTAAAAACTGAGCGATAGCGAAACAAGGACGTATGTACCAGGAATCAAAAAATGAAAGAGCCAGAAATAACCGGACACAGGGAAACAAAGGGTATTGGCCCCATGAAATGTGATATCCCACTGACAGTGTGTAGCACATGCTGGTCATATTTGGCAAACACCATGTATTGAGAAATTGTTTAGCGAATGGGAGTGCTTTAAAATGACCCTCTCAGGTAACAACATTCCACAGTTATCAACCCAAACGTCGCTTTGATGAATTTGAGGATAACACTGCAAAATATTGTCTTCCATTTTTATTTTTATTCAGAGATATTTTCTTCATTAAATATACACCAATTTTCAAACAAATCTAGGGAGCTAAAAAATGTATTGAAATGAAAACGTTCTGAAATTTAGCAAATTTTCACGAAAATTTTTAAAATCTAAAACACTGGCTAAAACTTATATTCCAGAAATCCCGCTTAAAATACAGGGAATTTCAATCATATTAATTGAAAACAAGGAAAAATTATAAATATGACAAGTGTATTGAGTGTATGCAATCTATCCAATCCAATCTATCTTCAAAAATATGAGAAATATTTAGATAATAACTCTCACCACCCACTAAGAGATAAAATAAATACTGCTCTAGCACTTAACAAGCGCCATTAAATCTATGTCACCCAATTTATATTAAAAAAACGTTGAGGATATCGAGAGCATGCTTCTGAATAACAATTTTCTAAGGGTACGCTTTAACACCATATTATATTCATTTAGAACAAAGTTATGGGGCCTTGCAAATATCGTAGTTTCCACAACACACAGTCCCAACACTCAACTCACTGTAGTATCATCCACTAATAGCAGCCATATTTTTACATAGAGCAACGATAAAATCATCAAGTAAAAGGGACACAGGAACTACCGATGTCATAATTACCAATTCCGCCACACTTCACAATTCAATATGAGATCTACGTCTTCCAGGCTAGGTTTCCATTTCCGCCACCTTGGAATTCCACCTCGACGACCCTCATCTCATATTTTCCAACGTAGATTTTTAGCAATACCGTGATGACAGCTTCCACTTTGCAATGGATTGATTTTGTACAATAGACTATTGTTCCTGAACAAGGAATGCAAATATCCCACGGGGATGAGCAATTCTAGCGTTTCGTCTACACACAAGAGACGCGACCAAAATTTACCGACGCTTGCATTACGACAATAGTAGCCGTAAATTTATCAGCCAATGAAAAGTGTGGTTTCAAACTGTTTACATAGCGACGGTAGTAATGGTAGCAATAAAACTTGTTTACGCAACGAATTTGTTGAATTTAAGGAATTTGGCTGATTTTAAGGAAGTTTTGTCTTGACTGAACATTTTTAGGTTTTCCGGTGTTGGATTTACCTACCACTAAACCCGGCGGCACGTGAAATTCACATATTAACTGTATAATAAAATGCACCAGTTCATTTTATTGTTCATATTGTAGAGTATATACTGTGGTTTCCCGAAAAAATCTGCTAACCGATGGAGCTTATGGTCACCGGAATCGAACCCTTACCCTTCGGTCAGTGCACCAATCCTTTAGGATACAATGCGGCAACATTAAACGTCGCCAAAAAAAACACCATATTTATCAGGCTGAAGGACGGTTTGATAGGTAAGGGTAGATTTCTTCTATAATATTAAACCCAACGGCGATATGAAATTCACACATCAGGGTTTGGGAGGATAAATTCCTTATTACCTGTGCCACCTGTTGGACAGTAGGGATTTCTTATCCAAATCTAAGGTCGATATTTAGTCCTCTGCAATCTTAACTCGAGCTCAATATCATCGGGTATGTTCGCAGGCTAATATACTAGCTTCCCACCTCGAGGATTCGGGTTTGAGTTTTGTCGGTTGAAGGATTTTTAAATGGTATCCTGATCCCTAATTGGAATGAACCGTGGAATGTGGAGATAACCTGAAGTGCAGTACGTCGTCCGTCGGATGGTGCGTTAAATTGTGTGGTCCCTAGGCGCCCTTCATTTCATTGAGTACGATAAGGGCGTTTCGAATTTCTCTATCCACCCTTTAATTCCCCATAATCTGAATAAATTCTACCCTTACCAAATTACACACCTTTCCCTAATGGCGTGCGAGGCCTGGCTGTCGTTCGCCTTCCTTAATAACTGCCTCTACCATTCTTTTCCTACACTCGTTTTTACTTTATCAAATGTCCCGTTGCTTTCCATGCCTGCCTTAGGTAACAAAAGACCCTGCTTCTTCTGACCCGTAGAACGAATACACAACTTTTGAGTCTTCAGGAACAAAATGGGTTTATTATATTCACCTTAGATGGTCGAAGAAGCACAAAAAATGTGTTTTCAAAAAATGCACTCGAAATTTCAAATTTCCATCTTAATATCAAAAGGAGCTGTTATTAATTTTGTAAATAAAATTCTTCTCGGCAAACCGGCGGTCTTAGAAACAAATCTAAAAAGCAGAGAGAGAAAGAGAGAGGTCAGACAGTTGAGAGGGAATTTATCTAGCTATCACTTTAGGGCCAATAAAATTGAAGTTCGTCCTTTTTTTAGGCTGGAGGTAAACCGTGGTAAAACTAGGATCTTTTCAGTAAATAGATAAGGCATATATTTTAAGAGTCGTTTCCCTAGCATGGAACAAAGGCGTTGAAGGTTTTTATTTTTAAGTGAAGGTTAGTTTTGGAACAGAATATTGAATTGTTATGCTTTCTTCAATCCTCAATGGAGTTAGCCGCGTAGTTTAAAAAAAACTTTTATGGCAGCCATTTTAACACAGTGTTAACTTGGCCACCATCACTAGCTTGGTGATAGAATCGGTGTCCTTCGTGTGTATAATGCCATTAAAGTTATAAAATTGCAAAAAAAGGCACAACCTACATATAAAAGCTAGAATTGGTAATAAAACCATTGACCCTTTGACTGGACAATTATACTTTAAACTAGCACATGCGCAATATCAGTTCGCCCATTGGTTGATAAATGAAAGTTGTTTCGTGAACATATCGATATTTTCATCCCCTCTGATCAGTCACTTTTCAACATAATCTCCATGCAGACAAACGCATTTTTCACCGCGTCGATGCCATAATACCACGACTGCCGAGAACGCGTCTGTGTGGATCCCCATCAATTGTCCCTTATTTTGTACTTCTAACTAATCAATGTATATTGTGCCTCAAGGTGTGCCCAAACCATTTGTAGTTCTTCTTTGCTGTAGAGTTCTCTCCATATTGAGATCTTTTCTCTTCTGCTCTTCTATATACTTCCTCCTTCCTCACTTTGTCTGGTCAGAAAATCTTCAGCACCATCTTTTATTCAATTATTTATTTATTTAAGTACCCTGCAAACCACCGCTAGGATGTGTGGCAGGGGGTGAATACACACCAGAAGAATTTTGACCCGAGCATGACCCTACTGCGGTCGGACAATGTTATTCTGATCCCTTATTGTTCGTGGAGAAAATTACACCTTAAATCTATCTGTTCTACACTTAATCTCTCTAATTTTATTGGCATGATCTCTCCTACCGTAGTAAGATGGGGTTAATAATACATTTTCAACGTCACTGCTTAAGAGACATCCTTCCAATTTATCAAAGAATCCTTCTTTGCTTCGCTGGTCCACTTTTCCAATGTTCTATGTCTCTGATCCGTAGAGTACCTAACTCCATCCACGAACGGAAAGATAAATACATCTCCATTAATTCTATTTAATGTTTTAACTTTACGACCCGGGTTTCAATGCATAGTACCATCATCTATGTAGAATCGGTGAAGTCAATGGAGAAATTACGGCATATAGGAGTCGATTGGATGGATGGACGACTAATCTGAAACTTGTTCAGGAATCAGAGGGTAAGCGTAGGGAAGGGAGAGTAGGCATGGGTCATGACAGGCAGAGGAGTGAGATAAGGTTGGCCGTAATCGCCAGTGGTTATCAACTTACCCTAATGCTGTGGAAATGTAAAGGGTAGCTAGGGAAGGGTTGGAGGTGGGAATGTAAGTTTGATAACTTCAGTTCGCTAATGATTAGATAATGATTCCCTCCCGAACGCCTACTGCATTGGGAACACCGAAATGGAATGTGTAGACTCAATAATATACCTAGGCGTTACCCTAACGCACAATCTCTCCTGGGTGAAACACATACGGGGAATATGTGGACAAGCTGACAAAAGATTAGGATTTATCAGAAGAGTACTTGGTAAATGTGATGAACAGGTCGAAGAGAAATGTTATCTGTCGTTGGCTAGGCCTCATTTAGAATATACTGCAAGTATATAGGATCCTCACGATGTTGGATTGATTGCCGAATTGGATCGCGTGCAGCGTTGAGTAGGTAGATTTGTAAAACGTTTTTATGATAAACTTAGTAGAGTATCCAAAATATTAGAGCGGCTAGGCTGGGAATCACTCACGGAGCGAAGGCTAAATTACAGATTGAACCACTTGCATAAATTGGAAGGAGGTATCTTTAGCAGTGATGTTGAGCATGTATTAACACCCCCATCGTACTATGATAGGATAGATCATGCCAATAATATTAGAGAAATTAAGTGAAGAACAGATTGATTTAAGATTTCATATTTGCCACGAACGATAGAAGATCATAATAATATTGTTCAACCGCGGTAAAATGTTCGGGTAAAATTATTCTGGTGTATTCACCCCCTGCCACACACCCTGTCGGTAGCTTGTAGGGTATATACGTATATAAATAAAATAATAAATAGATAAGGTAGCAGCGAGTCAGGCAGCCAAGGGGATTGAACTTCTTATTTTGTGTTCTACAGGAATAATAAGAGAGGTGGTATATGTTGAGGATTAACCACAGGAAAGCATAAGCAATGAGATTTTTGATAAGTAGGAAAATCAAAGTTAAATGTTGAAGTAGTAAGAAATTAACACATCGGGTGGAGTAGTATATGTACTCGTATTTGGGCAGTATTATAGAGGAAAATGAGCATGGCAATCGGGAAATTAGGAGTTGAATTTCATTATCAAAAGAGGTACATTCAGAAGAAGAAGAGAATCGATGATGTGTACACATTAAAACTCACAAAACATTTTACCTCGCATTTCGTGTAAACCGATCGCTGCTGTATATTTTCTTTTCATTTGCTGAAAACGCACCAATAGAATCTCGTTGAATTGGCGCGCCGATCCATCCAACAAGATATACACTGATATGGTTTCCTACGATAAGGGTAATAAAGTTACCATACGTTTTTTTCCTACAGAAAGTGTACATACCTTAGAGATAATCTCTGCATATCAATTCACAATCCATATTCTTTTGGGGAGTATGGTAGTTACTTCATAAGCCATTTGTGATTCCGTCATAAGTACACGTAATCGCTTCCAAAAAATTACACGAAAATCTCAGTCCAAAGGAAAAAAATTGAGTCATGCATCCAAATAAAAAGAAGCTACAAACTGAAATTACCATTATAATGGTTCAGTGTTAGAAATGACAATAAAAACGATCATGAATAAACAATCTAACGATGGCGCAACAATGGAGCGACTGAATGATGAAACATCAACAATGAAGCATCCGAACGATTTCATCATTCTCGCCTTTCAGTTGGGTATGTGCATTTCGCCTATAGTGGGTGGCGTTCCTCGGATTCGCCCGTCGGAGGAATGAGCTCGTGAAACTGTCGGTGCCGAATAGTGACAGATTGTGGAGTCACCTCTCTTCAAGAGGTTTGGGGGAGGGGTGAGGGAGGACGGTGGCCCAGATCGGCTCTACGCGGCGGTGGCCGGCGGCCGGGGTGTGCCCTCCGCGAGTCCGCGCGCGCGAAGGTCCCTCTCCCTGCTCCACGCCCCTCTCCCTCTGCCTTCTTCCGGCACCACGCCCTGCGGCCACCCACCGCCGCCCCCTCCCGCCCTTCGCGCCCCCACACGTCCCGACGCGGGCGGGGTATTTAAGGACCGGTGCAATCACTCCCGACATCACAGAGCAGCAGCAGCTCAGCAGACGGATCCCATTCTGAGGATTACCAAATATTAACCCACCATGAACGCCCTGGTAAGGATTCCCAACTACGTAACATAACGCTAAGGATAGAACGCATCGCGGCCATTTGGGTTGCAATGTAGATCTCCGCGTGGTGTTTGCTGGATATTCACTTCGATTTTGTTTTGTCTTGCACACGAGAGATGGTTTGTTGCTCGTTACCATGGGTCGCGACGTGTGCGCTACTTTGAAGAGGCTTGACTGCTGCCGAATGATAAAGTCATTTTTTAGTAAAGACACCTCTCTCATATGCCCTAAATGAACTGAGTTTTTTATTCGTGACTTTGCGGTTTAACCATTCCGCTTTATAACACTCACTAGTTTTGTGCACAGAAGTGTGTGTCTATTGAAATTCGTTTTCTATTGCGAATGCATGTTTTTCGTTTTAATAGGTGATTGAAAATAGTCTTAGATGGTAAGGTATCGCGTTCCTAGCACTGAGATGCTTATTTAATTAATATGCCAGTTCTAAAAATCGATTAATACAAATTACCACAGCCCGGTTCACATCACAGGTGAACTATAACTAGCAGATGTTCCAAATCTTGATTCTCCATTTATTGGCTGTAAAGTTTTATTCAAACAATCCTACCAAGGGCAAGTGACAAGCGCTGATAGCACTAAAATTTTTAATTCAAAGTAAAAAGTTCTCTCAAGCCATTATCATTCCGTACTGATGAACTATCTGTTCTATAAGTTATTAGTTTAATATCTCTAATCAATTTTGAACCCGAATTCAAGATAAACCGAAAATATAAGTATATTTCCCTTGAAAAAAAGGTCAGTTCAATGCACGCGTCATCCTTTCATGTGAAATTTCGCCAATCTGTGTTCCACCTGCATAGATTAGATCTTTTTCACATCCCGCGATATATTTGGACTGCAAGTGTGATGAGATTCGTCTTGGTAAATTGATACAGCGCAACTAACGGTGATGTCCACAAAACAAGGCATGAGTTTTGAAATATCTGACGACCGAATGAGCAGAAGACACTGAAGCTACGATTAAAATAATGAAGGAATAGCAAATCGACACGAGGCTGGCGACTAGGTCATTGTTCTCTTGACTCAAGGGTACGTCCCTTCCTCTCTCTCTCACGGGAACAGGCTCCACTGACCATCCTCCTCCTGGCTTCGGCCGCTCTCGCCCGTCCCTCCGGTGTCTTCCACGGCGCCCTGGGTTACGCCGCGCCCCACGCCTTGACCTACGCCGCCGCCCCAGTGGTGACCAAAGTCGCCGCCGTGGCCCCTGTCACCTACACCGCCCAGGTCTCCGTGCCCGTCACCAAGACCGTCCACTACGCCAACACCCCCGTCGTCACCGGGTAAGTGATACTCGTCACACCTCCATCACCCACCAAAGACCCTTAGTTTGGTCGCGAATCCCCTAGATATGATTCAAAATTTAATATTGTCGAAATATTATGCTCTTCCACCCATTTCTGCACAGATGGACCTGGAATTTGAAGCATTTTGCAAGCATAATATGCAGTAGTATGTTCATTAGTTCATAAAACCCCAAACACTTGAGAAACGTACAATATATATTTTTTTAATGTCCCACACTCGGAATTGAAAAATATAACTTAGCTTCACTTCTTCAAAAATACCAATACGATAGTCACTTGCGAGAGTAAGTAGGTAGTTTTTGTTTACGATGGCTCATAGGTTATCCCCATGGATTGATTAATTTGCACTTCCCCCCCCCCCCCGAGTTTCCTCCCATATCTCTTCATTATCACTGGAATCTCTGAAAAACAGTATTGGATTTTGCGTGGGGGAAAATGTAATTCAATTTCAAATTTAAAAAAAAGTAATTCGGCCACACCAATTTAGAAAAAAAACCACGGCGGTGAAAACTCATAAAATGGTTTTATCATTTGCCTAATCTGAGCTGATCAAATATACATTTTAAGAAGAATTCAACAATTTTGGACCCTTAATTCATATATATATATATATATATATATATATATATATATATATATATATATATATATATATATATATATATATATATATATATATATATATATATATATATATATACATATATATATATATATATACATATATATATATATATATGTACATATATATATATATATATATACTACCTTGATCAAAAAGTTCCCGGAATAACCACCGTGTGGCGCTCCCATCGTTCCGATTTGAGTTCTGTTTTTTTTTGTTAAATTGGTACATCTGTTGTTGATATTCCCTTTAAATCTTAGTGTCATAACTTGACATTTGCAAAAGTTACGGTCGGTTTTCGGTATGTCCATCAGTGCTTCCTGCGATTTTTCCATTACTTCCTCTCGGCTGCTAAAACGCGTTCCCCGTAATGGTTTTTTAACTCGATTGAACAGAAAGAAGTCACAGGGAGCCAAATCAGGTGAATTCGGTGGCTGTTGGATGGTATTTGTTACATTTTTCGTCAAAAAATTACGAATAATGATAGCACTGTGCGACGGTGCGTTATCATGGTGCAAAATCCACGAGTTTTCTGCCCACATTTCTGGTCTCTTTCGGCGAATTGCTTCACGCAAACGTCTCATAACGCCCAAATAATACTCTTTGTTTACTGTCTGGCCTTCTGGCAAAAATTCATGATGCACTACACCGTTGTAATCCATGAAAACCGTGAGCATTGCCTTCTTTTTTGACTGAAAACGACGTGGTTTTTTTGGTCTCGGCTCATTTGGTGAACGCCATTCACTTGCCTGATGTCTGGATTGCGTGTCGTACTCATAAACCCACGTCTCGTCTCCAGTAATGATCCTTTTGATGAATGTGGGATCGGGTTCAGCCTCGCAAATCATGTCTTTTGCGACGTCAACACGGTCTCTTTTTTGCATGAAATTGAGGTCTTTTGCTGCTACACGACGGAAACCCAAATCATTAACCACAATGTCTTGGGCGGATCCATAGGCAATGTTCAAGTCCTCCGCTATTTCTCTGATGGTTAATTTGCGGTTATTGACCAACATTTCTTTTACTTTATCAATTTTTTCACCGACTTTCGATGTCGATGGTCTGCCACTGCGTTCATCATCTTCGATTGACTCACGACCACTTCTGAACCGCTCGTGCCACTGGTAAACGACCGTTTTTTTTAGAGAATCGTTGCCGAAACACTTTTCCAACATTTCCAACGTCCGTGCGCCACTAAATCCGTTTTTTACGCAAAATTTAATACAAGTTCGTTGTTGCAAATTTAAATCCATTTCTGCAATTGTAAAAAATCGCCAACACACACAGAGATAGATGTACTCTTGGCTACGTAACTTTTGCAAATGTCAAGTTATGACACTAAGATTTAAAGGGAATATCAACAACAGATGTACCAATTTAACAAAAAAAACAGAACTCAAATCGGAACGATGGGAGCGCCACACGGTGGTTATTCCGGGAACTTTTTGATCAAGGTAGTATATATATATATATATATATATGTACGTATGTATACACACAGATACATACATACATACATACACACACACCATGAAATCTTGCGCATTCTAAAATTATCCTTATTCCTGAGTCATAAGTCAATAGGGACTATGAAGATGGTTGAAGTGGCGAAAACGAAAAAGAATATCTGATTTCGCCCGGTACACAAAAAGGAAGGTTTTATCATCCTCCGACGTTCTTTATCGCCAAAAAGTATTGGGAAAACCCTCATCCACAGAAAATACTCCATTCACCACTTCCTTAGAGGAGCGATTTCTTTCCAAATTTGTTTGAGCTGTTCAGGGAACATTTTTTTTTTTGACTTCAATGAAGAGAATTAATGACATAATTATCAAGAAATCGCCTCCAGCTCTTTAGATTGAATTATGAAGCACGATTCTCTTAAAATTAAAAATTCTCGCGGGCTGAAAGAGTTCCCGACATACTGAGCTATCTTTCCTCATTCTTTTGTTTCGTTCCTATCTAGATACTCCTCCACCGTCGTGAAGCCCGCTCTTGGAGACCTTCCCTCCCCCCTCGGAATCAACTCCGTGGCTGATGCTGCTGCCCGTGAGGCCGCCACCTCCGGATCCTACGTCTCCAAGACCGACATCCTTGCCCCCGGCAGGCAGGTCGCCTCCATCACCCCCCAGGTCACCCAGGTAAGAGAGACAAAAAGCTCACGACGAAACTCTATTTATTCTTCGTTTGGTTTCCATTCGGATGAGAAAATCGATCATTTAAAGATTATCAATCTACAGGAAATCCATGCATGGTTTTCCAATGAAATCAATTCAATTCCAGCGTCTGGTTGTGGGGACCCACAAAATTCAATCGAGAACAGAGGACTGTTTCCGATGGATTCCCCTTCCGGGAGATCCAAGTCAGAGGGTAATTGGGGCCGTAGGGCACCCTTTTGAAAATGAAAATGGAAGATAGAATGAACTCGATGGCTTAGATGGCAAATGAATGGCTTCAATAAAATAAAAATAAATATGAACTTGTTTTGGTTACCAGCTGTCCATGGAGCTAAAAATTATACAGGTATACGCACTGCACAGTTCGCCGCGTTCTCAATATTTGGGCGAATGCTTTTTTTTCAATTTAGAATTTCTATCTACGGAAAAAAATAAAAAATTATTTTGATCCAACAACCTCTCCCCCCGCCCTTTTCATGGGGTTTTCATTTGCATGGAAGTCGTTTACCCATGGTTCGTTATGCAAATTGAAATCTCTAACTTTTTTTTCGACTCGTTCCCGTCTCGTCCACAGGTCGTCCCCGAGGTCTCCGTGAAGAAGGTCCCCGTTGACGTCCCCGTCCACGTCCCCACCCCTGTCGCTACCCCCGTCGCCACCCCCGTTGCCACCCCTGTCGCCGTCCCCACCCCCGTCGCAGTCCCCACCCCCGTCTCCGTCCCCGCACCCGTGGCCGTCGCCCCCTACGCCGCCTACGGAGCCTACGGAGCCTACGCCGCCGTCGCCGCCCCACAGGTCGCCATCAAGACCGTTGAGGTCGCCGCCGCCCCCGAGGTCCAGGTCAAGACTATCGCCGCCGCCCCCGCCCTCCTGGCCTCCGGCTATTCCACTGGATTTTACGGAGCCGGCTACTACGGAGCTGGCCTCATCGCCCCCGAGGTCGCCCTGAAGACCGTCGAGCCCATTGCCGTCGAGTCCAAGCCCTGGTCCGAGTAAATATCGAAAACAACAACAACAAACAACAAATGACGACAGCTCACCGCACGCGACGTTCGCCAAGCAACAAATTGATCGAGTAGATCCGATCAAGGTTTCGCTATCTCCAACAACAGCAACTGAAATTTGAAACATGCTCATGATTACTTGTCCTCAAAAGCACTCAATGCAATCTTAATTTATAAAAAATAAAAAGATTAGTACTTATTACTCGTATTATTATTTCCATATTACCCTTCCAAAAAATATAAATGAACCACAATGGGTGGTTGCTTAATTTTTTTTAAAACAATAAATATGCAGTATACAAGGGGTTCAGGAGATTGGTTGGTATTAATTGTAGTTCTGACGTTAAAGGTCACAGCCCACACAGCACAAGTTCATCCATTACATACCCAACCCAGCTATCATTTGGATATCAAAATTATACATGCAACTAATATCCAATAGTCATCCAATGTATGATGACACACAAATATACCATGTTTTTCCATTGTATATACAGCTGAATAGCTTCAAATTTATTATCCAGGTTCTATATTTATTTGTTTAAGATGAACAGTTTGATGAAAGTTACCATATTATAAAAAATGCATTATTATATATTAGGGCCTGGATGGCCTCTAATATATATTTACATATATATATATATATATATATATACACACACGTGTGTATATATATATATATATATGTGGGTCGCGGTAGTCCAGGAGGTAGAGCGTTGGAGCCGTATAGGACTTAGTACTGGTTGAACTCTACCATCACCTACTAAACCGACCTTCGGGTTGATTACTGTGTTTATGGTTATATATATATATATATATATATATATATATATATATATATATATATATATATATATATATATATATAATATATATATACCTGTATACAGGTAACACATAACACATAGAGGGCACTCACATTGTGGATTGTTTGAGCTTTCGGCCTTCTTCAAGTAAGCAATGGTCCTACTTGAAGAAGGCCAAAAGCTCAAAAAAGTGTCCTCCATGTGTTATATGTGAGTTGTTTTATTTTGTGTTTTATTGTGCCATTATATTGCTCTCAAGAATGCTTCTATATCATTGATATATATACACACACAAACTCCATATCCTAGGATACATATGTCAGTGGATATTCAGCCATGAATATACAAGTTACATACATCCAAAAGATTAGTGCAAATGGATTGGATTTGTGGCGAATATCGTGGATATCCACTGGATTATTATTGTTGGTATTATATCGTTTAAGGTAGGTTTTGGATGGAAAAAGACTGCAAATTGCTAAATTTCTAATCTTTTCCCAACTAGACGCAAGATAGTATCCCACACTAGAATAAGCCCCTATTCCATTCCGGTTACTTCCTTACTCTCTTCATTCCATCCAACCTCCCTATTCTGTTCCTTCCCTTTCTTCGTTTGCCCAACATTCTCCCCTCTATTACAGTCTTCAACATCCCACTGATGATCAATATGCTTTTCATCGATTTTGCCTGTCTCCTTATGATTTCTCCCAACAATCCTCTCTCTTCCCCCACCATGACTGGCACTTCCTCATTTGTTTTCCTGTCTCTCCATTTCACCTTCTCCACACCCACATTTCAAAAGCCTCCAATCTACACCTATCATCCTACTTCAATGACCATGTTTCCACGTCGTACATAACTACCCTCCATATCAAAGTTTTCATGAGTCTTTTCTTAACATCCTTACTCAACTTCCCTGACATCAATTCCCTCCTTGCGAAAGCCTCTGCCTAATTCGTTTCCCCTGCCCTCCTATTTGTAATCCACTGGATATCGATGGAATATTTTGAGCTGTGTGGGATGATATCTACACTTCAAAGTCCCACTTAACATGATGCTTAACATGCTAGAATCCGGCATTATAAGAAACCCTTTTTTTCTAACTCTGCTTACTTTCTATCTGCCGTTAAGCAATCAAAAATACCTTTTCTTTTCCTTTTTCTACCTCACTTACCCAACATTCTCCTCTCCATCACCATCTTCAACATTTCATTGCCTCTCAGAATCTCCTATTTCCCCTTGTATTGCCCTCTTCTCCCAATGACCTTCACTCTTCCCACAAATCTTTTCTCTTCAACATTATTTTCTCTATTCGTCTCCAAATCCAAATCTCAAAAGCCCTTTATCTAAAAGTATCCTTTTCCATCAATGGTCAAGTTTTTGTGCCATGCTATTACATTCATTTCAAACTTTTTTCAGAGTTCCTTTTAGGTGGACTACCCTGTCCAATAAGTACTCAAACTGAGGCCATAATAACTTTATTTTGCAAAATTTAGTCTACATCAATTTTTCCCCCTGCAAAGTACTCTCCATTCGTAGGCTCTGCACTTATTCCATCTTGTTTTCCTCTCTTCAAAGCAACCTTGGAAGTCCTCTTGGCAGTTAGGCTTTTTGGTTTTCTCATCGTTTCTTGCTTAATTGTGTCCACAGCTTCCCAGTGATGTCCCCTCATCACATTTTTGCATTTTGGGAATAGGAAAAAGTTGCAGGGGGCAAGATCTTATTCAAATAAGGAGGGTGATCAAAGATGGCGATTGAATTTTTTGCCAGATAATGGCGATAAATCAATACTGAATGTGCAGGTGCATTGTAATGGTGAAGGATCCATCCATCACATTCGATTAAAATAGTGTGCACTGTTGATTTTCTTAAATTCAGTTCATCAGCTGTCATTCGGACAGTTTTTCGACCATCGGTAAGGACAGGGGAACACACACGATCAATGTTGTCGTCAACAAAGGTGGTTGAAGGTCGTTCCGGCCTTGCATCATCCGTGGCGTCTTGTCGGCCATCTTTAAAATTCTTAGTCCATTTGAAAACGGATGTTTTCTTCAGAGCATTATCGCCGTAAATAGCTGTCAATATTTCAGTAATTTCCTGATAACTTTTACCACAATTCAACAAAACTTGATGTTGATTCTTTGCTCCGTGATTTAGTCAATTTCCATTTTAGACGAGCAGTAAAAACAAGGATAACAGAAACTAACATAAATGGCATCATGCGCATAGCTCGACAATCCGCCAAACACAGACATCTCATTGGGTCTCAGACACCTAGTGCCCCTAGTGGACAGGGCTGTAGTCTGCATCATGGCCACCAGATTGCACCAGTACACGTACAGGTGTATGCTCAAATGTATACTCAAAAACTCCCTCTCCTATGCTTATTCCCTTTCACACATTCTTCTCTTAATGCACTCATTATCATGTCCACCCTCATCTTAAGCACTTCCTGTGAAAGTAATATATTCTTTCTAACACTACAGGAAGTTAACCAAGTAAAAGTCATCCACCTTGGCCTGAACTTTTTCACTCTAAAATCCTGCATTTTGGTGCACATCATTGGATGACTGCATTTAAGAGACCCCTGGAAAACTGACAAACCATCACTTGGTACACACCTCCTCAAAATCTACAGAGCAAATAAATGAATGCTGGCAAAAATTATACATTCCTTTCTACCAGTGATTTCTTTATCTCTATGTCATCATACATACACTCCTCTCTTTTCCAAACCCAACCAGATCTTCCAATAATCAGTCATTTATTTCCATTCTCCATGTTTCTGTTCATGAGTACGCAGTTCCACAGAGTTTCCAAACACAAAGTGAATATTTATATGCATGCAAAATGATGCTTATGGTTCCATATTCCATTCCATAAATTAAGGCTAATATAATGAAGTCTATGATCTAAAAACATTCTTCCCACATGAAGACTATATATTGCCCACATAAAAAATCTTGCTTCCAATTTTTCCCAAAGCCTTGGGAAATTTAATGTTTGTATGTTTAAAAGAATGAGAGAGCTTCCCCGTTTGGTTTTATTATGTAGTAGTATCCTCATAATACAAAAATTACTTGCACCAAAGCAATTAACTCCCTTATCTAGAACAAATCTCGACACATTCCAATACCGCTCTGGCTTGATCAACATAATAAAACATTTTATATTAATATATAATATTAGCATTTGTATTAATATAATTATAGACAAATAACTGTAATAAGGGCTAGGTAAGCAAAGGTCGAAACCTTGGGATCGAAAACCAGTCTCATCTTTGGAATGGTCAAGATTATTTTTAGTTCCAACATACATCAATATTAATCAATAATCATACCATGGAAATGACCTTAGTTATCAGTCACCTCCAATTAAAAAAAACTGTTATTAACGTACAATTTTCAGACAAAATATACATTTTCTTGAGGATAGGCTTTTCAAATGAACAAATTTTACGTGGCCTAACTTTGTCAGTGAAGATGAATAATATTGGGAGCAGTTCAAACTTATCCATCTTGGTTAACATACAGATTGGTAGAGGATTTCCGTTTATCATTTGCCGTGACCAGGTCAGACAAAATCTTTTACTCTGTACAATCCTCCAATACCATTTTCTATGCCAGGATTTCTTTTAGTCATTTGCAATTTCCCATCTCTTTCATCCAATACTTTAGGGCCCTCATTATTTGTAAGTCCTCTGCCGAAAAAAAACTCCTCCAATGAAAAGTCAGATGTCCCTATATTAGGGAAGGAGAGGTCATAGAAAAGAGAGCAGGGGACACATATCCGTAAGATCACACAAGCCATTTTCCTATTGAATACTCTTTTCTCTATCTGAACTCCTTTTGGTCCATTGCCTAGATGTCCTAAATATGTAGAGGAAAATGGAATGAGGATGGACAAGTGGGAAGAGCTGGAAATCGGGAAGAATTTAAAAATGGGTCATTTGGTTAATGATTTATTGTTTGAATTCCTCTCCCCAATCCTGGAAGTACCCCTTTCCTTCACAAAAAGACCCAACAAACCCCTCACTCCACTGTGAACCAACCAATCACCTTCTTGACCCTTAACACACCTCTCCATCAACACCGATCGCAAGCCCACTTTCTTTCCCCTCTCTCACTCACCCCTCCTCTCCCTCATGATTGGTATATAAATGGACTGCAACTTGATTAACTTGTACCTGATGATGATGTTTGAGCGTTGAAACTAGTTGCATGTGAATAAAGGACAGTGGAAAGATACATTGTATTCTTCATTTAATATAATTTCATGGCTTGTTTTACTCTGTAACTTTGTATGGCATTGTAATCTGGGAAATATCATCCCAATTATATTCTGTATTTTTTGTTCAGAAAAGTTGTAAGACATATGTTATCAGCCTCATCACATATTTTGCCAACCTTGCTTTAAATATCTAGGAATATTAACAGAACCTTGCGTGTATATTCTATCACGCAGTGACTTATGCTAAGATTAAAAGGGTGGCTTTACAATGAACAGTAGTTATCACTGTCAAAATACCAGAAGATGTAAAGATAAACATGTGAAAACATCCAACTACAATTATGGTAGCATCACAACATCCAACCAGCTTAAGGTAGCTTAAGGACCAACATTAATGTGCACTAAACTCTTTAACAATCTGGCTAAACTTTTAAAAAATGAGACAAGAATTTCACCATTCAAGAAGTATCTATTTGCATATCTGACTGATGAGTGTTATTATAGTGTAAATGAATGTCTATGTAAAACTTAAGTGCATATTAATTTGCTGTCATAACTGTATTTCTACATGGGAATAATGTGATCTATATCCCAAGGATGTGTCCTTTAAACTTGTTATGTATTCTTAATACTGTACATTGTGTCTGCTGGACAAATAAATATATTATTGCTATTATCATCCCCCCTTTGGATCCAGATAAACTTTTGGGTTTCCAACAGGTTTCTGCCTGGGGTTGAACCTACCGTAGTTGATGCAACATCTGTGTCTGAGGCAGAATACTAAACCTGCACACGAGGCAGGTCCCAAACCTGAAAACCTTTGGGTAGGGTGAATGGATTACCCACCAGACAGACCCAGCCAAGAGCATTAAAGCTAACATTTCCATTTTCATCAAGATATTTCATCCGTGATAAATGATTCAAATTAACCTCTCATATCAAACTGAATGATTTGCAATTCAATGGAAATGACTTTCACAATAGACATTTTCCTTTAGTTAATTTCATCTTATTACATCTAGGTTTGAATCAACTAACAGGCCTAACTATAGGGAATAGCACTTATACAGGAGGTCTGTTTAGAAATGGAGAACTCAAGTCATTAAAATGGATGAAGGAGTAGCTGGTATGGACGTAGATGCCTTCCTGGAAAAATGGGAACTTCTACAACTAACTGGTAAGTGTTGCTTTGACTCATCCCGGTTGTATGGAAGGATTTTTCAACATGGAGAATGCAGCAAGGATGAGAACCCCAAATGAGAAAAATGTGTAATAACATTGTCTTTATTCAGTTAAGGGATTAGGTTGCCCCTTCTACTACCTAATCCCTGAAATGAGATTAGATGGGATGAATCCCTGAATGGGTGAAAGACTCGCAAGGGTTCCCCTGGCTGGCTCTTTAATTCCTCCAATCCCTTTCTCTCTAAGAGCCCAATCATCCTATTCCCTCACGCATTTCAGTGCAGAAACCTTTGATTCTGTTTAACACAACCAAAAGATTTTGCAAGTGTTTGCCAGTGATTTTAAAAGTGTGTATGATACTTCTGCTACTGAAATTTTTAACTTGGAACTAGCCTTTAAAAGAAATTTATACTAGTTGTAAATCCTCAGCTGTTAGACCACCTCTGTTGGTGCCATTGATGGGCAAACTGAAAAGAGAATTTTTTACAGTACCGAACCACTAATCTCCAGATTTATATTTTTATTTCAGAATATATTTCTTTTACATTTGACTTGGTGCTACACTGTCACATACTACCTTGATCAAAAAGTTCCCGGAATAACCACCGTGTGGCGCTCCCATCGTTCCGATTTGAGTTCTGTTTTTTTTTGTTAAATTGGTACATCTGTTGTTGATATTCCCTTTAAATCTTAGTGTCATAACTTGACATTTGCAAAAGTTACGTAGCCAAGAGTACATCTATCTCTGTGTGTGTTGGCGATTTTTTACAATTGCAGAAATGGATTTAAATTTGCAACAACGAACTTGTATTAAATTTTGCGTAAAAAACGGATTTAGTGGCGCACGGACGTTGGAAATGTTGGAAAAGTGTTTCGGCAACGATTCTCTAAAAAAAACGGTCGTTTACCAGTGGCACGAGCGGTTCAGAAGTGGTCGTGAGTCAATCGAAGATGATGAACGCAGTGGCAGACCATCGACATCGAAAGTCGGTGAAAAAATTGATAAAGTAAAAGAAATGTTGGTCAATAACCGCAAATTAACCATCAGAGAAATAGCGGAGGACTTGAACATTGCCTATGGATCCGCCCAAGACATTGTGGTTAATGATTTGGGTTTCCGTCGTGTAGCAGCAAAAGACCTCAATTTCATGCAAAAAAGAGACCGTGTTGACGTCGCAAAAGACATGATTTGCGAGGCTGAACCCGATCCCACATTCATCAAAAGGATCATTACTGGAGACGAGACGTGGGTTTATGAGTACGACACGCAATCCAGACATCAGGCAAGTGAATGGCGTTCACCAAATGAGCCGAGACCAAAAAAACCACGTCGTTTTCAGTCAAAAAAGAAGGCAATGCTCACGGTTTTCATGGATTACAACGGTGTAGTGCATCATGAATTTTTGCCAGAAGGCCAGACAGTAAACAAAGAGTATTATTTGGGCGTTATGAGACGTTTGCGTGAAGCAATTCGCCGAAAGAGACCAGAAATGTGGGCAGAAAACTCGTGGATTTTGCACCATGATAACGCACCGTCGCACAGTGCTATCATTATTCGTAATTTTTTGACGAAAAATGCAACAAATACCATCCTACAGCCACCGAATTCACCTGATTTGGCTCCCTGTGACTTCTTTCTGTTCAATCGAGTTAAAAAACCATTACGGGGAACGCGTTTTAGCAGCCGAGAGGAAGTAATGGAAAAATCGCAGGAAGCACTAATGGACATACCGAAAACCGAATATAAAAAATGTTTCGAGGATTGGATCAAGCGCTGGCATAAGTGTGTTGCAGTCGATGGGGATTACTTTGAAGGGGACAATATAGATTTAGATGAATAAACTTGTATTTTTAATTTTCTGAATAAATTCCGGGAAATTTTTGATCAAGGTAGTATGTAATGCTCTGAAGGAACAATAAGGAAGATCAAGGAAACAGTTCCATAATATCGCAAACAAGTGCATTCTTCATTTTCGACATGGTGCCATTCACCTATCTTGCATTTCTTAGCTATTCTGCATTTGGTATGCCATGGACATATTCACTGCACGTCAACGGTACTACAGCTTGGATTCATTGGGGACAACATGAACCTAATTCCACTGCCATTACATTCAATTAAACATCCAAGTTAAAAGTTATTAAAAGCATATCTATGAGATAGATTTTGAATATTAAAAATAATGCCTTCAGTAAGTACAGCTTCCAATGGATATGAGTTCCCTAGATCATCCTCCCAATAATATTCAGGATAATTCACAAAGACACTTTTAGGACTTCAAAATTTTGTACCAAGTATGTCATTTTAGCATTTTTCAACCTATGAACATGTGTAAACTCATTCATGTACGAGGCTATGGTAGCACTAATTTTCAATCCAGCACATCTTGCGGTTACCAAGAAAACACTTAAAATGCAGCTGGATATGCTCATATAATTGTTTTCCAGCATTAATAAAATGTGATTCAACGAACGCCTACAATTTTACTACACCAATACTGCTAGCTCAAATCTGCTGACAATATTTCTATGAAAAATTTTTCTTTCACCAAAACTTTCCTCATTCAACAGATACAAAACAGTAATCTTCTGAAACATTATAAATATGTTAAATATTCCCTCTACTATGGGTATAATTGATTCTCCAACCAAGCTTTTGGGAATTACATGTATATGTTCTATTTTGAGATTGCCTGAAAAATTCACCTTTTGACCGGCAATTATCAAGACATTTATTTAGTACATAATGAGATCAAAAATCAAGGTACAATTGAACGTCAGAAGATTAGAGCATTAAATCTAATTCTGATGGCACAAATTTCTGTTCATTATCTGTGGTGCCACAGATTTCATAGATACGACCCCATTATTGTTAGCTTTACATTTCTTCTAACCCATATCTCTCCGACTGATATTTTCATTGGAAGTCTGTTCGTAAATGTTGCCCATTGCAAAAGCATTACTCTAACACAAATAACATGTCATGATTAGCTTTAAAATCAGTCCATTGACCACATTTAATAATCCTCTCAGGTCACTTTTTTTGTTAACAGTTCAGTCACTTGTCTTAGTCATTAACTCTGTTTAGAATTTAATGATTTATTGGTAAAGGTGATTGAATCAATAACTGAAATACACTGAAAATAACATTGTCCCACTGCGGTAGGGTCATATTCAAGTCAAAATTATCTTGGTGTGTATTCATGCCCTGACATACCCCAGCAGTGGCTTGCAGGGTACTAAAATATCAATTTAACATGTCATTTTTTCCATAAGGGGAACATAATAACATTGTCCAAATGCAGTATGGGTAAAAATACTTTTGTCAAAGTTAATCTTGTGTGTATTAACCCACTGCCACACACCCTAGTGGCGGCTCTTAAACAACCCTTCATATAACTGTGACTTAAATGTCAATCCACATTGATTTGTGTACTTAAATTAGACATTTATCTCAACAGTTCATTTTTCCTTCCATTACTGCCTTTAGCATGCTAAAAAAGCTGGAAATAAATATTCCATATTTGAGGCGTATCCAATTATTGGTGTGTTGGAACTAAGTTGTTTGCAAACAGTATCATCTATTGATTGTTCCTGAGGGCACTGAAATTGTTTTGATTCAGTACTCATATGTCAGTAAGTGCACATAAAAATGTCTGTAAAAATTGTTGCTCCCACCAGATGTGAACTGTGTTTTATGATTCCATTTACACGTGCAAAAGGATAATTAGCGGCTCAAATTCATTGGGAGTTGCATATAACAAGACTTAAAAATAGGCCTCATAAATGTGCTTAATGAAGAGCAGATTGGAAGGCCCAGTATCCAGACCGATAATGTAGTCCAACAAGGGGACCAAGAGCTGTGATGACAGGGAATAGATGATTAGCGCTCTGGCTGATAAATTTCCCTCATTGGATGGATACACCACTATTAACACAATTGTTACAGTAAAGCTCGGATATTACAAATTGGGAGCAAGGTGGGTGCCAAAAAGGTCTAACGATTAACACAAAGAATATTTAGTGGTAGAGCAATTTTGGACTTGCTTTGACAATCCTGACCTTGTATCTAGTACCTATTTCCTCTACTAGCACTTGAAACAGTGGCTTGCCAGACAATGGTTTGAAGACAACAAGTAACAATGGTTCAATCCCCAGGTGACATAACTCTATGCCAAGGGATTAAAGAAGCTGGTGCAGCATTACGAAAATTTTTCAGAAAGGAAGCGACCACATAAAAAAATTAATTAGGTTTGTAGGAAACTAAAACCATCATGAACACTAAACAGGCCTAAATTTAAAAAAGTAACCCATATGGACTCAACACATTTTCAATTTCTCCCTAAGACTCATCAGAGACCATTTACTTCATCTTCTATAATAACATCACATACCCATTCTTTCCTACCTTTAATGCCATTCCTTTACTTTTGTTAGCTCTATATATAAAATAGCTTTTATTTTAATCAGAAACCATTCGGACAGAATACACATAATACTCAAATTTTGCTAATAAATAGTACAAGCCACATTTCCCACAGTGCATGCCATCCAACAAGTTAGTATGTAGATGACACGTGAAAGCTTATTATCCTTTTTACTATTCTTTTCAGAGAGGTACCACAAAGGTTTCCACCAGATTTTCTTGTTCTCCAGCTCTTTGTAAACCATAAGTGGATGGATTTTTGCAGTTACAAACAAAAAAAATAACACAATTCCTAATATTTTGGATTGACTTTTAGACTGTCCCAAGTCATTATAATGTCCAATGATAATGCTCTTATTTAACGAGTTTGTAATTTTCCACAGACTTTATTTCACAGTTCAATGCGTTTCACTGACATGCAACATCTTCAGGTACAATACAAAGCTGTTGAATATATACCCAACAGACAAAAGAGAGGGGGACATTGAAGAGGGGGGGTTCCTGAGAATTCAGAGCTAGTGGTCATGGCTTTTTCTGTTAAAGGAAGGTGGTGGCACCTTGGCTATGACTAAGCATTAGGTATGATCTGGGTTTATGGGGGGGGAGGCTAGGTGCGAACATTCACTTAGAACTGTTGGTTTGTTTACCCTCAAGGAGAGGGGTGGCTGTGTAGGGTCAGCGGATTTTTTGCAAGTGAACGTCAGTGGTCGAGGCAATAGGAAACAAAACAGAAAAAGTGTTGTCTTGGTTATGACGTTGCATAGGGTCTGGTCATGGCATAGATGCAACTGAGAACGTTGAACCATTGGGTCTGTTTACCCTCGGAGTCAATTTTTCGGAAAGGAGAGGGGAGGGATGAGCGTATGATTGCTTATTACAAAGTATTATATTCGGATCTGCCGAGTGCCTTCGAATCTCGATTAGCTCTAGAGCATCCATTTTCAATCCTTTTAGAGAGGCTATGCACTTTTTGTGGGACAAAATTGCCTTTTATGTTTAGAATCTAAGAGGTGTTTTGCAAAGAGGGAATTGGGGTTTTGCTTTTTGTGACACCAGGCATGTTTCTGGGCTTCTGTTTTGAAATTGCTCCCATTTTGACCGACAAAATATGTGCTACAAATATCACATGAAAGTTTGTAGATGCCTGATATATTAAATGTATCCTGTTTGTCTTTTCCATTAGCAAAGAGTTTGGAAAGAGTAAGGGTTGTGTAAAAGGCTGCTTTGAGTGTAGTTGGAACGCTATTTAAGATTTTATCGGAGATATCTCCTAGGAAAGAGATCGAACACCACGTCTGAAGTTGAAGTCTTCAGAAGTGGAGGGCTGAGATGGGGAAATTCAACTAATGGCCATTGTTTTCCGCTTTTTCTGAATTATTTTTCCAACCAGGTTTGGGTTACATCCATTGCTGACGACTATATTTGTAATTGTTCGGAGTTACTTATTGAAATTCGTGGGGGAAAGGAGACTGTGCAGTAGCTGGTGTATCATCAAATGGAGGGCTGCATATTTGTGTGAAAAATGGTGGGAAGAATGATTGGGAATTATATATTCCGTACATGTGGGTTTCCCGAAAATAAAGAACTCGTGTCAATTATCTTTTATGATGATTGCCAGGTCTAAGAAGTTAATTAAGCCTTTAACTTCTTTTTCCATGGCAAAGGAAATTTTAGGATGGATCATGTTGAGGTAATAATGGGAGGAGTCTAACTGGTGATTTGACCCTGTCCACAGATAATGAATGTCATCTACGTAGCGCAGCCAATACACATTCCACATTTTAATATGCCATATTGAACAGAGATTCTTCAAATGAATTAAGGAATATTTCCACTAGAAGGGATGAAATTGGGAAACCCACACCTAGACTGTCCTGCTTGGATATAACAATTGTGGTTGAAACAGAACTAATTTTGATTAACTGACATTTTTATGCGGGCAATAAATTCGTTTCAAATATATTAAGGCAATGTTGGAGTCTCTGAGTACATTTAGCAAGGCTCCCGATTTGGGGGCACAAGTGAACAGGTTATTAATGTCAAAAGGAACTAGTGTTGCTTTACCGGGAACATTAATTTCCCCCAACTTTTCGGCAAGCTTGATTGAGTTTTTAACTGCGTATTCAGGCTTGAACAAACTCTTAAAAACTCATTTAACATGGATATCAAAAAATTCCATTAAATGAAGCCTGAAAGTGTAATATACACATATTTATATATATATATATATATGGCACAATAGAACACCAAATAAAACAGGTAACAAATAACACATAGGGGACACTCACATTGTAGATTGTTAGAGTTTTCGGTCTTCTTCAAGTAAGACCGAGACATATATGTATGTATATATACATACAAACATATATATATATATATATATATATATATATATATATATATATATATATATATATATAAAAAATATATGCTTTTGTAGACGTAACACGGAAGTGCCGAATAGTACAATACACAGTAACACACAATAAAGAAACACAAAAAAAAAAGAACGTATTTTCTTGGTATTTCGATGGAAACAATCCCTCTTCATCTGAAGATATAGAAGTAATGACTCATTGAGTGAATGAGTCATTACTTCTATATCTTCAGATGAAGACGGATTGTTTCCGTCGAAATATCAAGAAAATACGTGCGAGTGTTCTTCTTTTTTTTTTGTGTTTCTATATTGTGTGTTACTGTGTATTGTTATATATTCTACTAAACACATTCAAACACGAAATCCCGCCAAACGGCGAACAAATACTCATTTTATATAGGAACAGATATAAGGAAAAGGGATAGGAACACACATAAAGGACGAACACAGGAGAGGTGGGGAAGGTGGAATCAAGCAGATCACGAGAGTAAAAATATTTCCTAAACCAGGATTTGAACTCTGGATCTTTCCACTTGCCGGGCAGAGGCTCTTAACCACTTGAGCTATCCAAGAAACGTAATTTACACTGAAATCTGCAATGCTTTAAGCAACCAAGTGCCCCGATTCATTGGCCAAGAGAAGGCGTTAGGGAGCTGTTTCACCCACCAAAGGAGAAATAGACAAGAAACAAAGAGGAAGGGATAGTAGTAAAGGAATCATACAACATCATACAGGATAGGAACGTTTCATGGCATGCATAGCCATAGATATATATATATCAGGTGTATAAGCTTAAATCCACTGTTTACTCACAGATGGCAATAGTAAGCTATTAAGTTACTATGGTCGCGCATTCTTTTGTTTTTATGAAATTGACTTCTGTAAAAACAATAATTGGTGCACATCATAAGCAAAATCATACAATCACCTAAAGTTTTCATATGATAATGATGTCAAGTTTCTTGCCTAAAAAGAGCATATGCGGGCAGCTCTGCTTTTCTGCTTTAATTTGAAGAAATCGGCTGCTGAATCATGTTGGATGCTTCATGAGGCTTACAGCGACAGTGCTTTATCAGAAACAATGTGAAGAGATTGGTTTCATCGGTTTAAAGACGGCTATTTTGACCTGAGCAATAAGGAGCATGAAAATCGGCCTAGGAAAGTTGAGGACCATCGATTGCAGGCTCTTTTGGACGAAGATGATATGCAATCGCAAAAAATGCTTGCCAGGCAATTGGATGTTACTCAAACAGCCATTTCCTCGCGTCTATGTGCCATGGGAAAGGTTCAAAAGATCAAAAAATGGGTGACACATGAATTGAATGATAGGCAGATGGAGCAACGTCAAAAAACATCTGAAATCTTGCTTGCCAAACAAAAAAGAAAGTCGTTCTTGCATCAGATTATGACTGGCGATGAAAAGTAGATATACTTTGAAAATCCTAAATGCAAATAAATCGTGGGTTGATCCTGGTCAACCGTCGATATTGTCCACAAGACCAAATCGCTTTCTACAGAAGATGTTGCTGTGCGTTTGTTGGGATCAGCAGGGTGCCATCTAATATCAGCTGTTGAAATTTACACATCATGGTAGAGGGGCCCAGTTCCTTTCCCTGTGCCAGTTATGGTTTCCCAGAAAGAACTGGTACCCGAACAATCACATAGCTAGGGGGGAGGAGCTCTGGTACCTAAAAAATCACATAGCTTGGGTGGAGCTGAAGTTGCCCTGAGAGGCTTCCCCGAATTCGAATCTGAGCCCTCTGGTCAGTAGTCCAACCTTCTACCCCTTGGGTTATGGCGACCCTAATAATATATATATATATATATATATATATATATAATGTAAACAAATATATATATATAATGTAAACACATATATATATATATATTTATATATAAACAGAAATCGACCCTATGGTCAGTTTTGTAGGTGATGGTAGAATTCACCCTGTACTAAGCTCGACAGTGTGTGAGATTCACACACCATCATATAACCAATATATATAACATATATTATAAATGTATTATATATATATATATATATATATATATATATATATATATATATATATATATATATATATATATATATATATATATATTATACATAATATCTATATCATACATAATATATGTATTATACATAATATATATTATATATAACATGTACCTTATATAATACACATATATACATATTAAGGAAGAAGTTTAGAATAGAAAAAATAATGATGATGAAGTAATATGAAGAAAGAAGGAAACATTTGACCCATTTGACCAAATAGAAGACAACAGCAGCAAAATACTGCCCGTGGTCAAGTCTTACACTTGACCAATCATGTAGATGGTCACCTAGTTGACCAAAATATCGGTACAGAGGTCTTAAAAATCAATATTGTCTATGGGATTGACACCTTATCTATAAGTATTGTGAATGACATGAAATTTATCTGGTTTAGTATCTAACCCAGGACAGAGGAACCACTGAATCTGGTTGAATGAAACTCAAAACACCATTAAAGTATTAAAATGGAATTAAAGAAGAATCTTTACATGATTGGACATGAACATCGTCAATAAACTGCATTCATAGATATTAAAATAGCTATGCAGAACCAAATCAAAATTTTCCATCCTAGAGGAAAACAATAAACAATCTATTGGGCTGGCTGTAGTTTGCAACAAATGATTATTAATTGCAAATACAATGGCACTTCACACGCTGATAGTCCTAAACACATTGAAACCATTGAGAGCAGTTGATATAATAACTCCAGGTATCTGAGGATGCCAATGCAATTCCTTCACTTCCTTCTGTCCTTGATGAATGAATAGCAGTTGTGGAGGTAAATCCTGAGAAAGAGAAAAATCATTTTTGGGTCATGATTAAGTTAACTTACATATATCATAGCTCTGCTCTTTAAATAATGAGGTGTTCTCTGCGTGTTTCAGATGAGATACATCCCTCTGATTACCTTTAGCTCAGATTGGTACATAAGTCATGACTATGATTTGAACAGCTCATTACATAAAACAACCATGTCATTATTCTCATCTTGGCTTTTTGAAAAAAAATTGCTTCATTTTCCACAATAATAAAACAGTATTGCCATTTTAAAATGCAACACCCTTTCGAACAATCAACATTGAATACCAATTAAGAGAATAAAACAAGAAGCAGCACCTTGACCTTGGATTTCTTGATGAATACACAAAATTTCATTCATGATTCTAGTGCCCATCTCAACACAAAGAAAACACAAAGAAAACAACAAGGACAAGAAGTATATCATAGGAATCAAAGGCAGAACTTGCGTGTTTTCAAAAAGTATAACAAATACTATCATTTAATTTTGGACAAAGATCATCAAAGTAATAGGGATACAAGAAAATTAAATG
This sequence comes from Hetaerina americana, assembly GCF_022747635.1. Taxonomy (NCBI): domain Eukaryota; kingdom Metazoa; phylum Arthropoda; class Insecta; order Odonata; family Calopterygidae; genus Hetaerina; species Hetaerina americana. The sequence continues at coordinate 23,080,557 of NW_027286069.1, forward strand.
CATTAGGCAAAGAAGCTTTCAACAAGAAGGAAGAAATTGACATCAGTGACATAAAGTGAGGGTTATGAAAATGATGAGAGAGATAAAGACTATTACAATTTTCCACTAAATTAAAATTTATTTGAGACTAGTTTTGATGCACTACATCACCTTCAAGTGCCTTCACTTGAAAATTATGTAGTGCATGGAAACTCGTCGTGATTAAATCTTAATTAATTGGAAAATGGTAATATTATTCGTCTCTGTTACTATGGAACAGTTCCACCACATCACACCTGAATCTGTAATTTATATTAGGTTAAGAAAATACCAGCGAAAATTTTTGGATGAAGAGTTGTTTTTGTACTGTATGGCTAAGAAACTTAAGTCTTTGACACAAGATGACATGCATGGATTGGAGGCTCTTAAAAATGTGGGTCTGGAGAGGGATAGAAAAGGTGAAATGGGCAGAAAGGAAAACAAACGAGGAAGTGCTAGCAGTATGACGAGAGAAGGGATTGCTGGGAATAATTGGAAGGAGGCAGGACAGATAGTTGAAGAGAATTTTGATTGGAGGTCATGTTAAAGACAAAGGGGAGAGTGTGCTTGGCAAGAGAGGAAGTGGCCGGAATAGGACAGGCAGGTTGGACAAAATAGAGGGAGGTAGAAGGTATGGAAAATACAAGAATGGTTAATTTTAGTATGGGTATCAGGAGTGTCACGTCATGTCAGGACTGTAGATTAAGAACTGTACAAGTGTACTGTCTTATATCCATCCAAAAATATAGCTTAAAATAGTTTCACCAAATAAATTTTCATAGAGTATTGTTAATTAGGTTTCTCAGTTAATTGAAATTAGTTCCATAAAGGCTTTTAACGTATATAACCAAAACTTCCATTCCTCAAATAAGTATGGAGGGTGGACAGAAACCCGGCGTCGGCATTGGCCTACTCTTTACGAAAGGCGCCAAGGGGTTCGCAGCTTAACGTCCCATCCGGAGGACAGCGTACTTACTCAAAGTGCCCTCCACAAAGCACCTCAAGTAGGGATCGAGATACCTCTGCAAAATAGTCAATACCACCGGGATTTGAACCCGGGCCCTCTGGGTGGGAAGCCAGTACAATGGCCACCGCACCTTCTCGATCCCCCCTCAAATAAGATTCCACCCAATCAAAATTTTAGGAGAAATCCCTGTAAACATCAAAGTTTTGGTTACAGAATAAGCCTGATGATTTTATTCCACATGACATTGAAAAAAAATTTGATTTTTTTGAACTTGCGATGCATGCTAAGTTTTGATTTTTTATGCATATCATATCTCATTCTTTAACAAAGTCATTAAACTGGTATAAATTTACATACAGGTATAATTCAAGGAAAAATGACCATGGATATAAGAGGATAAATTTTTAGCATCAAAAGATGAAACAATAATATTGACATGAATCCAGATAATCAACTCTAATCCCATGATACCCTCTCACAGACAAACGTAAAATTTATGAGCAAAATATCTAAATCTTTCAACATAAACATTGGTTAAAGTTAAAGTGATAGTTTATCACCAATTCTTACCAACTGGGCCTAGGAAAAAAATAGTGACAATTTGAATACAAAAATTAAAGGAACACAAAATATTGCCAATAATGTTGGAAAAAAAGAACAAATGCATTGAAATAAATTGCCAAGCATCCGCAGACACGTGGTCCATAATTAAGTCCCCTATTTAAGAGAGGGAGACTAATTTGAACAAGTATAAGACGCTGGATTGATAATGAAATATAATCTTGTAGCAGCTCTGAGTATGGCATCTTCTACCCAGCTCTTTCCAATGAAAGTGAGATAAATAGATGTTGAAGCAGGAGTGGATACAAGGGCCCCCCCCTCGCTAATCATTGTAATTTACAACCAACATCACCTTTGCATGCCAGTTGTGCCACAAACGTAAATATAGCCAACCGCAAGATGAATTGCTACTTATAATTAGTGCAGTCATTTTCAAATTAACCAAATTTTCAACTTTATTTGCACAAAAAAGTTTATGAAATTATGCTTTCTATAATTGAAATTGAAGTTTTAAGAGGTTTTCTACAACTGTGATATCTATCTGAAAAGAGCTGTAGAGATAAAATACACAATGAGGGACTATTGTAGGTAATGAAGATGTGGTTTCGATATAAGTTCCAAAAACCTTGTTATTGTTGAGTACATGGGCAAGGTCAGGGGACAATGTTTGCTGTTGGATAACTCATTTCCACAGGGTTTCATTTTTATATTAATCACTTAACAGTCATAGGTGAAAAGCATTTCCTGCCCAAATATAGCATAAATTCCAAGAAACTAAAGGAGATGCCGCTACATCAACTTTTAACGGAGTCATCCACTAAGTGTGCGTTAGGGTGCAACAATTTCAGAGCATTAAAATAATTCTCATTGGCCGGGATTTGGACTCCTGAATAAAGAAGAATGGAAGGCTGTAGAAAACCAATCACAGGATTGAAATACCTACGGTGATGGTTTTACTGCATAGCAAAAAACCACAGTAATCAATTTGCTATTCGATTCCCCAATGGCAAATTAAATTCACATATTAACAGGGCATAAACAGGGCTGTTTCTTTTCCTTGTGGGGCTTGTGATTTCTAAAAAGGAAGATTTGGTACCCAAAAAATTAGACAGCTTTGGAGAAGCTGAGGGTGCCCAGAAGCATCACTTGGAATCAAACCAAGTGGGTATAGCACTGACCTACAGACCAGTGCTCTACCAACTTGATTACTACTTATTGCAAATAGCAATAATCATAAAAATATAGCAATGGGTTGTGAGCGGTAATTTAAAGGTATGATCAGAGGGATGGTCACAGACTCACTAAATCAAATAAAAACTTTTGAGACAAGAGCGATGCAGAATGAAGTAGATCATATTAAAAATAGGACTAGGAATAGCAAAAAGCTGGAGAACAAATGCACTGAAAAAGAAAATTTTCACCACTTCATTTTTCAATTAAGTCATCCTTGTAAGGGAGTCTTTGTTTTTTTTTTAAAATTAGGTACAACCCACTAACTGTCAACGAATTCCTTTCACAATCACACACAAAAAATAACTTACTTCGGTCCCAGCTGGATCATCATCTTCTGCCTCAACATCTTTCTCGAGGGAAATGTCCCACAGCGCAATCTGGTCATTTGACTCCCCTGACGCAAACACTGTGCTGTCGGTCGGATGCCACTCCACTGTGGTTACGGGGGAAACATGGTGCTTAAACAGTGCCACTGGCTCACCAGACTGAAAAAAAGAGTGTACTAATCAGCAGACAATACCGAGTTATAAAAAACATTTAATGGATCAATGCAACAATTTCAGAGTGTGAAAATCATTTGCCTTGATGGGGATTTCAAAATTTCCTAGTATAGGAGGATTCCTTGATAGCTTAACTGGCTAAAGCACTCGGCTGGACATCAAGAGATCTGGGTTCAAATGAGAAAGTAAAAATCATTCGCCTTGACCGAGATTCGAACCCAGATCCATCGATGTCCAGCCGAGTGCTTAAGCCAGTTAAGCTATCAAGGCATCCCCTCCTATACTCGGAAATTTTGGAATCCCCATCAAGGCAAATGATTTTTACACTCTGAAATTGTTGCATTGAAATGCTTATCAGTGGATAACTCCGTTAAAAGTTACTGTTGCAACATCTCCCACAGTTTATTGGAATTTAATGGATCAGATAAACTTTGACGTATTGAAACCATCAGAGTTAAACATGAAAAAAGAAAGCTAAATTATATTCTATGATTTCAGGCTTAACTTTGTGCAAATGCATTATCACCGAATAAAAAAATAGGACACATGAAAATAATGTTAATTTTTTTCTTTGTGCTATCATGTGCTCAAACATGTCAAATATATAAACCATGTTTTGAAAACTAAAACATTTGATTAAGAACTGGAATAAGCAAGGACAAAGCAAAATTTCAATGAAAAAAATTGAGGGTAAACCGGCCCACAAAAAAAATAATTAATGAACTTAAAAACTAACGACTTTTTTTATGAATCACTCAATGGATTCAAGAGAACGGCATACTCATAATCAGTGATTCATCTTTATTAAGTAAGTACTTAAAGAATGATTCCATTATGCAATTTGATTGAATCATTTACATTTTTGAAATGTTCAATCATCTGTTCTTGTTCTTTTTTTCCATTTCTGTATTCATTGTCCTGTAACTTACTTACACTGCTCACAGCTACAGTATGAAATGTAATTCGGGGCTGCTGTTTGTACTAAATATAACACTATAACTATCTGTCCACCTGCTTTATGGGATATATGTATGGAATGAAAAATTACACAAGGCAAAGGGAAAGAAATTTCCATTTAGAACTAGAAAAGAATTTTCTCTTGGAATTTGATTAACAATGACACTCAATTCTGAAGTTTGAAAAATTAAAGAACTCATCACATACATCAAACATCCTGAGGTCCCACACAATAACTTTCCCATCATCTCCACCGGAAACTATAAAAGGCTCCATTCGACTCCAACTTATCACATTGACATCCATGTCATGAGCATTGCTTGCCGTCAACATGCACTTCTTACTTCGGGTATCCCATATTCGAATGCTGGAATGAAGAGATTTAAATTGAGATGGTGAACATTAGGACAAACATAAACATTATTAATTAAATGTTTACAAACCAGCCTTAACTTGTTAAAAGAGCATGTTTTAGCTAATATGAGCGAGGTAACATATGTCATTTAATAAGTATATTAATATCTGATGATTAATTCCTTTGCATTTATAAATTTAATAATACTTCATAAAATAACTAGTAAATAACAAACATGAAACAATTTACATGCTAAGAATAATAAGCAATAGCCAGACTTGACTACAATATATGGTGTTAATAGTCAATGTTTGATTTAACAGAGAGGAGTTGGCATTTAACATAGGAATTATCCATGCTTAAATAGACAAAAAATACAGCATTCAAACTCGATAATAGAATTTAAATGTAATGACATAATATGTGACAGTAAATTACCGTATTTTCCCATCGATAACGCACACCTTATGTATAACGAGTACCCAGAACTTTATAGCTATCATGACTTTGTACGGATACAGCACGCCCAGGGCTTCACGATTATTTTCAACGTGTATAATGATGCATGTCTGTACATATATATGTATATATACATGTGTGTAAAAATTTTATGTATTGTGAGTAAATATCCATATATCTATCATATAGTATTAGTAATATACATATATCTATATCCATATAGTATTAGATGGTAACAACCAATAAATACTTGGAATCGTAATTGCCTGTGCCTGTATCAAACGTAAGTATACAGAAGATTAAAGCCAGGTGATAAAAATTAATTCCAAACAACAGAAGGATCAAAATTAACAACATTTACAAGCCTACACAATATGCCGCCTTAATGCTTTTTTGCAATGATTTGTAAATCGAAACGAGACATAGTTTGTGTGCCCTTTTATCTGCTATATAAATTAACTTTCAGCTAATTAAATATGAAAAAATGAGAGAATGAATAAAATAAAATTTTTTTGTTTTTTTTGCTAAACTTTGCTTTGTCAGTATTGGCACTCAGCTGTTCTAGACACCCTCCCAAGTTCTATGAATGTGCCGCCTACATGGTGATTGTTTCAAACCGGAATTGAGTTAAGCTTTTGTAATTTAGAATTTTTTCAAGAAAATTACCCATGGAGAAGAAAACCGTAAACAGCAATGTTTAAGCTAAAAAATCTTCAATTTCACGAAAGAAATAGGAAATTGCGAGGCTGCCAGGATTTATCCACCTTTTAAATCAAAGTTACGTTCTATTTGGGAAAAGTGGATGATGCTTGGTATGAAAGACTACACAGAATCTGGAAGGATTAAAAGAGTATCTTATGAAGAAATAAGACAGTGGATCCTGGAAAGTTAGCAGGGTGTCCGAGGAACTAGTGTAAAAAATGGATTTGAAAATAGGCAATATTTCAACGCAAGTGCAAGAAGATGAGGAAGAGTGAACTTCGGAGAGCAAACTCTGCGATGTGCCTTAGGAGACAATAAGTGCACTTAATTCATTTAATTGTGATTCAGGTGAAGAATTTCTTGGATTTCGAGTGATCTACCCATCCCATCAAATATTTCTACATATATCATATAAGTGTATAAGTATAAGTGACGTACTCTACCTATACGTGAAGTACTATGTATTAGAATGAAGAAGTACTACGTATTAGATTAGATGAAGTATAGAAATTATATGTTTCTTCTTTTCCTCATGGATCTATGAGACGAAATAACTGTAAAAGTAGAAGATCTGCATAAAATAGGATGGAATTAGAAAGGCATGCTTCCAGACCAATTTATTTTTACGAGACTCTTCTTTAAATTATTGTGTACATAGGTATGTAAATGTTTGAATATTTTCAATTTTCATTTTACATATTGTGCATCATTATTTTTTCTATTATCTGAACATTTTTGTACATGTAACGCATGCGCTATCAATGGGAAAACGTGGTAATTCCATAGCTGCTTTTCAGTGACAAAGTAACTTCATAAGACTTTTAGAAGATACAAAATTTATCAAAGGAATGGTTTACCTTTTATCTACAGAACAAGAAGCCAAAACATGTCTTTCGTTTGGTGACCACTGAAGATCTTCAACAGATGCTGTGTGCCCAACCAAAGGCCTCTGATCTACCTTCCAATTAGTACCTGTTTCATCCGGCTGCCATATGTGAACTGCAGATTTACAGTCTCCAGTTGCCAAAACACCTACATTGCAAAGACGAAAGTTGATACATTTACTTGAGCCCACTAGGAAGGTGGGAAATTTCATGACATCGAATATACAATTAAAACAGAAGAGATTTAAAAGATATGCCATAGTTTGGCCCTTATCTATTAATAAAGAGTATTGCCCAATGTTGTAGCCATGAAACAGTTCATCAGAGAATCTATGTAACTCCTGAATCGTCCAGTTAAGTGAGAATCACTTTTCAACTCAATTTTCATTTCAATATCACTAACTCAATTTTCATGTTTTATTGCACAGACCAGAAAAGTGTAAACAATTGTAGAAAACTCTAGATTATTTGTGCTAATGTTGGTATGATGAAGCACGTACCATCCAAACATTTATGGATATAGTATGGATAATGGATTACATGGCATGGATTCATATTTGTAACTGCTAACGACAGATGTAATCTGCTAACGACTTATTTGTTACGTACTAAAAACTATTTTATTCGCTCACCTTACATTAAAATATGGAATATGGAGCTTAGTATGTGGTGTATCCATGTTTCGCCCACGGTTATGTATTGATGCAGAAAATCATCATGATTACGAAGGAAAAACACCAAACCAACTACCATATTCACCACACCATTGCATTTGACGTCCATTAAGAGCAAATGTGGCACACATTTTGCCGAGATTTATTTCACACCCAGTTTTTTGTTCAAAATTTCAAATAGTATACCTTGTGATATACCTATACCTTCAACTATATCCTAAAATTTTGATTGGTCAATCACTCCAGAAGAAGTGATCGATGAATCATAAGTTTAGGATAGGAAAGTTTAGCAAAAAACCTTATCTTGGTTTTCGGCGATCACTTCAGGAGAGGTCACTTCCACAGGACATCCTAAACAATGTTCATCATTTGTGTATGTACAGCCATGTTTCAACTCATAAACCCAATCGTAAACAGTCGCAAACATAGGAGCAGATGAGCCATGAGCTTCATCCAACTCGGCTTTGATATCTAATTTTAATAGCCATTAAAATAGAAGTGTTAAATCACTCCAGGAAACTCATTTTTTTTCATTTATCTTAATAAACAAAAGTTTGTTGCTTCAATTAATGATGAATATGAATACATGGGATGGATATAACAAACTTTTACAGCAGTCTAGCCAGAGATGAGGCTCACTAAAAACCAAATCTTTTCCAACTAAGGAATTATTGAATGATCCATATAAATCTCTCTCACCTATGGAACCAATGAAAAAATAGCCACAAAGCACTTGACGGAGATTATAGAAAAAGTAAGCTTACTAAGGTCAAGTCTTGTACAAGTCAAACACAATCAGTTCTGGAAGAATCAATAGAGTAGCTCTTTACTGTGCTCTCCCTACCTCTCTCTAAACCCCAGTATAATTTTGAAAGCCCAATGACATATTTAAAAACTCATTAATAAAAACCATTGCACACAAATGCTCAGCATATCTCCAACAAGCAGAACAGATTGATCACTTGAATTGGATTCAAATATCCAATTGTGCCCCTAAATCTAGAATCTAATTACCTGGCATTGTAGGACACCAGTCAATGCCAAATCCTTCCGAGAGGTGGCCAGTAAAGGTGTAAATGGGTTTCCTCTCCGAATCATTCTCTGGGTTCACTTTATTGCAATACATTTCCAGCGCATAGGAATTCTGGACAGCTCGGAGTTGAGGGCTGAGATCCCAGATGCTCACACGCCCAAGTTCTGACCAGGAAGCACATAAAACTGCTTGATTTATCTGTGTTGACTGGAGACAACAAGTGTAATAATCAACATGAATTCAGCAAGAATATCACCGGTGGTCATTCAATGAAATACAAATAATTTTTAAATGATAGAATAAAATGTAAGTGAGAGCTCTATTCCAGATATTACTTAACAGCATTGCTTAACATTAACATTAGAAAATATTTCTAACGTCAACCTTAGAAAATAATAATGTGTTGTCAACTTAAAGTGCTAAAGTAATTAGACTAACTAGGTATGTTTGCATATCTGTATAGCACATGAAAATATCTTTCATGTATTGCAAATCAAAATTCTTCTTTAATTTTAAATTATATTTTAAATCTCAATAACGAGCATTTAACTTTATGTAATATTTACCCATTTGTACATGTTTTTTTTATAATTAAGGAACCAATAATTGTTTTTTGCATTTTTTTGTGTAAAAGGGTTATTTCCATAAATAAATGAATAATTGTGAGTGCCTCCGATGATTTTTCCCAAAAATGCCAGAGTCACTCTTGGCAACACTTTTCTGGATGGCTATATGTGGAGGTAAATAAGAACTTAATACTTCTTATTTTTACCCTTTATCTCCTTTTTTTTTGTATCTGATTACACAGGTTTTATTGAATTTCAGAAAATTTTACTGTGAGTAATAACGTTTTAACAGACATTTTCCTAAAATTCAGCATTTCTCTTTAAAAAAGCCTGGCAATTTTTGGATGTTATTAAGCAATTACCCCTGGCACTCAAAGGATTAATTGAAATTCCTCTACATTTAATCCAAAACGAGGAACACATTAAGAATAATTATTCCTTCAATTAAAAAACCAGTTGAAATTAAATGAGATTTGATTATGCATCAAATCTATGGGAACGCAATTAACCTTTTGAGTATTTTATAAGTTTACCAGTGAATAACTGAGAGGGAAAATGTGTGGGACAAACATAAATCCATTATGCTGCAAACAACAGCATAAAACTCTTGTGTTACACACCAACATTACATACTTTATTTTTTAAATAATAAAATAACAGAAAAAACATTGAAATAACTGCACAGTGACATATTATAAGTTTAAATGGAAGTCAATGCACTTATTTAAATCTCTGTGGTAGCCTACAGAAAATATTTTTGAGAAAATAATGGAATATGGCCAAAAAGATAAGAGATTATAGCAGATGTATTTGAGAAAGAACATTATATTCCTGTTAACTTTAAAAAATTACTCAATATTATTATACGTATTCATATCAGTCACTATTGACTCAATTTGAGATTAATACAGAAGATTGCTTCAATGAATAATAGGAGATTGAGCGCAGATTTTAATTTCCATTACTTTCAAGCTTTCTCTGACCAAAATTTTTTTTATTTGAAGTAAAAGAACACAACTTTTGCATCATCTCCTTTGGGAACTGTGAACGTGTCTGGGAGTTAACCATGTAAACTTTTTGTCAAAACCTTGAAGCTTTCATAGACCCAAATCTCAGATACAGTGAGAATACTGTGCTCTTGTAGAAGTTGTATTTATTATGGGAGGTGATTGTCAGTTGAGGTCATTTTTACCTATTGGAACGGGTGGGTAATTTGCTAAGGGTATGACATTCACGGAATGAAGGAAGGGTGGTGAAATAAACCCATCATCAGCTTCAGTCTACTTTTCACAGAGGGCACCAAGGGGTTCTTCAGTTTAACATCAAGATGTGGCTGAAAATTCCTGCCACTTCAAGAATTCAAACGTGGGCCATAGAGGTAGAAGGTTATTTATTCTTCTGCAAGAAATCAGATCACAAGCATAATCAAACACAATTCTTCGTAGAGCATGATGCTTAAGTTCGAAGGTAAAGCCCATTGAGCTATGATGCATATTCCCCCGCAAGACCACATTGTTGTTCTATCTGATAAAGGAAGAAGGTAATGGATTAATAGAAGAGAAGACGCCCGAATTCATAGAAGTAGTAGTTCTTGGGGAGGCAACCGACAGCCGAGGTTATTTGCACTATTAGGGATGGATGGGAAAGGAGGAAGGGTGGAGAGAAACCCGGCATTAGCCTACTCTTAACGCAACGTGCCAAGGGGTCTGCGCGGTATAACGTTCCATCCGACGGATGACATACTCAAGGTGCTCTCCACAAGCCCTCAAGTAGAGATTGGGATACTTCTGAGAAACATCTGCTGCCTCCAAGAATTGAACCCGGGCCTGCTGGGTGGAAGTCAGTGCGCTAGCCACCACAAAATCCCGATCTCTGCCTGAATTCGTGCGCACCTTCCTAATCAATGGCCATTTCAGACAAAAAGAATTGCACTTGTTAAGAAAAACCACAGTTATCAACCCTAAGGTCAGTTTCATAGGTGATGGTAGAGTTCACCCAGTAGTAAGCCCTATACAGCGTGTGAAATTCACATATCAGGGTAGGGGGGCCAGTCCTTCTCCCTATGCCAGTTTTGGTTTCACAGTGAAGATCAAGTATCCGGAAAATCAAACATCTTGGGTGTATCTGAGGGTGCCCAGAGAGACTTGCCTGAGAATAGAACCCGTGCTCTCCGGTCAGCAGTCCAATTATCAACCAATTGGACTACCACATCCCCTCTCAAACATGATACATCAGTTTTTATGACGTTTTTCTATCCTTTCATAATTCCAAAAAGTAAATGTTCACTTGGGAGCAGTTATGAATTCCTAATGCAATATCAAATTAACGGATTTAGGTTTATGATCATGAAAGATTAAAGCCACACTCACCCTAATTCTGTTGACACATCCCTGATGTTTGATCAGAGCACAGTCAAGTTTGGGCTTCTTTTCTTCATCCTCTTCCTCATCACTTTCTTCATCATCATCTTCTTCTTCCTCGTCCTTCATTTTCTGAGTTTTATGCAGATTGGACATCTAAGAAAAATGAAAACCTCCTATATAAGCTCCGCTGAGGGAAAAGGGACCAAATGATAATACAAGGTGCACTTGTTAAAGTAAGGGCCATAAGGTTATAAGTAGCAATTGGCAGCTCTGTTACTTCAAACTCTGCTTCTGTTGCCATTCTGTAATAACTCCTGAAACTGATGCTCTATCCTCTGGACTACAACGCCCAACTATTAATCTACAACAAATAAGTAAACTTTGAACATATCTTTGTTCCATTTTCCCCGAAGGAAAACAATTATCCACAGTGATTGTAACGAACTAAATTTATTCAACTAAAGGAGTGTCCACCTAACATCAAGCATAGCTACTTACTTTCATCACAATTATACTATTGGTATGAGGTCTTGAAGATTGAGTACCAGACACCAAATAGGCAGATAGAGGATATGTGCTTCTATCGTCGCCCAAATCATCTTTAATAACGTCAAAGCTTAAACACGGGGACCCTATAAAAAATCAAAAAAATATGTACTGTTATCTTCCAATTCCGTCTAACTACTTCGAATTTGGCTTATAACTATAAAAACATGCAAATGACTATATTTCATTCAATCTTGGCTCTACCAGTCGCAGCTTGATGAAGCATTATGTATGCTGACTGATCACAGACAAGTTGTTCATCTTCTCCCATTGACTTCCCAGGTAAATACACTTCTCTCTTCACTGGGACTTGGTCTTCAGATTCTTCTTCTCTTATGTCGCCATTGCCTGACATTGAATCATCACTAGATTCAACACTTTGTTCATCTTCGTCAACTTCCATCTCTCCTGTTAAAACCTCGTGGTCTCACGTGTATTTAGTGGAGCTGTGCCGCTTTTGCAACTATTCGTAATGGACAAAAACATGACATGCGTGCGCCGCTAGGCCTCATACCCTCGTGACAAACAACAATCGTAAATGAAAGCGTAGAGGATCTGAATGAGTTGAAAGTATTGTTTATATTTTTTCCAATGAATTGCTTGTATTTATGATCGATATAACTCATCTAAGGCACATCAAAATACTTATCGCCGAACGGCATCCCAAAAATTATGGCAAGTCATAAGAGTATAACTGTTTTGACACCGAATGGTCGTCGCCAGGCGGTACCAGTAACGCCAAATACAACTTTGCTTCAGGTATGCGTATTTATTGATACAGCAAATTAGCTTTTTAGATATTTAATTTAAGGGAAGTATGTTGCCATTACCCTTGGCGTATATGATAATATTTGTCACTGTACATTTTACTCATCAATGTCATTTCCTTTAGGTTCTTGAACAAGCCTGCTCAAAACATGGATTTAATCCTCATGAATTTGATTTGAGGTACGTCCTTACTGGGCAAATTCCCAGCTTTGAGGAAATCAATAGATTGTTGAATTTTTTAAATCTCTTTCATTCAGGCATCACAATAAAATCATGGATGTAGACAATGTCATTCGGTTCACCGGCCTGCCTAATAATGCTTTGCTGGAAATGGTTCCTACAAAAAAGATAAGGAAAGATTCTGAAGTTATTTTAGGAGTCCAAATAGAAACAGGAGAACGCTTTACTGGATCGTTCATGCCCACTGGTCAGTTTCTTGGTTGAGATTGTTTCTTGTTGCATTATGAAATATTTATTGAAATGGTTTGTCATTTATGGTTTAAATAACCATTTGCAAAGATTTAAAATTGCATCGTACTGCGTATTTTTGGTAAATCTAGTCGTTAGTGGAAATAGTGTAGTGCAAGGAGAGTGTACATTTTGAAGGTAGTTAACTTGTTATCTATCTATCTTTTTGAGTTCCTTGCCATCATTTTGGAAATACCTATGTTATTTTATGAGAATCATAATTTTTCCTGAAACAACAGGTCTTGGAGTATATATACATTAGATTTAACATCAATGGCTTCAAATTTCAAAAGAATCTTTGAGGTTAACTGCTAAAATATTCACCGTCTAACTGTCCTCCTTTCTTCTTTCCACAGATACCCTGCTGGCAGTTTTAAACAAATTGTGCCCAGATGAAGTGTCTAAGGAGGGTAACCCTGTGGTTATCTACATGCGCACTGAGGTTTCAGGACAATCTTTATTGCAGCATACCAATCTACGTTCTTTGGGTATTACTGGGGGGCGGGCTATGTTAAGGTTTGTATTGGTTCTTAGGCATGCTCAGAAATAGTTTTAGGATGAGTTTAATTTTTTTCTCATTTCTTTTTACCTGCCTCTTGGAATAGGTTTATTCACCGTTCCCCCGAATCTTTACGGACACAAGCGAATGTTTCAACCCCATTGCCTCGCCCTGTTTCCAAGCATAAAATTGATTTTGAAGAGGAGAAGAAAAGTGAAGGCAGTGGGACTGTGGATAAGCATAATGTAAATGCTCAGCTGGGTATATGAATTTTCCTAAAGTGCGTGCATGCATTTCTTCTGTCCTATACTGTCTAATTGTTGTTGATATGCAGCCTGTCATCATTTAAAGAAGAAATAAATGATAAGATGAGGATTTTGTGGAAGTGAAAATATGATGAGTTAGACATTTAACAGCATGTTCAACTGTGCAGTAACTGATCATGACAAAATTAATGGATTTTCAAGGTTTTTCAGCCCTAGGGTTGGTTGTAATTGCTCTCCAAGCTATCAATATACCTGTCAATCTCTTCATTCCTTCTTTGTGCCATGCACTGTAATTTTACATCCCCTACCTCTATTAACTTTTCATTGACCATCTCCTGTGACTCTACCCCTCTTTGTGTTTCCTTCAGTTATGATGTTTGATATGTGTTTGCTTCAATGTGTGCCCACCAAGTTCGTCATCATCTTCCATATCTCATCATTTCAAAGTTAACGTACATATCCCACCTACTGTTTCATTTGCGGACTGCATCATTTTCATTAAGTTTTCGTTTATTGGAATATGAAAACCCGATAAAACCATTTTCTACCGTCAGTTCCTGAAAAAAATAAAGTAAGGGCACCACTACCTTGTAAAGTCATAAATTGTATCTGAAATTCTTAACCATTTAAATCTTAGGTAACTACAATTTCAATGAGCATGCGTACTTCTGAGGTACCAGAAGTGAATGGCCAATTAGTTGATACAAAAACAGTAGTCTAGGAATATATAGTTGATTATATAGTATGAGGGCACACATAGAATTTCCCTTTCATTAGGATTGGCATGAAACTCCTTGTAGTTTATTTTTCCTTTTTCTTTTCACTCCAGGATGTAAAAGAAGTCATCCCCAAAGTAACTCTCCCCAGGGATGCTGAAGCAGAGGCCATAAGCACAAAAGAGCCTCCTGCTATTCAAGAACCCTCTCCAAAAGAGGATCAGGAGGAAAAAGAGCAAGAAATTGAAAAAATGGATGAAGAAGTAGTGCCTGAGAAAAAGGAAGAGGCTCCTGGTGTTTTGCCGGTAATTTATATAATCCATCCAAGGGTTCCTCAGCCCAGAAATACCTGTCTGCCCTACCTGTTCAATGGCATAATTATTTTTTATTTATTATTAAAATGCAATTTGTCAATTGTCCAGGTGACTAGTTGCAGTCAAACCAATAAATTATTTTAAAAATTGCAGTTAACACAAAAATTAAAATTGATGATTACAAAAATGTGGTTGAGTCAATCAATAATTAAAAGCAAGCCAGGTAATAGCCAAGCATGTAATAGCTAGATCAAAACAAAAGTAATTTAGTACTGGTGTTTGGGTATCCTCATCTTGAAGCTCTTGACGTTTTCAGGAAAATGTTTTTGAAAACATGCTTTTATTTCCCATTTCAGCCTGTTGAGTCGAAGGTGGAAACTATTTCGACCAATGAAGAAGAACCGATGGACACAACAGACTCAAAGAAGAAAGATGTCCAGATTGCTTCAGGCAGTATGCAAGAAACTCCACCAGTTGAGGAAGAAATAAAATTGCTGGTAATTATTTGCTCTTTCCCAGTGACACCTCTTTAGTGGCTCCCTTGGTACTCATCTTGATTTGTAGCATGGAGACTGTAAAAACATATATCCCCATGTTTTGCATGATCAGCTTGTTGTCCACCGTGAGCAATCCCGGCACCCATCGGGCCGACAATTTTTTCATCGCCAACTTATCATGTAAAATATTAATTGCCGTTCCGGTCGACACACCCCCGGCCTTTGCTACTTCGCGCACTTTCGTTCGTTGATCAGCGAGAATCATGGCGTGGACTTTTTGAATGATTTCCTCCATAACCACGTCTGCCAGGCGTCCTGGTGGCTCCTCATCAAAAACAGATATTCGCCCACGTTTAAATTCATTGAACCAATATCTAATTGTGGTCATAGATGGCGAAGTGTCCCTATAAACAGCATCCAACTTTGCATTTATCTCCTCGCATTTCTTCCCATCCAAAAACGAAAAGCGAATTACCAAACGAAACTGCTCTTTTTCCATCTTAGCGAAAATCACAAAAACACGTCATACTCGAATGGCTGCCAAATCTAAACTAACCTTTAAATCAGTCTGAAATTTGTTTCACCATCGTTTGATAGATGGCAGCACACGATGATAACATAAACTTCCCTCTCAGGAATGCCCTTTGTCGTCAAACACGGGTACTTATTGAACCGCCCTCATATGTGTAACAATTGGAACTGTCACATTTTATGGAGATATCTGTGTGCATCGAAAACAACCTCCGGTTTTTTTTCACTGCATCATCACTGATCACAACATGCCAACCACATGTGTGATAGCATAGCTCATTGCTTAAGCATTTTGAAACTGTGCCAAAGTACATTGGTTATCGATAGGCATGACCTGGTATTCCATTACCCTCAATTCATTGCCTGAAACTTTTAAAATGTCTATTAGGAGTTCTTTTCAATGAATCAGGGGCCTTTTAAACTGTGGTCTGTGAAATTTCAAAGCAGCTAATCAATTGAAGTGATCTTATTTATGCCAAATTTTATGAAATAACATGGTTGAGTTTTCAAAGCTGTAAATTCTCTCTCTTATGCTTGACCAACGTGGGAAAACAAATATTTTTTCTGTTAATTCATTGTTAATGCCTTTAATACGCAGCCTGGAGACCGCAGTGGGTGTGTTTTCAGCATGAATCGGCCTCTCTGCTCATCGGCGAAAGGCATGGACCACGACCTTCCAGATGATTTCTTTCAGGTGACTCTGGAAGATGCTAGAGTAATGCTCAGGGATCTCAAGAGGAGGAGGTAAGCGTGATATTACTCTTAGGAATATATTGGAAAGATAAGAAGTGAAAACAAATAAGAAGTGAGAAAATGCTAGGCTTCTAAACATGCATGATCCCTTGTATGTGTAAGTACAGTTACAGTAGTCTCCAGTCTCACTTTAACTGACCGATACTTCATCCAGTCGTGTTTCCTCCAGTGGGTGAATGGCACAAATTATACATAAGTATCATTTGATATGAAAGCCACAAATGTTTAAATAGTTTTGAAACAACATTCAGTAATTGTTGAAATTCCTTTATATTACACAAATAAAGACTTATCAAGTACAATAAACATTTTTAGTTCAATAATAGCCCCAAAATGGTGTTTTGAATGTTCAATGTTGAACGATTTGAATTGTTTCTGTTCTGTTTGCCTGCTCTTTTCTGACCTATCTTGTAAAAAACCTTGAAAAAATTTTATTACTGCTATTTGGCTAATCATGATGAGTTTTCCATCTGAAGATTTCTATACGGCAGCTATCTATTCTGAATCCTGTTCTCTTTCAATCTCATTATTCCCTCATAGTGCCTTGCGCAGGCATTTGCCATTATTTAGTTATCATAGTTCATCCTTGGCCTTCCCCTCTTATTATTTCACCATATGTTTGCCTTCAACTGTGATATTTGGTAAGCTATCATGCCTCATTATTCGTCCTATTGGTTTACTTCTTCATTTGTTATTCTATCAATTTTATTTTCATCATTCTTTAGGCAAAATGACCATAGCTGTTGACGCACCCGATAAACCCCTAACCCTACTACTACTCATTCTTTAGTATCACCACATTTCCATTGCCTCAAGTGTTCTGATTAACTGGCCATACTTTTATCTGGCAGGGTGTCCAGGACCACATTAGTTTGGATTAGGAGATGAAAAGTCACTTGAATGCTCTTAATATTTTTCTGTTCATTTGTATTGATTTTGTGCTCATTGTTTTAAGTTATGCCAAACCATGTATTGAATTGGAACTTCATTTTATCAGATCTATGAGAGAATGATTAGTCTGATTTTAGTGTTGTTTTTCTCTGGCATAAATCAATTTCTATTAGTTTTCATAATGGTTTAAATCTGCCGTTATTGAATTCAAATGAGCTTATCTTGATTGATGTATGACACTTCCACTTTATAAATAAACTTGTGCTGAAAAAATACTATGTATTTTGAAATTCTTAAATTTTGGTTATGGTAATTTTTTTCTTGAGTCTAATTATGTTGAATTAATATCAGTGTTCACAATGCTTCATAAGGGTTGAGTTCTGTTTTCCCTTTTCATTTCTTGTACATTTCATGCTTTCCATTGCTTTTGGTAATCTTTCACTGACTACTTTAATTTCAGGGAAGAATTGGAGGATGCTCCTTTGCTGACTTCTGCAGCCCGACGTCAAAATGAAGCCCATTTCCTTGTTATGCCATGTGTGATAAGGATCATGTTCCCTAATCGAACAGTTCTCCAGGGTTGTTTCGTTGGTGGTGAGACTGTGAAAGATATCAAGTCGTTTGTTAGCGAAAATTTGGAAGAGTCTTCTCGTCCATTCCATTTGTGTGAGTCATTTTAAACCTTAGGCCATTTTATTGAATTTATTTTAATGCATACTTTTTTTTAATGAATGTTGCACGAAGATGCCCCAACTGAATTGCATGTTTTTCTCTCTCTTTTGAAGCACGTGGGAAGTTTGGGTTAATACTTTTTAAATTTAAAAACTTAAACTTACTTTTTTATAGCTTGGCAAACTCCAGCACTTGTCCCTCAATTAGATGATGCATTTGTATACAGTATCTTCCCTCTGTTAAATTCAGAATGTATTCATATTTCCCAGCGTTGATCGTAGTGGATTCCTCACTGTTGTTTTTTTTTAATAATATGGGGAGCCGTATTGCTAAAAAGTAATCTAATCTGGATTTTAGTTTGCAAAAGTGCACTTGATGATTAGTAATCTTGCTTTGAGCTGCAAATGTTTTCTTTAATCATCCGATTTATATTTTTATTTCTTTTTTTTCAATATATACCATGGAAAGACAGACTTTGGCATGTAGATGATATTAATAATAATCTTTGTTCACCCATGCCATGGATACATATCCATGTGGGAATCATCAGAGCAGTACAGTATTACAAGACCTGTTAAGGAGAATGAGAATGGGGGATCGAGATGGTGCGGGGGCTAACGTACTGGCTTCCCACCCTGAGGGCGGGGGTTCAAATCCCGGCGGTTTTGAATATTTTTCAGAGGTATCTTGATCCCTATTTGAGGTGCTTTGTGGAGGGCTCTTTGAGTGAGTACGCCATCCGTCGGATGGGATGTTAAGCTGCAGACCCCTTGGCGCCTTTTGTAAGAATAGGCTAATGCCGACGCTGGGTTTCTCTCCACCCTTCATCCTTTCCTGTCCATCCCCTATGGCACAAATGACCTCAGCTGTTGGTCGCTTCCCCTAAAAACTACTACTACTACGAGAATGAGCATTTGAGAAACAGGCAATGGTGCATTTAAAATACAATAGTGTGAAAGCCTAGCTCAAAATATTCATCAATAAAGTATGAAAGATTCATATGCAGCATTTTCTCAATTACATTTTCAAAACCTTAAATGGGTAACTGCTTGGGAGCTTGCTGAAAAATTCATATCGTCAGACTGATAGGGGGTCTTACACAGGTTGCATTGGTAATTGTCAAGACCCTGAGCATCTGAGTGAACAGATAACTGGAATGCGTCATATTTAAGTTCAGCTTAATATGCATGACGTTGCATAGTACAAGTAGACAATAGAAAATCCACTAGGTTTGTTAAAAATTGCTATGAGAAGAGAGTAACTGTGGGTATGGGGTATGATAGAGGAATTAGGTTGGGAGAGCTTCTTGATTCACAAGGATAGCAGGCTAGGTTTGAACACCTCTTTGAATTTTCTTGCGAGAATAATCATGGCATCAAATTATATCTGCAGAGTTGATCATCTGAATAAAAAATAAAGAGAGAGAGAACATCACAGATAGATTCAATTACTCATTCTTTCCTAACATGATACACGCAGACGGATTAGAAATGTTGAACCCAAGCACCCAAATATATTACCTTTAAGACTTTAAATTTAACAACTTACTCAAACATATCGAATAAGGAATGATGCATGTATATGTACTAGTTTTTTTCTTATTTTTGTTAATAGAACATATTTATTGTAATGATTGCATGAACTAATATTTCAGCATGTATGGCTTGGACCCTAACATCCCCCTCCACACACCCTTTTGGCAGCTTTTGGGGTATTTTGTAGATGGAGAAAGTTAAAATGTTTGCAGTTTTCTTTAATATAGGTGTTCAGTGCTCATAGTAGGCCCAGAACTTTTGAGAATCCCGATTTCCTTTTCCTACAGTATGTATGGGCAACTTCATAAGCATGTCTCCAGAGTCTTAAGGCCATAGGTTAGAATGTTCTGAATAAAGGAAAAGGAAAGTGATGCTCATGTTATCATCACTTGTTCATGTTCTAAGTTTGCTAAGCAAGTACAGTGGAACCTTACTTAATGAGTACCTTGCATTGTGTGTATTTTGCATAACAAGCAGAGACATTGGTCTCGAAAATGCCTCTCTTCGCGAGTAATTTTTCGTGTAATGAGTGATGAGGGGAGGGTAATTTCTGGATTCATTGCATGCCTGCTTCTTCTTCAGTTTATGTTTAGCACTTCTTCTGCTAGCATCTTAGTCTGATTAGTGATCAGACGTTTTTCCAAACTTGTGCTCAGGCATAATATTTGTGATTCTTTGTACTATGGGATCGAGATAGTGTGGGGGCTATCGTACTGGCTTCCCACCCTGAGGGCCCGGGTTCAAATTCCGGCAGTGTTGAATATTTTCAGAGGTATCTCGATCCCTACTTGAGGTGCTTTGTGGAGGGCACTTTGAGTGAGTACGCCGTCCGTCGGATGGGACGTTAAGCTGTGGACCCCTTGGCGCCTTTCGTAAAGAGTTAATGCCGACGCCGGGTTTCTCTCCACCCTTCATCCTTTCCTGTCCATCCCCTATGGTTCAAATAACCTCGGCTGTCGGTCGCCCCCCCTAAATACTACTACTACTTGGGCACATTATTGATAGTTTGAAATGCATATGCATATTTGTTACTGTTCATGAAAATTGGCATTCTTATCATCATATTCCATAATGTTCATTTTAATCCTTTTTTTTTGTATAGACCTGGCTCCACCAAAAGTTGTGCTGAAGCCTGAATGCCTTTTATATGAAGTTGATGGTTTTCCTGCTGTCCTGCTATACTTCGCGTATGACATGGCTGATTCTTCTACAGATGACAACGTCACATCTCTAAAGGATGAATACTTACAAAGTTCTGTCCTGACAAATTTAATCAGTCAAGAATGTGCCAATAGGGTTGCACATAGAGCTAGGTAAGTGTAATTATCTTTTCTTTTAGTTAAAAAGGAGAGTGTAGTGCCATAATTGACATCTAAATCGAATACCAAACCATGGTCATAAACACAAAGTTTGACATTCTATGTAATGCAAGGGTACATCATCTTGTGCATAAATTTTTCAAATACGTAGGGTAGGGAAACCAATTCGATCCCTTGTATTTTTTTGGAAGATAGCGCAGCTTATGTTTAGTTAAAGGTGTGCCCTGACATGAACTGGAAATCCTTCAGTCAACAGCTAAAAGTTCTGTTCATTAGAGCAAGAGGGGCAGTCAAATGAAAACCAAATACATAGACATTTTAGTGTTCACCACATACAGCAGACACGTAACGATCAATTTCGCGTACTCCAGCACCCTCAGCCACCAGAAAACGAACCACATCTCTCTGATCTTCTCTGCTTGCTTCCATTTCTACAGCTGGACAAACCCACTAGACCAGTCCATACACCAACAAGGATATAACCCAACAACTGCATGCGCCTGTGAGTTGTCACGAAACAGTTCCCCTACCGAAGCCATGGCAGTATCGTGACGTAACAACAGTGTTGCCACCTTTCGCGTGAACTGTGTTTTGGCAGGGTTTCAGTTTTTATATTTACTGGTCTTCATACATTGGGGTGAATAAGCCCTGTTTGGTTGCGAAAGAATGACAAGTTTTTATAGTTTTTATTTGACTGCCCATCATTGCCCATGCTCTATTCTTAAATTCATGTTTAAAGTTTTAAAGTAGTGGGTAAAAAAAATCACCCCTCATCTAATTAATACACAAACAGGGTCTGTCCCCAAGAATGCTATTTTGAAGAATTTTAATTAGTTTTACTTTGATCTCCAATAATTTCATTCCCAGTTTTGTTCTACTTATCTATGGGACTGGCCATGTATGAACATTTTAAAAGTTTAGAATTGTTTCAGAAGGGGATAACATAATCCCTGATGCTATTTAATGACTGCCCTTGCTTCAATCATGAAATACCTTATTTTTACTGAAGAATATTATATGTAGTTTTTTTTATAGTCATTATTATCTCCAATCCATTGAAAAGGAATGCTAGCTGATGCTAATGTTGTAATGTAATATTTTGATATTCATATTTTGAAATTCTGTGTTGACTATTGTTTGAATTTTAATGGATTAAAAAATTCACTTATTTACATGAGCATGAAATTGTAGTTTTTAATGTTTACAATTGATAATCCTTTCTAAATTTTACCATCCTTCTGGAAATAACTTTAAAGTATAATGTCATGGCTTTAAAGACAGATGTAATGTGCGACCATTTGCATTCTATTGCTGTGTAATTGACAAACTGTAAATCGAAGGTATTAAGCATATAGCTCATTTTATAAGGTTGCTTTGTTTTAAGTTTAAATTTTGAAACCAATCAAATTGAATAGAGATGTAAATATTTCACATTATTTTCAGTTATTTTGTAGACATTGGGCATTTTATGATCTCTTTTGAGTGTGTTTATTTTTGTAATTATTGCAGGGGATTGCCATATCGAAGCCAGGGGAGCACATCACATAAAACGAGTGATGCTAGCACAATGTCAAATCCTACATCTCTGCCTTCAACATCAAAGAAGTCAATGAGCAGGGAGGCTTCATCAAGAGGCTGTGGTCCATCTCCAAGGCCTGTCAATCAAAATTCGACTGAGAAAGTGCCCAAGTGGTTTCGTTAAGGAAATTGAATTAAGGCAGTTGAATGAATCTTTGAAGCCAAAAGACTTTCCTGTGTTTAATCAACTTATATTGAAATTGATACATCTAGCAGTACTATTCACCATCTAGCCTCGGCACTGTTGTATTTTCTCCCCCAAAGGAGGATAAATAATTTAATTTCACCAATATTATCATAAACTTGAAGGTGAAAGACCTGTCTTTGTGATGTTATATCCTGATTTTAGTTTCTCTTTTGTCAGTCAATTTGGAAAATGTGCTATCATTAGACTACTGTTCCCAATAAATTAAAATTATTTGACTAAATGAAATTATTTCTTCAGTCTGTCCCTTATCTCTTTGTAGTCCATTTCTCCTGTGGTGGGCGAAACAGCTCCCTCATGTTATGGCCAAAGAATCAAGAGTACTTGGTGGCATAACCCCCCCCCCCCAGATTTCAGTGTTTAGTACATTTCCTTGTAAGCTAAACTGGTTAGGGCATCGGCCTGATGAGTCAAAAGATCTGGTGATCGATTCCATGTCAAGGAAATATTTTTGCACTTGTGATCTGCTTGATTCTGCCTTCCCCTCTTCTCCTGTGTTTATATTTTATGTGTGTTCCTACCTCTTTTCCTTATATCTATACCTATGTATGAATATTTGTTTGCCATATGGCGGTTGGCAGTTGACTCCCAGCTTTAGTGGCACGTTGATTAGCGAAACCTCTATGTAGCTTGACCCTGTCACGCTCCATCATAAACCAGTTTTTGGAACAGCACTAAGCCATCACATTTTGTGTGCAACTGGGGAGAACCGGGAAATAAATTCATGAAATGCTCAAGGTAGCTTATGGTGATAAGGTAGATTGCGTGTTTTTGAATGGCACAACTTTTTATAGGAGGATAGAGAAGATGTGGAAGACACCGGACATTCAGGACACCCTTCAACCTCAAAAAGTGACGAGAAGTTTGCTAGAGTGAAGGCTTTGTTGGACAGGGTTTTGCAGATTAAGTGTTCAAATGGTTTGCGATAAACTTGGTATTCCTAAAATTGATGTCCATCGATATGTGACCATAAATATGAGAAAGGTGTGTGCAAAGTTGGTACCGTGAGTGCTCTCGGATGAACAAAAGGAAACTTGCTACTACCTGTCATGGCACAATGTGGCAACCCTGCTTCAGCCACCCTACAGCCCTGACAATGCCCCAACAGAATTTTCCTCTTCCCCCACCTCAAATCCGTGGTGAGAGGACGCAACCACAGCTTGGTGGAAGCTTTACAGTGGGCCGTGACAAGGCAGCAATCCAGGTGCCCACCTTCCAGAAGGCATATGAGGCATGGAAAACCCACTGGCAGCGGTGTGTGGACGCACAAGGGTGCTACGTTGAAGAGTTTTGAGTGAATCAATGTATCAATTCTTGGAATAAATTTTTTTGAATCGACTGTCCTACTACTTTTGGGACAACCTTGTAAATATATATATATATATATATGTCTGTGTATACACATTAGTGTAGATACATATGTACCTACAGGAATTTACATATATATATATATATATTTTTTTTCCAGACATTAAACGCGCTGTTGCTTGAGATTCAATGTGATTTTTTTCAGATTAGAATTTGCAAAATGCTTCAGACAGTAAAGGATAAAACTATTTTAATGTTAACATTTAATGTGAAGGAAATGGAATTTTTTTTTCATTCAAAAATTAGCAGCTATGTTGACATTTATTCATTGTAAAACTCCATAAATCACTGCTGCTAAATCATTTTGCAGTTACATATTTTCACTTTCAGAAAATCAATATCATCCTCACTTCAATCTAGTGCATTGCTAATTCTACAGTTATAAAAAGACATTATGATAGTCTCACTTTTTACTTTCTGCCAGGACTTAAATCAACCAATCACAGACACTAGAAGTGAAGGCTGTTTGATTATTCCCAGCGGTGTGACATAATCAGTTGTTGCCTTTAAACCTTTCTTTCTATTTCTCAAGTGAAGGCTTTTGAGATTTTGTAGTTTCTCTTCATATATCTCACCCACCATGACGTCCCAGAAAACTCATAAGTGTTAGAATCACTAATTTTTTTGCTCTAATTATAATATTTTTTTTTGAAACAGCAATCCCATTCTTGTAGTGGTTTGCTGTCAGTTCTTAAAATGTTCCCAAAGCTTTGGCCATTAAGAAGCACATGAACGTTAAGTTTTTTAATCAAAGAGTTCATCACGATAGATACAATGCAATAGTTGGGGGTCAACATCCCCAGGGATTTATTGGGAAATTTTTGTACAAAGTACTATCAAGGAAATGATTTTATCGAAATTCATAATGAATTTGGCCCCCATATTCTAATTGATTTGGGAAAAAAATTTCATTATTCTCTCCAAACAACAATATGAACAGGAAGGACTAGGCATACCTGTAGACCTTGGTCAGACAAGTGAAATGTCTGTGGGAAGTGAGCTGACAAAACTTTCACAACTGGATGCCGATCGATGAACTACCCTTGCTGCACATATTTAAATGATTATCCATAATTTGTATTAAATGCCAGGGAGGACTTCTCTAAATGTTTGGCTGAATAAATTGTAATGCTCTATTTGGCCAAGTGGTAGCGTTGACTTCCTACAGCCTTAACACCCTCTTGAATAATCTATGGTGTTCGACCTCTAAAATGGCCTTTGAATCACAGCAAAAATAGGAATACACAGTGGTCTTCAGAGCCCACTGTCTGCTAAAAACTAATGTGTACTTTTTTGGAGTTTGAACCGACATATGGTTTGTACAGACTGATGCACAAAAACCCTCTTGTCAATAAAACATTTGCCAGTGTAAAATTCATGGGTTAGCTGTCTTGAGTAACTACAGCATCCCAAGTGCACAATTCTTAGTTTTAATTTAAGGAAAGTGTATAGTTCAAACGTATTTGTACAGAAATTGTAATTTTGGCAAAATATAGACCCATTGTGTAAGATAACTTCCACCTAATGGCTTATATTGGGACCTTCCATCAGACATTAAAATAAGCCGACCTATGACTTTAGTGGATATATTTGATAACAAACGCTGCTTCATACCTATTTTCGTTGGTAGAGTATTTCATCCACTAACACCTGAATTAGACATTACTAGAATCCAGATTTGGCCATTGCACAGTGCACACTGTTAATATAAACATAAAATGACAATATATTTATTTTTAAGAGCGCATAGATAATCCTAACACATTATGCTGTTGATTAAGACAATGCCACACATTAGTTTTAGACTCATATCAGAATTCAAAAACATTGAAATATTAACCTAATCAGTCCATTAATATAACATTTAACATATAAAACTAAGAGACAAATTTATTGAGAATTGTGTTAACAGAAGGCTACACATGACTTTACACAAGGACACTAAAAGGCGTTATTTTCATAGACTTATTTCCATAAATCTATACACTTCGGCTGAGATTCAACACTGCGATCGAATCCCGACATCTATAGTTTCTAATACTTAAATCATTTATGTTTATGAAGACATTTTTACAACAGCAACAAATCATTTAAAAATCATTAACAGACAATGAAGCAATCACTAAATACAATCACTGTATGCTTATATATTTTTTTCATTATGTCGCTTTCCCATTAACCTTTCTGAAAAAAAAATTGATATATTTTACAGCATAATAAATACAGGTTCTTTAAACATTTGAATGAATAGTGCATTCACAGCAAATTTGCGAACAGAAACATTTTGCCAAGGCAAAAAAAACCTCAACAAAAGAAGTGACAGATAGGGAAAGCAAGGAAAGTTCACCATTGATGAAGTAATTGACATTTGGCAATTTAATTAGACCTGGTTCAACATGTCATTAATGTCATTTATGAACTGTTTTGGTGTTTCTCCTCACTTATTTCATTATCACTGAAAAAACAATCATGATGTGAATACTTATATGAGTGGTGACGATTGTCACAAAATGCCACCATATCCGTTGGAAGTGAAAAACCTCTGATTATACACATTTTTTCAACTAAGGGAAACAATAAAAAACTTTTTTTAATCAGGTTGAAGCCTCCCAATTGTTCACTTTTTTATTCACATACATTTCGATAAGCTGCCATATTAACGCCAAATTCTAAGGTTACAAAGACCTCAGTTTCTACAGGAATGTTTTCAGTATGACTTGGGGAGTTCTGCGATCAGCTAGGAGGTTTGTTCTCCGAAATATCTTCATGAACAGAATTGTCTCCTTCAAGATACTTACTACACAATGGACTTAGTCAAATGAGAACTGCCAACATCTATTTGGCCAAACAATTAAGCTGGAAGTTTAGGTGGCAATACTAAATCGATTAGTCTACATTCTTAAAACCTATTATTAATTAGTCCACCTAAAATTTGCATCCAAAATCGAATTTTCCATTACATTGTTTCTATTTACATCAAATCAACTCACACACACGTGTACAATAAACAGATTTTTTTTTTGTAACTTACTCTCTACACATACTTCTGAGTAGGTGTGTGTGTGTGTGTGTGTGTGTGTGTGTTTATGGTACACAAAATACGTACAGTACCTAAAAAGCTTTCATTTAGTCAACTCCCTCATCAACTCCAACCCTAAGACCAAGTTCAACAACTTGTAAATACCCAATGTAAATGCCCAATGTGGGCAAGATTAGAGAGACAAGAAAGCTTTCACATTAACAGTATATAGTTTTGGTGTGTGTGTGTGTATGTATATATATAAAAGATACTACACTAAAAAAATGCACGGAAATCCAATTTCATTTCAAACATGGATCTCTCACAGAGGAAATAAACACACTCTCGGGAGTTTTATGGCATTGGTGTTCAGTCAAATACGTCAATCTCTGAGTACTCCATGTCGTCGACCATAGACGTGGAGGCTTGACCCTGCCCATAGGGTGACGACAACTTCCCACCAGCATTCCCACCCTTCCCTTTGTGCATGTTGCGGTGGATCTTGAGATGACCAATCATGCGGAACCGCTTGCTGCAGATATCACACTTGTACGGTCCATCCCCGTGGATAAGGTGGCTGTGTAGCTTGAGGTGACTTGCGTCTGAGAAGCTTTTGTTGCAGTTGTCGCAAGCGTGCCCCATCAGCTGTGGGTGAACAGATGACTCGTGGTGCATCAGGCGAAGAAGCAGGCGATATCCCTTCCCGCAGATCTTGCACTTGAATGGGTGGATGAGACCATGTGACTGGACGGCGTGTGCCTCGAGCGATTCCGCGGTCGTGAATATGCTCTTGCACTGGCCGCAGGCAAATGGCCTCAGCGTCGCGGCTGAACTTGGGCTCTGGTATCCCGTGGGAATCTTGGCAGGAGGGGTCAGAGGTGGTGAGGAGTCGTTGCTACCCAAACGTCGCTTCATCGCCACGCTCACACCCGTCATCACACCTGACTCCAACTTCACCTTCGGTGCGTGGCTGAGGGGGTTTGCCGGGAGGTGACTTCTGAGGTGGGCAACCCATGCTTCCTTCCCGGAGTACCTCTGGTCACACCTGCGAAAGAGAGGAGAGGTCAAAAAATAAAAAAAATGAATGAATCAGCAATGGAGGGATGGATGCCACCACCCTCCTTGTGACAGAAGGAAGGGAGGAGATTCAAGGGAGTAGTAGGGCAGCTCAGTGGGGAAAATAATTTGAGAACACTAAGCTTCTTCGAGAGTTATGGGAAAGAACTATGATTTCATGAGAGACAGAGGGAATAGTTCAAATTTTATTCATAATAATGAGGAAAGGAAATAGAAAGAAGTAGAAATTAAAAAAAAAAAACTTTAGGGTAATTGAAAAGTGGATTTAATAAAAATGTCTTCAGAAATTTGGGGGAAAAAGGCAGATGGTGGGTCTGAAAATGGTGGGAATTGATCAATATTTCGGAATATTTCGATTCCATGAGCTGATATTTTTTTAAAAAGTCAGGAATTTCTTATGGTTTTCGATTGCTCATGTCTTCAAAAATGTGAGAAAAAAGTATAATTTTTTCCAAAGATAAAAAACATGATCTACAAAGTTGATGTATTGAAATTCCTTAGCATTAAACGTGTTGAATATTCTTCTATGAGTTGAAATAGCACTGTAAAATTTATAACAGCATTGTACAACATGAACAAATCATTTTAAATTCATATTAACAAACTCGCAGTAATATGTGCATGATAAACGTTAAGAAACTGTAATTAATCTAATTTATTGGATCTACTATTTACTACCGTTTATAGCACTACTAATAAATGTACAACCATTTAACTTTTGAAATGTTTCCATCCACTCAAACGTTGATTTATTTTCACATAAAACATTAGTTTTGTACTCATATTAGTCTTTGGAAACATTTACACACTAACTTAATCAGTCTATTAGCATAACATTCAACATATAAAACGAAGAGACATATCTTCACCGAACATTTTTACATCGTGAACTGGAAAACAATAAATTCTGCTCAGTATCTCATATTCAAATCAATAAAATCTCAGTCATGGTTTTCAGAAACTACTTCAGGCCGAAAAGCTCACTGCATATTTCCAGTCTAATAAGATGCACCCTGATTTTAAAGGTTAGATTTTACGAAAACTACTTGGAAAAAAGATGAAAGTATTTTTATATTAACACATAATACAAAGAAAATTTGCTATGATACATTTAGCTACTATATTAAGAAATTATCAGCTACGTGTACATCAACGTTTATTAATTGCAGAACGCCAGAAATTTGTCATCATTGGGGCAAAATCTTTTTCAGCTGCTGCCTTGTTTCCATGTTCTGAAGCGTACTTCAGGACTTCAAGTTTAAATGCAGTATTGTACGACAATCTTTTCTCTTTAAGATCCCATGAAATTATTTTAACTTTTTTGGTAATGCTTGGTTCCAGTCATTATTTTGATATTACCGAAATTTGTATTAAAATCGATCATTTTCTGCGCCTTTACAAAACTCTTATACTAATTAATAAGGTTATAAATTCCTGCAAACTCCAAGTTTATCAGGAGAGATACAATGTACGTAAATATTACCAGAGGGGAGAGATGTCCCCATTAGCCATACGCGTCTCAATGCAACAATTTCAGAGTGTAAAAATCATTCGATATTGCTGATAAAATGAGTAATATTCAGTATTTTTGCCGTGAATCAGCTTGAACTTATAGATCGAAGTTATATCCATGTTTTCCCAACCCACAAGATGGAGGTTGATATTAGAGCGCATTTCAGAGTTAAAAAAAAAGTGCATCTAGTGCGACAGAAAATACACTATTTCCGTTTATTCATAAAACTTTTACGGCAGATAAAATTCAAGCAATTATTCAATGCTTTAGCAACTTATAAAATCACCGCAGTAGCAGCAGCGCCAAAAAAAAGTGTTTTCACGACCAAAAAATCTCACTTGTCACATCCATAAGGCTTGACATCAGTGTGGCTCCATTCATGTTCCACCAGTGCCTTGGCAGTTTCAAAAACCTCGGAACAAACCCAACAAGCATGGCGGTGACTACCAGCCATGGTATTTGAATGACTTTCCTTGTGAACCACCAACCTGGAGAGAGAGAGAGAATGAGAGATAGAGAGAATGAGATAGTGCCATAAGTTTTGTTATAGTAAATCTAATTCATACATTTGTAATACGTCTCGATCAAAAGTTAATCCCAAGCATCGATTATGTCAAAGGATCCCATTACCTCTGTATCCCTTCAAATACTTGTCCACATTGCAGACACGGAGATAACTCCTGTTTCAGGTGGGCTTTGATTGGTCCAAGCAACCTCTGGACCAACTGGTCAAATGTCACATCCTTCATTTCATCCTTTTCCACCGCATCGGCAATTCCTGCTTGAGAATTAGCACCTCCTAAAGAATCCGTGAACAGGGGTTCATTGAAGTGGGCGATTATGTGACGAACGAATGACATCCTATCTGCCATCTCACGGCCGCAATTTTCGCAAACGTATATCTTCACTTTCGAGTGTGACATCTCGTGACGGATAAATTTGTGTACCTGTTGAGGCAAGTGGAGGAATTACATTTTTTTTAATTGGTCAAAGCATTCATTGTCATTGAGCAACGAGTGGTAGAGGTCAAGGTCATTCATATTAGGCATAAATTAAATGTAATTAAAATGCAATTCATACAGCTGAGACATAGATAAGTTTAAGGTCAAGATTTCATATATATTCTATTGTTTCAGGCTTCACTTTGTGGAAGTATTTAATATCAATACTAAAAAGAAAGACTCGTACTTTTCCACAGATTTCCATAAATCTGTGGAAAAGTACTCTTTTTAGTATGGATGTCAAGATTTCACTTTAGATGAAAATCAAACAAAAAGGCTATAGGGCCTCAAGTATTGGCTCTAGAATAAATCAAACCCAAACATCTTCATTAAACTTCAGAGAAATATAAAACATTATTCAACAAGGCATTCCATATTATAATTTCCGATTG
The DNA here is from genome assembly GCF_022747635.1 of Hetaerina americana. Lineage (NCBI taxonomy): Eukaryota > Metazoa > Arthropoda > Insecta > Odonata > Calopterygidae > Hetaerina > Hetaerina americana. The sequence continues at coordinate 23,111,757 of NW_027286069.1, forward strand.
ATTTCAAAATGGCAAAGTCCTTCGTTATGATATTGATTAAAGTTAATCAAACTGCAGACCAAGACTGGACTCCATTTGAATCAACAATAAAACCAAGCATTCCATGAAAATGGTGGTAGTTTTTGAGGGGAGGCAACCGACAGCTGAGGTCATTGTCGCCATAGGGGATGGACAGGAAAGGATGAAGGGTGGAGAGAAACCCGGCGTCGGCATTAGCCTACTCTTTACGAAAGGCGCCCAGGGGTCCGCAGTTTAACGTCCCAACCGACGGACGGCATACTCACTCAAAGTGCCCTCCACATAGCACCTCAAGTAAGGATCGAGATACCTCTGAAAAATTCCATGAAAATGTATTTCATTGTAATTATCTAAGTATGGTACACATACCTCGACAATTACCTTGGATTTCTGACATAGATACTGGTACTGAGGTATCAATGCCTAGTATTAATGTCTTTAAATGTCAAGTAATGTCATGAACTCAAAACTTAACCTGTTCTCATAATTTTCTTGACAATTTAACTACTGTTAGGTATTTAAATTTAAACATTTTGAATTGGCTACCTTTGCAACATTTTACGATAAAAAAAACTGAGTTGAGACATGGAAAGCCCAGGAATAAGTGTCCCAAGCGATTTAAATATTACTATACAACTATGCATTTCAATAGTTATGTTTTGAACCAAATGAATGCATTTGGCAACTCAATCATTTTAATAGAAGTAACAAATAATCCTGAAGAAAAATTACAAATATAGCTATTTACAATACCATACACCTACTGAAGATAATTGTAACTCTAGGCACAGGTACCGAGGGTTCATACCAATGTATGGGTCACTAGTTTTCTTGCCCTAAGCACCAAACCCTGATTTAAAGTAGTTGGTAGCTTACTACATATTCCATGGCATAATATATATATATATATATATACCCCCATATTTTTTTAAGGTAATCTACCGGTTAAGGTAGGTTTTTCGATGGACACAACTACCAAACAAATATTTTGTGACTACTAACAAAACACAACCCTAAATTCTACTCTACACCATGTCCCTCTTCATCTCTGAGTACTTTCTTCCTCCCTTCATCCCGTCCAACATCCCTATCCTGTTCCTTCCCTTTCCTCTTTTGCCCAACATTCTACCCTCTATCACAGTCTTCAACATCCCACTGCCGGTCAACACCCCCTTCATCCACTTTTCCTGCCTCCATAGGATTGCTCCCAACAAACCCCTCTCTTCGCCCACCATACCAAGTACTTCCTCATTTGTTTTCTTCTCTGTCCATTTCACCTTCTCCATTCTTCTCCACACCCACATTTCAAAAGCCTCCAGTCTACGTCTATCCTCCTGCTTCAATACCCCCATATACATATATATATAATATAGACATATTAGACCCACGGATCTCAGTGTAAATTGACTATCCTCGATAGCTCAAGTGGTTAAGAGCATCCGTCCGGCAAGTGGAAAGATCCGGTGTTCGAGTCCCGGTTGAGGAAATATTTTTACTCTTGTGATCCGTTCGATTCCGCCTTCCCCACCTCTATTGTGTTCGTCCTTTATATGTGTTCCTATCCCTTTTCCTTATATCTGTTTCTGTATATATGAGTATTTATTCGCCGTTTGGCGGGATTTCGTGTTTGAATGTGTATTTGGCCAATGTGGCTCATCTCTTTCTTCTGGCTATGCGTGCCACGAAACGCACTGTTCCTTTCCTGTATGATGTTGTATGAATTCTAACCCCCTTTCCTTTCCTTGTGTATTGTCTATTTCTCCTTTGGTGGGTGATACAGCCCCCTGACGCCATCTCTTGGCTGAAAGAATCGGGGCGCTTGGTGACATATTAGACCCACGGATCTCAGTGTAAATTGACTATCCTCGATAGCTCCAGTGGTTAAAAAATCCGCCCGGCAAGTGGAAAGATCCGGTGTTCGAGTCCCGGTTGAGGAAATATTTTTACTCTTGTGATCCGTTCGATTCCGCCTTCCCCACCTTTATTGTGTTCGTCCTTTATATGTGTTCCTATCCCTTTTCCTTATATCTGTTTCTGTATATGAGTATAATATATATATATATATATATATATATATATATATATATATATATATATATATATATATATATGTATATATATATATATATATATGTATGCATGTATGTATGTATATATATATATATATATATATATATATACTACCTTGATCAAAAAGTTCCCGGAATAACCACCGTGTGGCGCTCCCATCGTTCCGATTTGAGTTCTGTTTTTTTTGTTAAATTGGTACATCTGTTGTTGATATTCCCTTTAAATCTTAGTGTCATAACTTGACATTTGTAAAAGTTACGGTCGGTTTTCGGTATGTCCATCAGTGCTTCCTGCGATTTTTCCATTACTTCCTCTCGGCTGCTAAAACGCGTTCCCCGTAATGGTTTTTTAACTCGATTGAACAGAAAGAAGTCACAGGGAGCCAAATCAGGTGAATTCGGTGGCTGTTGGATGGTATTTGTTGCATTTTTCGTCAAAAAATTACGAATAATGATAGCACTGTGCGACGGTGCGTTATCATGGTGCAAAATCCACGAGTTTTCTGCCCACATTTCTGGTCTCTTTCGGCGAATTGCTTCACGCAAACGTCTCATAACGCCCAAATAATACTCTTTGTTTACTGTCTGGCCTTCTGGCAAAAATTCATGATGCACTACACCGTTGTAATCCATGAAAACCGTCAGCATTGCCTTCTTTTTTGACTGAAAACGACGTGGTTTTTTTGGTCTCGGCTCATTTGGTGAACGCCATTCACTTGCCTGATGTCTGGATTGCGTGTCGTACTCATAAACCCACGTCTCGTCTCCAGTAATGATCCTTTTGATGAATGTGGGATCGGATTCAGCCTCGCAAATCATGTCTTTTGCGACGTCAACACGGTCTCTTTTTTGCATGAAATTGAGGTCTTTTGGCATGCTACACGACGGAAACCCAAATCATTAACCACAATGTCTTGGGCGGATCCATAGGCAATGTTCAAGTCCTCCGCTATTTCTCTGATGGTTAATTTGCGGTTATTGACCAACATTTCTTTTACTTTATCAATTTTTTCACCGACTTTCCATGTCGATGGTCTGCCACTGCGTTCATCATCTTCGATTGACTCACGACCACTTCTGAACCGCTCGTGCCACTGGTAAACGACCGTTTTTTTTAGAGAATCGTTGCCGAAACACTTTTCCAACATTTCCAACGTCCGTGCGCCACTAAATCCGTTTTTTACGCAAAATTTAATACAAGTTCGTTGTTGCAAATTTAAATCCATTTCTGAAATTGTAAAAAATCGCCAACACACACAGAGATAGATGTACTCTTGGCTACGTAACTTTTGCAAATGTCAAGTTATGACACTAAGATTTAAAGGGAATATCAACAACAGATGTACCAATTTAACAAAAAAAACAGAACTCAAATCGGAACGATGGTAGCGCCACACGGTGGTTATTCCGGGAACTTTTTGATCAAGGTAGTATATATATATATATATATATATATATATATATATATATATATATATATATATATATGTATATGTATATATATATATATATGTATATTATGTGAATATATATATATAAAATATATATATGTATACATACATGTGTGTAAATATATTATATAAATTATATATATATATGTAAAAATAGATACATATATATATATATGTGTATATATATATATATATATATATATATATATATATATATATATATATATATATATATATATATATGTATATTTTTAGGGTGAAGGGATAGAAACACATACCCTTGTCCAGAATGTATGTTTCTATTCCTTCTCCCAATACATATATATCAAATTTGAATACATGCCTTGGTGTGTGTGTTTGTATTTATACAAATAAATTTAAATATTGATGCAAATGAATAAACCGCTACTTACATTCCCCACGCACTTGAAGCAGACGTTACACTTGTAACCACCCTTGCCAAAATGACGCTCCGACTTGTGATTGGCAAGTCCTTGAACGCCGGTACACTCCAGTCCGCACTGCAGACAGGCAATCTTCGTCTCGTTCTCGCAGATGATTGCCTGGCGCAGCTGTGCCCTCAAGCTCTCGAGGTCTTCCGGGGAGAGTGTTTGCTGTGTCTCTCCACCCTCCGGGTGTATCACCAGGTGGTATTCCCATGTCTCCTCATTCAGGATACCCTTCCCGCACGTCCGACACCGGAAAGGAAAGTTGGTCAGGGAGTTGGCCACGACAGCACCCATCTGTGCCGCGGCCCTGCCCTCCAGGGCTGCCTTCCTTGGGGCCATAGTCCGCCGTCCCGGGGTCGGACTCTCCTCCTCGTCCTTGTGGGGCTGAGGGGCTGCTGCTGCTGCCGCCTCCGTCACCGCCTTCCCCACCAGGGGCGGCACGTGAGATGCCGAGTTCTTGATGTTCCGACTGGGAGACTTGTTGCTGTTGCCGATGTGGGCTAGAACGTGATACGTCCAGCTTGTCTGACGGGCAAATGCCGATGGGCACTTGTTGCAAGGGAAGGGGCGATCCCCTGTGTGGTACGTCCACTCGTGGAAAATGAGGTCTACGGCACGGGGGTAGATGTGGTTGCAGACTGAACAGTGGAACTTCCTGTCCTTCTGACGGTGCACGCCTTTGTGAGAGGTGTACGTGGCGACACCCACAAACTCCTCATTGCAGTCGATGCAGCAGAACTTCATAAGCTTCTGTTGGTCCATCAGCCACTGGCGTGTCTTGCTCGGCGGACGGTTGAAATTTGCGGATGAAGCCTTGATCCTCGGAGTGGAAGCTTTCGAATGTCCACCCTTCCGAGAGTGAGTCGCCAGGTGACCATAGAGTTGGTGCCGCTTGCCAAAGGTCTGGTCACAGAACTTGCATACGTGTCTCCTCTGAGATTCCGAGTGTTCGGGCTGATCTGCATCAGATCCAACCATCTGGTCATAGGGATTGAATGAAAAGGAAAGGATCAACAATAAAACAGGATAATTCAAATAAAGGAGAAGATTTCAATCAGCAGCAATGGCTCAATCTTATAAAGTTATAAGAACTCTTCAAAAATATATTCATTTAAAACCAAATCAATCATTTAAACTGATGACATGCATCCAGGTACCCATGCATTCATTCTAAATGTGCGGAGCTGAAATATAAATCTAATAAATCAATAAATGATGAGTTTAATCGGCCAACTTGAAGCTAGAAAATTGATTTTTACATCATCCTATGGTACGAAGGACTCTTAACTTCAATAAAAGTTCACATATGACAAAATTTGCTTTAAGTAGTGCCCTGTGAAGAATATCAAGACTCGTACCACCACTGCAAAGCTTCAATGGAAATATTACATCTTAACAAAATGAGAGAGCTAAGCTGAGCTGAATAGTCTCCTATTATTTTTCCCCAATATGCCAGTGAACAATTATATATGAAGTGCAATGGCTCTTATACTAGGTACCTTCAATATATCCTGAGAAAATCCAAGAGATGGAACTCATTGTATTGGAAAAGGTTGGCTTTTAGTATGCCACCTCTCCCAATGGACTGCTGTTAAAATCTCAGCCATATCCCTCTTTTTCAAAATTTCCATTCAGAAAAAAATTTATATTTTGAGGTAAATGGTAAAAAAATGAGTTCAGTGCAATTATGAAACACTTCTTTTCAAAAGGCTTAACACCAAAAGACACCTATTTTAGACCCTTAACACTTATTTTCCCTTTGCAAATGCAGTTGATCCACACCATCCTCTTCTACCACTTCCTTCCAACCTCCCTAACTTTGCCCCCCCCGCCAACCATATTCCTCCCCAACCTTGGACACACCTCCCATGTTCCTTTTGAAATAGAGAGGCATTACTTTCTCATTGGCTCCCATGTCTTCCTCCCAAACTCTCATCAGTAAACCAACCGCCACCCACCGGACAAGTCATTCTTCTACGAAGAGGCCTGCTTGACAGGCAAAACACCTGGTGATGGCTTTACTCTTGGCACTTACCTTACTTCCATTACCTACCACCTTCCTTAGTGTGATAAACAGATCCCGAGCATAGGAGAAATCCTTGCAAACCTTAAGTGTACGAGTAAATGTGATTTACAAAGATCACTGTTTCAAAACAAACACAAGTGATTGAATGACTGTGAGCATGAACTTGTGCCCTTTCCATTTTTTATATTTTCGCTCCTGTGAGAGATCAACAGGTCTATTTCCTTTTATTTATTTTTGCATTGTTAATTGGTCACTACTACCCAAACACACCCGAATGATTGAGTGTATGATTTTCAATTTTCTCCTAAGTTGTCACCGTGTTTCTCCTTACTCCCAAAAACAAACCCAGGGCTAATCAAGTTTACGGCCTTGGTTATTTTGTTTTATAAGCACTAAACTTTGATGATATGAATCTACAAGCGCTTTCAGGTAAAATGTACAAATTGATGACACTATGTTATAAATGTTTAACCATCAATCTAACTGATATCTCATTTTTTTCCTGGTATTTTCCATGTTAACATGTCTATTATTGTGTTCAACCCAGGTTTTTTTTTTCAAATCCATTCCTCCAAAATTATATTTACTCTACCCACAAAAGTTCCTTATTCCAAAACCATATTCCCATACTGCACATCCATATATCTCTTCACCCTCAGCTATTTCCAGCCTCATTCTCGATAAGGATGGAATTTTATAGTAATACCTCATAGTCTTACATTGTAATCGACCAATATGCATTTGCTGTAATTTATTTAAATAATTTACCTTTGTCTCTTTACAATTTGAACCGGTTTGTCTTATTTGAGTCAAAACTAAAAGTTTTTTTTCCAGAATGATTGCTTTTATTACAATTGATGTATTTCTGATCCTGCAATTGGACATGTTTACTCCGGTAAATTAATATAATATCTTCCGTGCTCTTGTATTTCGACTTTTTCATTATAGGTTTCATATATGTATTCAATTGGTTAATTTTACTGCAGCCAGATGCATTTAGTCTCAAAAAAATATGGAACCACTTTCATCTGGGGAAAAGATGTAACCATAGGGATTCATGTGGTATTGTTCCTTTTTACGGTTGGTGACCTAACACCCCCCACCACATGCCCTTGCGGCGGCTTGCGGGGTATTATGTAGATGTAGATAAGAAGAGAAATGGAGAATCTGCAATCAAAACTTCCACCAATCCTAAAACACACACACTGATGCCAATGTTTCCATTTTTTTCTCCATCAAGGTCATACACACACAACCACATCAAAACAATAAAATCACTTTGGTAGTAGTAGTATTTGGGGAGGCGACCGACAGCTGAGGTCATTTGCGCCATAGGGGATGGACAGGAAAGGATGAAGGGTGGAGAGAAACCCGGCGTCGGCATTAGCCTACTCTTTACGAAAGGCGCCGAGGGGTCCACAGTTTAACGCCCCATCCGACGGACGGCGTACTCACTCAAAGTGCCCTCCACAAAGCACCTCAAGTAGGGATTGAGATACCTCTGAAAAATATTCAACACCGCCGGGATTTGAACCCACGCCCTTAGGGTGGGAAGCCAGTACGTTAGCCCCCGCACCGTCTCGATCCCCATAAAATCACTTTCTAAGAGAAAAAAAACCTCTCTTCTAAAGAAAAACCACTGAAAAACGACAAGGTCTGAGTGAATTCCAGGTCTCCAAATCCATTGCACACTCACCTCCTCTCGTGGTCCCTCTTCCAATTCCATGTTGAGCGGCATTTCTTCCAACACCGGTGCTTCTTCCCAGGGCGGTTCCTCCGTTTCTGCAAAATCACCATTCTCATCTGCCATGGCGTTGTAGCTTTCGTCCATCATGTAATCCTCCTCTTCGTCGTCCATGATCTCCTGCTTCACCACGACTGTGCCCTCCATGCCTCCTTGTCCCTCGTTCATCCCTTCCATGTTTCCTCCCTCTTCCTCCTCCTCCTCCCCACCTTCCTCCTCCTCTTCCTCCTCATCCCCTTGATCCTCCTGACCCTTGGCGTGACCTTCCATCGATTCACCCCAATCCCCACCCTCGCTCTCACCCGAGGACACCTTGTCCGTCTCCGTGTCGAAACGTTCCGGATAGTATATCATGTCCCCGCCCTGTGTCTGTCCTGCCGCCCCGGACGATGGACCCCCCTCCTGTGGTTTCTCATCTGCCTCTGCCGAAGTCGATGTGACTGGATCGCCTGCCTCCTGGGGTTTTTTTGAGTCCTCCATGCTCCAGTCCACCCCGCTGTCCTTGGCGGTTTCCCCACTGCTAATACTACCTGGGACAATCTGATGGGAGTAGGATGAGGGGACAGGGTGGGGAAGGGAGGTACGAGAGGTTGACGGGAACCGAGGTTTAACATTATAGGAGCATTGCTGCAACAAGTTCCAGATGGAGAGAGAAAGCAAAGTGTCATGCTAATGTCATGCAGGTTGGAGGAAACATAATTTTAAAGAAATCCAGAAAAAAGGTCACGGTGAAAGCCCTTTGCGACAAGAAATTTAAAGAAAAAAAGCGATTTAAAAAAGAAAGACATCTTACTTAAATGACGGTCATTAAATTTCAGTTCGTCTATTCAAGTTTTCACTGTAACTCTGGTAATTTCCCAAAATCTAAATCAACTGATTATTTTAACTGAAAGCAGTATTTGGTCTCTCAATATGACATTACTAATGTTAAAACCAAAGTAAAATGAAATTTCTATGATTTGCAATACATTAGCTTAACTTGAAACAACTTTAAATGCGTGAAAGTGATGTGAAAGTCTCACTTAATATTCGTTATAACTGTTGATTTGTCAGTGAGACATTATCATTAAAGCACATGATGACTGTGACACTGAGATTCTTGATGAACTATCAACTATCAATTAATCGACAATTCTTAAGGCAGTACGTGAAGATTTACAAGAAAAGGATTGAAATTCCATAAATTGCAATCACTACTGAATTTTTACGGCATCTCACAATAATGGCACATGTATGTTATTTCATACACAAAAAGTTAATCGATGCTTCAAGACAATAATTGTCGAAAATAGGATTTGACTCAAAATTTGTGAATGCACTCATATTGTAAACCTACTCAAGTGACACCCATCAAGTACAGGATCTAAATGAAGCAGGAAATTGTCAAATTCAGAAATATCGGATGTACAGTGACGAAACTATAAGAAGCAAGATTGAACAAGTTTAAAGATAACAACAGATGAAGCCAAAACACAGAACCTTGTGGAAAAATAGCAACTAATATGGACACCAATGTAGTCATTAAGAAAGAAAAAATAGAATAAAAGAAGCATTCCCAGTGACAAACAATTCTGTCTGTCTAAGCTCAAAGATTTGAGTGGTTTTTAAATGAATCACAGCCTAGATGCGGAAAGAAACTGAATCATGAAAATTTATGAAAGTTCTGTATAATATCAGAGTTATACCTTGGAATAAAAGTTGTAATAATGTGTTAAAAGTTATGCTATCCAAAGTTTGTTTCCTTTAACGTCAAATTGGTATTGGCTCAGGTAAGTGCCAGTGACGCACAATGATCATATTTACAATTTAACAAAATTTCATACTTATTATTCAAGCAGGACAAATGGACGAAGCCTGCAAGAATCTCATTAAAGTTTTTACTTTTTGGGGAAAAAAAGAGAGAATGGATGCTGAGATGCTGTGGTGAATGTTCCAACTAACAAAGTCACTAGTGAATTTCTTGGCATTAAAATTTGACAATTTCAATGAAAGTGACACTACTGACCATTCCCAGTGGGTTTCAACTGATAGGACATAAGAAATTATAAGAAGTTCATGTACCCAAGACATTTTTGTTAAAGAGTTAACGAACAAAATAGAAAAAACTGGTTCCACAATCTTTTATGAACAAATCAAGGTCATCAAATTTTAAAACCCTGAAAGGAAATACACCATTTGATACCATACTAATTTCAATAGACTTAAGCAAGAACTTTTAAAATTCTAAATGAACCCCATGACTACGAATAACTTACTTACAATAATAAATTTGAAACAAACTGATTAAAAAAATATGGTTTCAACACTACCTGTTATATCTAATGACCTGAGACATGACAAAGGAAACATTTACTAAATGCAACAAACGGTAGTCAAATTCCTAAAGGAAACTTTTTGTGCTAATGAAAGAAAATCATTACATTAGTTAGTAATGGCTTTGTGGCAAAGTACAAAAAATAAGTACACTTTTTCTTAATCACCTTGTCTACATTATGAATAACTGATCATATCACTTTTCAACTTGATGAAATTTTTATTTTATGATGGGGTTTCGATGTAATACATCATCAAATACATCGAAAACCAGTCGTAAAATGAAAATTTTATCAGGTGGAAAAGAGCTACGATCAGTTATTCATTGCGTTCGACTTCCACCACATCACGCCTGAAGCTACTCAATACGTTGTCTACCTGATGAAGTTTCCAGCTCCAAGCAAAGTGGTCAATTTTTTGCGACAAGCCATAAAGAGTCAGAAGGTGACACAGTTGGGAGAACAGACGAATGAGAGGCTTGGATTAAGAGCTTCAACAGACAACATGAGACATAACAACAGCATCTGAGTTTTCAAATTTTGCAAAACAAACATTGCAAAAATCCATTTCCACTAAAAGAATAAGTACATTTAATGCACATGACCTTAATCAATTGTTTCAAAGATTTACACACACTTCCTGGTACCATAAGTTTCCACAACTTCAAAACTTTAGATAATTATAGTACTAAAGAGGCTAGGGGGGGTGATTGTAGATAACAAGCAAGTCTTTTTATATATCTTTAAGAAAAAACAAACACTTCAAGAAGTTCTCTTGGGTTTCCCACCGGGTCAGGTTGCAGTACACCAACGTTTCGAAGGCTGACTCTGCCATCGTCTTCAGGGTGAAGTGAAGTCAGCTTCACCCTGAAAACGATGGCAGAGTCAGCCTTCGAAACGTCGGTGTACTGCAACCTGTCCCGGGGGAAACCCGGGGGGAACTTCTTGAATACTACACGCCAGGAAAACCTGAGATCCTTCAAAAACAAACACCATTGGTAAATTATGATGAAATGTGCCCAGCATGTTACGAAGATTGTAAATATAACAACTTATAATACTTGGGGATGGTGACTGAAATAATATATGGATGGGGAGACATTTATGTTGTTTCTACATTCTCAAGGGCCATCGCCATCATTTTATTGGTCAAAATGACAAGATGATTGCCATCCAGTTTCCTTCAAAATCAACATCTGGTGAAACTTGGCTTCCCGACTGACTGTATGATATTAATGAAGGTAAAAATGTCCAAAATGGAAGCTATGCCATGGAATAAAAACTAAATTTATGCACCCAACAGTAACAAAAGAAATGTTAATTGAAATTGTAAACAAATAATTTCTAATGCATGGTAGGTTAAAAATATTCATGTACATTCCACATAAGATGCCTCACACATTTAGTCAATTTACATTTAAACAGAGCAGTTTAAGGTTTAACTTTGTGGAATTCGTATATTATGAGGGTAAAAAGAAACTTTAACATTTCCACCATAGAGATTTAATTAAATTTTTATTGTGGAAATGTTAAGTTTCTTTTTACCCTCACAATTTATATTTGCCCAATCTCGTTCCAGATTTTCACACAGTAAACACGAGATAAATAACAGAAAGTTTTTCATATTTTCTTTGACAATTACTCACGATAAAAAACTGAAGTGATCCACTCTCTAAAAACAACTTTAACTAATAATATTTCAAATTTCAAGCTCCACAAATTTGTTGAAACACAATATTTTTATAGGAATTAAATGTTTTGAGAATATTACGGAAAAATTAGTGATCTGGAAGCCATTTTATTAAAATTGCAAAAAATGTCAAGAATTTTTTAAATGTCATCATTAATATTGAAGATGACAGAACATCTATATCTTTGGGATCATTACAAAATATGAGAAGGCAGGATTATCTAGTTCCCTTTCCAAGATAGCCTGATTCACTGTTTACATCATTTTTCTCCAAAGAAATGTTGCAACAATATTATCAGAGAATATTTTTATTATTTATCTAACATTGTAAGGGTCTATATACTTTTTTTCTGGAATTCTCATAATCTGAGTTAGCTGCAAAATTAGTCGGAGGAGGGTTGATTAGTCAGTGATATACACATTATTTAGTATGGAACGGCACCTTGCTTAGCATGCCTTTTTGAAGTTTGAGAGAATATAAAATGAATTCTATTAAAACTAGAGAAATTAAATTTGGCATGGTTAATTAGCTAGACTGAGGGAATATAAAATGTGCCAAGTTTACTCCAAATCTGAGGTGAATAGTGTCATGCCTTGGTTGATCTGACATCTTCAAGTGACCCCGCCATCTTCTTAGAAAATACCCTCAGAGAGCAAGTGAGAACAGATCTTTGCAAAAACACATTAATTTGGGAGTTTTTACGGAAATTATATTCATGACCCTCCCCCCCAAGCAAATCATGAAGATCACAGAGGAGATGTCATTGAGACTATTGTTACTATGAATCCTAATTCTTCAGTGAATGTCTCCGGTAAGGCCATTGAGGCGAATGGAGTAAATTCCTTCAGAGAAGCAATGATTTTTAAAACAGCAAAGGGGTGGCAATGTACTGCATTATAAATTTTGACTATTGGAATTGGTAAAACATCACTTAGGACTATTTTATACAATAGTAGTTGACGATTTCGACAAATTTCATGGGATCAGCTAGATGCAAGAAAGAGGTCCAGCGCAAGAAGTGGTCATTAATCCTGTTCCAGGGGTCCCAAGGGTACGGACAGAAGACTTAATCTATTATCTATCATTCAACTAGGCTGGAAGTAGGCTGTTGATCAAAGAAGATGTTAATAGGGCTCATATGTTAGTAGTTGAACACCTACTGTTTACTTTAATAATATTCCAACAACATTTCACTCGTTTTCTGAGGAGAATACGTCTTTCAGTGCTTGCTTTATCAATGTAGCAAGAAGAAGAGTTGTACTTCAAGCGGGGGTTGAGAATGTATCCAAGGTATCACATGAAATACTACGGATGAAGTATTCTTTGGCAGAATTGAAGCAGAAAAAAATTCAAGCATATTCTTTTTCATTTACTAGAGTAGTTAAATAATGCACTTCTGAGATGGTAACTGAGGGGCCTTAGAACCTAAATATACATAAATAACTTCGCCAAGCTTATGTATGTGCCACCAGGAAGAATGTTCACAGACTTCAGTCTTCATCGTCTATCAATCACAACTTCATCTTCTCCCGCCTATCATAATTGAATCTGGATGTAACGTAAAGGATATGATTTACACATCTGACTAACAAACACAACATAAGAAAGCTGAAGAAACATACCACTACCAATGAATGTATTCGGTGATGAGGGCATTGAACATTAAATAAAATTAAGCAATGTCCTGCATAAGTGATGTAAGACAACACAAGAAACAGTGAAAGGATTCTTCTTTCATCATTCGAGAAATATTTTGGCACATAAGTATGGTAAGTATTGATATATTTTTCGTAACTACAAAAGTTGCTGGTATGTTTTTTCTGAGATGCTGTGGTTGTTCCTTTTTATTTCTTTAAGCAGATTTTTGATTTATCTTCCGAAAGTCTTTAAAGTTAAAAATTAAAAGTATGAGGTGGTCGATCAAATAAATAAATAGAATCATTTGAGCAAACCGCAGCATGCATTATTCTCACATTATAGGCTCTGAAATAACTCATGCTTAAGCTCAATTACATTATGCATTTTGAAAGATTTTCCTTCGTTGAGGCTTTATAATGTAATTGTAAAAATACATACCATCACTTTCATCGGATTCTCGGACTCTCTTGAAGTTTTTTTCAGTTGAATCTGACTCCTCTGCACACATTTTCTTGAAACTGAAGAATTTTTCTACGTTTTCCAAGCAGGTCAGACAAATTACGCTTGTGAGCCCATCGCTTGGTGATGCCTACGCGTTCATAAGAAGAAGAAATTCTTGGTATCAAACACATCATAATGAACTAGGGAACCTCAATATTAGTTAATTGAAAATAAATAGCATTTGAAAGATTTTTACCCTCGGCATTCACCTGTGCCATTGAAATTGTTACAGCGTATGTTCTCGCCGTTACGCAAATCGTCAGCCACAATAAATACAATTTAAAAGTAATGAATGTAAACACAAAAGAAGATAAATAAACAAGCGCCTCTGCGTCAGAGACTACAAGCGCATTGTCACAGCGGTCGGCTAAAAACTTAGCACTACAATCCCAACCATAAAAATGTTTTAAGTAGATAATATATGGCAATTTGGCTGCAACCTTATATTATACTGCAGTCTGCCGCAAACGAATAACAATGTTTGTATATATGGCCTAGATGGTCAAGTGCATAAACAACTAGTTTTTACTAAGTGATAATATAATTATAACTTACATCTACTTCAACGCAATACTTCATCTTGGTGGGCAGGTCTAAGTTCTCAAAAATCGGAGCATAATTCTCTTCTTTCCCGAGGCACAATCTACACATCGGTGAACTCATTTTATCCGCGTCAAGAAATTCTGCCATTGTAACATCAACGACATCAACCACCACCACTACACTCGCTCAAAGAACGACAATTGCCAATCGATATGGAAGACGTGAGAAACTCCCGCTTAAATTAAAATGTCCGTCACAAACGAGGGAATTGTCGTAATATTATAAAGGTTTTTCAGATTGAAGTTTGCTTGGGAAAAGATAACGCATACGATAAACATTTTAATTTAAGACGGATTCACTAATTTCCCGCATGCCTGATACACGGTTAACTCCAAATACGCTTTTTCTCACCAGTTGTTTTCGTGTTGTTATTTCTAGATATTTTGATATCGTTACTGGGATCCTGTAAATTTAATTTTAATCGGGCATTGTATTTTTCCTTTACTGCACCGTTTTCTACCATTCCCTCTCATAACTCCTCTTTAGAGCCTCTTATAAAGCGGGAGATGGAGAAAGGAAAAATAGTACTGTAACTGATTGCATAATCCAGTAATCGAGCGCTACTACCGACCGGTGGTCCCGGGTTCGATTTCGGGATACGCATCTCTCGACCAAGCAGTATGATTTTTTGCTTACCAGATCTTCCTGGGAAATCATAGGCGGCACAAGGAATGGCAGTGCCCCCTTGCCATGATTTGTGCATTTCATATGCCGTCAGGCTTAGTACTGGGCGAACTCTACCATCACCTACCAAACTGACCTTTGGGTTGATTACTGAGTTCATGGAAGGAGAATTAACAAAATAAAATGAAACTTGAAACGTTTTTTATAGAATGAGAATACGATATCGATAGCTTAGGCCATAATATACTTGATAGAAAGGGAATAACAGGAAAAGAAATAAAATAAGGCCATTGGGGTAGATAACATTTCCACAAAACTTAAGAGAGTCAGAGGGCACCCTTTGAAACCAAGCTTCCAACACCTCCAAGATGAACATAACAGTTTCAGGCTTAAATTTGTGGAATCCTTTCATGACGAGGGTAGAAAAAGGAACTTTGCACTTCCACATAAAGATTTAATACTGCTAGAAGTATTAAATCTTTATGCGTGCCTAACAAACAAACAAGACATTTTTCTTTCATTTTTTTTATTTTTCAACAAATCGTCTCCTTTAAGTCAATACAATATTTCCAACTTTGTTCTATTTGAACCCTTCCAAATAGTAGTTGACATCTTTCCCTGCAAAATTGGCACTTGCGTATGTGATAACCTCCTCATCTGAACAAAAACTGTCCTCCGAGTGAAACTTTAACGTTAGGAAACATGAAAAAGTAGTTAGGGGCTAGATCTTGTGAATGTGGTCAAACACTTTTAGCGACCCAATAATGCACAATACTCTCCAATTACAACATTAACTTTTTGAAGATGAAAGATAAATATGATTCCTTGACAACCCCAAAAAACAGTTGCCGTCATCTTCCCAGCCAATAGAAGCAGTTTCACCCTTTGCAGTCCACTGTTTTTGACTTGTTTTTCATTTCAGGATAATAGTAGTGGATCCAAGTTTCATTTACAGTTATGAAATGGCTCAAAAAAATTATTTGACTGGCTTTATTTAAACTGCAACAACAGGGTCTTGGAAATACTCATTTGAATGCATTTTTGACCCTAAGTGAGCAAACACAGCAACCAACGAGGGGATAGCTTACACATGTCCAATTCTTCAGTCACCGAATGACAAATAGATTCCATTGAAATGCCCATAGCCTCTGCTATCTCTCTAACTTTAATTCAGGGGCCAACCAGTACCAATTGGTGTACTTTTTCGATGTTATCAGTGGTTGTTGCAGTTTTTGGCCATCCTGAACACTCATCGTCAGCCAAACTAGTACAGCCACATTTAAATTCCGCTGCTTGATACTTCACAGCCATAACTGATGCTATAGAGTCCTCGTAAACAGCTCGTCTTTGATTTGCGAAGGCATATTGTCTTCCAAAAACAAATATTTAATTAGAGCTCGATACTCCAAATTTTTCCATTTTCACAAAAACTCTTGCAAGGTTCCACTCAAACGATTGTCAAACAACAACTAAGAGTGTCTAAAATGACTGAAATTTTGGCAAGTACCGTTCAATGCATTCAAAAATACCACATTCCACAACTTTGGTTGATGAGTGACACAATCTTCATGTTGGTATGTTTTCAGATTACTCTTGTATGTTAAACATTATTTAGTCATCCAAAAATGACCTATTTATGGTCAAACACCATTAGATTTGCCGTCTTACGACAAATATAAGGTCCCTTATAAAAATGAGGAGATTCTAGAGATAGTTTTCTATTTTAAGTCAAGACATTTATCTCTTCTCCAGCTCAATTTTAACCCATATAAATAATAAACATTCAATGAATAATTCAGTCAAAAAATATGGTGGTTTATGCTTGATCAATAGTTCAACATGTGGATATCAAAACTGTCATGATTCAGCTTTAGGAATAAAGAACGCTGAACATGTAGTTATCCTTAAATTTTGAGACTCATTTTGAATAGACATTTGTATTTTATATACAGGAGCCTTAAACACAATCATTTTCTTTATTAAGTACCAACAACATACTTATTTTCTTCTATTTCTAGACTTTCCCATGCTGAAAAGTACACTTGAAGCATGCTTTGAGATGTGGCATTTTATGAGGTTGGTAAGGATAAATAGATGCAAAACACTGGATGAAATGTATGCAAGATACCCATAAGTCATTATTCCTTGTATTATCAAAAGTTTTTATTTATATCAGCAATTTTAACCCGTGTCACTTTAATACAAATGTAATTGAATTCGTACACAGGAATAATGTTTGCATACTTCATTTGGTTATTAGAGGGCACTTTTACTTTAATGTTTGATGATTTATGCCCACTATTTGTACATGATGGGAAAAATATTCTGATTCAAAACCAGTTTCCATAATCCAGGATAAGTACTATAAGAAATTCCAAAGAAACTGCGGGAGATGACACCACAATCGGCTAAATCTGAATCCCAAAAAGACCAAGTCGATAATCTTTGGAAGCACCGCCAATGTACATATGCTGCTCGCAAGTGATCTCCCTAAAATAAGTGTTTTAAATATTCAAATTGACTACTCAAATACAGTGAAAAGCATAGGAGTTTATCTAAGCAGCACCTTAACCTGGCACGAGCAAGTAAATGCCATTTCTAATAAAGTTCACAAAACTCTTTACAAAATGAGGCATTTCAGACACCTAATCCCTAAAACATCACGCCAGAAGCTTGCTCAAACGTTAGTATTACCACATCTCGACTATTGCTCAGTTGTCTACGCTGATGTGAACAAGGAGCTAAGAACAAAATTACAAAGGCTCCAAAATTCTTGTCCACGATTCATCTTTAATATGCATTTTAATGAACGTGTAACTCCTTACTATAAAATGTTGAATTGGCTAAAGCTCGATCAGAGGAGAATGCTTCAAAAGGCCTCACAATTATTTAAAGTTCTGAATTCTAAAACCCCTTCATATTTATATCAAAATTTTATATTCAATTCACTTACAACAAAGAGATCAACCCGCATTACAAAAACATTCCATCTTCCCAAATACTGCACGGACCAACCTTATTACTGTTCTATCAGGCTAAGTATTTAACTATTGTTCTTTGTATTTGCATGTATGTATCGTACCATATGTTTCGTTCAACTGATGTTAAATTATGTTTTGTGACCGGTTTCATTACCTTATTCTATGCATTATGTAAACCTGTTTCACTCCATAGGTTTCAAAACCTCATGTAACATGTATTCTGCTCCAAGGGACTTTGCTCCCAGAGCAATAGAAATTGTTTATTATTATTATTACAGTAATTTTTAACAGAGTCATCTGCTAATATGCATTCATATGCAACAATTTCAGAGTGTAAAAATTATTCACCTTGACCGGAATTCGAACCTGAATCCTTCAATGTCCGGTCAAGTGCTTTAGCCAATTAATTTCAGAGTTTAGGAGGACGCTTTGATAGCTTAACTGGCTAAAACACTCGACCAGACACTTGAGGGATTTGGGTTCGAATCTCGGTCAAGGAGAATGATTTTTACACTCTGAAATTGATGCATTACTATCAGTAAGTTATTCATAATTGATGCACTAGAAATTATTTTTTGTTCTCCTTTTGGATGGTACTTCCTTTAAATAAAAAGGATAAAAAACTGGAGGAGAGATTTCAAATTTTATTAAAAAATAAAATCAGTTTTGCAAGTACATACATAAAAACCAGGATGGTGGGCATCAGGTGGGAGTAGTATACCCCTTTCAGCATTACAAATTTTTCAGGGATCCCAGGA
This sequence comes from Hetaerina americana, assembly GCF_022747635.1. Lineage (NCBI taxonomy): Eukaryota > Metazoa > Arthropoda > Insecta > Odonata > Calopterygidae > Hetaerina > Hetaerina americana. The sequence goes on from NW_027286069.1 coordinate 23,130,622, forward strand.
AAAAATAAAGGTATTATAAATAAAAAAATCCCAATAGCTACATAAAATGGAAAATTTCAAAGATGGCATCAACACTTTAAAGCAGACTGCTGACATGTGAGACATTTGTCATGAGCAGGGACACACAGACCATAATGAGCATTAAAAAGATTTTCAAACTTGGATTAGATAACGTAAACTTAACCATGAATTTGATGCTACTCATAATTAAACACAGATTAATCCCAGCCTCTTCACTCTTTTAACATTTTTATCGTTTAAAAGTTACCATACATTAAGTAAATATTTCAGATGCAGGAAACTGAACATATGAAGACTTAGAACTAGATTCAAACAGTAAAAATAATTAAGAAAACAAATAACAATTAAAAAAAATTAAAGTTCACAAACTTAGCAAGTTGGTATTCTTTTATGATATGCAAAAGCACACCACAAAACAAAAATCAAAATGCTGCCACTCATTTCAGTTAGTTAAAAACATAAGGAACTTTATTTTAAGTCTCTACTTCAAAAGAATGCTTCCCAAAAAAAACCTGATATGAAGACTAAAAATAGCAATCTTGTACAGGAATATATGCAAGGCAATTTGCCAGTAAATCAGATAGCAACCATAAAGAAGAAGAACATCAGCAGGAAATTACTACAACAATAAATGTTTGTATGCACTGCAATTATTGCCTTAAAAACGAAGATTTTAAGGCACCCACTAAATATATATATATATATATATATTTTTTTTTTGATTTGCTAACCACCAGGAATTAACATTCTGAAGCATTAGAGTTACACATTTATCAGCTTAACAATTACTTTCAACAACAAATGAACACATGATTGCTTTCTGAAAAATTATTTTAATGCTTTGCTGGTAACATCAATTTATTTAATCCACTTTTATGTATTATATGTAAAGGGCAACGAAACTAGAACAAATTAATAAGAATAATGTAGTACACTCAACCATTTTGTGCAGATATTCAGCATTATAAAAGCCCTGGTTTAGTGTATCACAGGAGCCAATGGTTGATTGGGAGAAGGATGGAAGTATGCATGACAAAAGTTAGTATATAAGCTATTTCAGAAAATTTCTTTGCGCTAGACGAAAGCTGATAAAATAAAAATACAGGACCGAGGATATTCCCCGATTTGAAAGCAATTTAGGTACTAATACATTGTAATCACACAGTAAAGGCATGTACAATAACCAGACATTAGTCTCGCATACCGTAATGTCCTCGAAAATGAGCTATTTTGTACATGCTGACAAAAATCAACATATTCTTCAGGCACAGCCATGCGTGAATTAAAAAATACACACCCTTTTTATTCCAAAATTTAATATAGTAAGAGAACCACGTGCAAAAATCAACAAAACGACCACGTATCTACAACGCTCGAATGCAATGGATCATTAATCACGAACATTTAAAAATTAATCTTCAAAGGGAATTTCACATATCCATAAATTATCTATGCATTACTCCAGACAAATGGACGGAGTAAGTAATTATTTAGTATGAATTATTTTAATACATCTACACTACTAATCCTGTCATTTCTATCCAAACACACTAAAGAGATTGAAAGTCATTTTCCCCCTGAGATTTCAAAAGATGCATCTAATGCATGACATTTGATGCTTTTAAACAAATCGATGACACACCACACTTTTTTTCCATTTAAATCACAGATAATTTGAAAACTTTATACCGGTTGGCACATGGTAGATAAAAAAAAAATCAAATCGATTCATGATGAAACGGGTAGATAAATAATACTTGGTAAAAACCTGACGAAATCAAATGAACAACGTATACATTTACCTGAAAGGAAGATGAGTTGGAATTGAAAATCTCTACAAAAATGCTTCAAAATGACAACGATGGAATAAAGTGCTGAAAAAATCGAAAATTAAATCGTTTAAAAAACATAAATACTATCTGTCAAATACATTTTATCCACATATGTAAAACAAAAGCTCAAGTTTAAAATTTAATTCACTCTTTTCTACATAACCTTTCGGAAAAATTGTAATTTGGAAATTATTTCCTTTAGGAACATCAATATTATTCACAAAAACCAAAGTGTTTGACATGAAAATTACCGATAATAAAGGTGAGTTTAAAGATTTTATAGAAATTAATACAAACATGGCCAGTAACATTCATAAATTATAATAAAAAATACAGTAAACCCTCATTATTCTGATAGTGCAGCATCCAAAAATGGCAAATAATTTAAAGCCATGACCAGTTCCACATTTCACAATACTTTTTTGTATCCTATTCACATAACATCTAGAACAGTTTACCTCCACTCATAGCAAAGGCTTTGCATTCTTTTCCCCCTTTTTTCCACGAAATCTAACAAATTGAATCATTTCTCTCAACTTAGGATAAATATTTTCACTGCAAATCAAGAATATTTCTCACGCTTTCAGGTTGATTAATTACTAGGCTTGTACCTAATTCACAAAACAAGGAGATGTTTGCAAGGTTAACAATCCAACATATGGTAAGCAAACATTTAAGTATTCAGCTTTATGAATCAGTCGCCAAGAACACCAGTTCATTCTGGGGTTTCCATGGCATGGATTCAACGAAATCCGCATGTTTTCCAGATTTTCATCACATTTGTCGACTTGCAACTGACAACGAATGCGGTGAAAACCTGAGAAACATGCAGTTTCCCTAAGAACACTTGTAGTGAAGAGTTATCGATCAATGAATTTCCTTCTAAACATTTTTATTTACTCTCTAATCTCTTTAGTTTTTCATAAAACTTTATCGGTTCATTTTCACTTTAGATTATGGACCTAAGTTACATTTTTTCCTTATATTTCACTCATAAAGGATATTTTATTGCCATAGATATAAATATCAGAGATACTACAAATTAAAGCAGACTATTGAGCCTGGGCATCATGAACCTATTATTAACAAAATTTTCTTCAGGCTGCATTCAGACTAGATATATATTTTGTGCCACGATCACAATATTTAGCTATCAGTAATTGAAAGAAACAAAATTGACATAAATTTTATGAGACACAAAATTTAGATGCATTTAAAAACAGTCACAATTGTTCCTTCTGCCCATTTGAAGAAGCATAAAAACAGCAATTAATTGACTTAGAATATGGAGTAATTTTATCAACATGAAATCATTTGGGAAGAATAAAATTCACTAATGGTTAAATATAATGACGAGCGAAAACTATACAATCAACAACTTAAGGATTCATACAAGATTTCAAAGCGGTATATCACATGAAATAGTCTTGAAAGTAAGAAACAAAAATATGAGGCGGTATCCAAAAATAAACGGAATAGTGCCATGGTTGGTGCAGTTTTATGTCATATGCATGTATGTCTTCCACTAGGTGAGCATAGCACAAATCAAATGTTTCCGAGCCCTGCATAGGCATTGTTGTCATCTCGTAAGGTTGTCTCCACTCACAAGAATCTGTATTGTGAAAGCAGTTTTGTTTTGCTCCTTGGTTTTCGTATTGGCAGATTTAAGTGAACAGCATGCCAATGTGAAATTTTGCTTCCTGCTTGGGAAAAACAGCAGAAAACTATTGTGATGTTAAAAACAGCTTACAAGGATTATGCCATGGAAAAAACTCAGGGGCACCAAAGGTTTTTCTCATTAAAAAAAAAAAGGTGAAAAGTCACTAGATGACAAACCTCGCTTTGTCTGTCAACAACAATCACGCCAATGGAAAAACTTCATAGTCACCTTGCCCAAAAAAGCTCACTCATTTGTTTTTATAATGTGAGAGGGATAGCGCATTCCAAATTTGTCTCAACAGGTTAGGCTGTTAATCAGGCTTGGAGGTTTTAAAGAGATTACCTAACAACGAGCGACAAAAAAGGCCTGATTTGCAGGAGACGAAGGACTGGTTTTTCCACCATGACAATGCAATGGCTCATGCAGCCATTTCAGTTCGCCAGTTTTTGGCCAAAAACAACATGCCTTTTACTCACATGACCTCACACTATGTGAATTCTTTTTGTTCCCTCAAATGAAGAGGGACATGAAAGGACAACGTTTTGATAACATTGAAGCAGCTAAGGAAAAAAAAACAAGCCATGGGCTATCAAGCATCTAAACAGATGAGTTTGAAAAATGTAGCCAGGAATGGAATTGCAAATTGGACAAATGTATTAAGCGTAATGGAGAGTAGTTTGAAGGTTATGAGGTTGTTTTGTAGAAAAGAATTAAATACAATAATTCTTTAAAGAAAATAATTTTGGATAGTTTTGGGTGACTGCTCGTATAAAGCTGAATCATCCACCATTTTCAAAAATCTGCCATTAATTATCTTCTCCTAAATCACTAAGAAGAATCATGAGCTCTACTATACATATTTAAAAGCTGCCTTTTGTTCACTCCTTTACAGTTGAATATACATTTCAATTATTATTTTACTCTAATAATGCTACTTCTTTTTGTCTTGCCTTGTTTTTTATATTTCTATGCATTCAAATGAGTCTACACTATTTGCTACAAGGGCACGCACGCATGTAAAATGAAAAATGCAACAAAATTCTTGAACTGTCAAAAATATGAGAAAATTTTCCTTTCATCAATGATTGGATAGATAAGCTATGACTTTAAAAGTGAAATTATGCTGGTATTGTGTCTCTAGTATTGCTAATTGGGTATTTCTGTGGGTGTTATTGTAAATGGATCTTGTACGAGTTCAAGAAGCATGACAATACATTTAAAATAGAAGCAAGGCAAAAGAAGAGATTACTGACGAGAGAAGAAATAGGACCATTGACCGCATCAGTTCAACTAGTAGTCCAAAGGTCACACATGATTCTCTTAACACCAGGGTCTCAACATGAAATGTCCAGTAAAATCTAACCCCATAAATACTGAAAATACAGACTAGCCTGGCTTGGATTCAATAGCATAGGTATCGATTTTTATAATTTCTAAGCCTAGCATTTGTGTCTGAAAGTGGTTTTATCTGTAGCCTATCATTAAAAAACCTAAAATACTTCTTCCTAAGGTCAACATGGCATGTAACTTAAAAGACAAGTGCAACATTTTGATTTTTATTCTGCGAAACTGGGATTAGGAGAAATATTTTCCTAAAAATTCACTTTTTTTTAAAAATCTCAACACTTCAGAAAAATATTTTTTGGTTCACTCAGCATCAAAATAATGAGGTTTTACTGGATGATAATTAAATGAACAAATTTTATCTACATGCCATTTTCAACCTGCTGTCGGACAAGAATACAGTGTTTTATTTATACTTCAAACACTTCACTAATTGGCTACCATACAACACTAGACATTAAAAAAAAAAAAAATTTGAAAAAGTTATTTATTAGGCAAAGCCCTCAGGTATATATAAATTTGTGCACCGCATCTTTTGATTTGGGATTGTAAAAAAAAAAAATTATAAAAATTAGAAGCATTGAGAGCCATTTTTTGTTGGTAAAAAAAAGTCAATTCAATAAGAAATTATACCACAGTCATTATTTGGTACAATATTTGTGGGAGTATCGAAACTGTTTCCAACGCTCCACTAAACATGACATCCTGATGTAAAATATTTTTACAAAAATTAGATATGACGTTCTTGATAAGTTTTTTATCATTTTACTTTGTGTAGTTATCGAAATTCTACCACTGCGACACAGTCAACATCATCCTTGCTGCTGAAATCATTCACTTATCATGTAGTGAATATTTCATTTTCAAGTATTTACAGAGCTCATCAACTGAAGGATGAGAATGAGATAATTTGCACCATTAGGGATGTGGTTAATTTGGTACAGGTAGGATTTATAGGAAAAGAGGGGAATGGTGGAGGGAAATTCTGCATCTATAATAGCTTACTATTAATGAAAAGGACCACGGGGTCATAAGATTTAACGTCCCATCCTACACACTTCACTCTAAACACTTTTCACATGGCAGCCAGTAAGTACCCCAGCCACTTCATCAACTCGATCCCCACATGGGGGAAATATAATGGAAATCAAATTTATGACAAACATAGATCAAAATAAGATAATGATCTGCAGGAAAATATATTACAACATGAACATTACATTATGGAAGCAGAATAATGGCAGAAATAAAATAAGAATGGTTAGCTTATGAAGAAGCATGACTACCTGTGATGAAGGAAAATGTGAATTACTTTGGGAAGAACAACTGAAGACGTTCCACTATTGTGTACTTACAGCTTATTACGCAAGAACAAACAATTAAACAAAACCGGGTAAGGAATACAGTAAAACCTTGTTTTTTTACAAAAAACCAAAATAATGAAAGCTTCCAAATACCTGGTGCTCAAAATAAACAAAACTTAAAAAAAAATTTTCCATGCAATACTGAATTTGATTTGAAAACAATCATGATGTCAATTCACATGACCATTACAACACAAGATAAATTGACCCGTGAGGTATGTAATTAATTTTTTTATGCTATCTAATGGAAAGAAGTATTAACCGTACAATGTGTGTTTTGATGAACAAATATATGAAAACGAGTTCCGTAAATTCAGATATTAGGGTAGGGGGGCCAGTTCCTTAATCCCTGTGCCCCCGACAGTTTCCAAAGAAGATCTGGTATCTGAAAAATTACACGGCTTGGGTGAAGCTGAGGGTGCCCAAAGGCATGCCCAGCAATCAACCAATCAAAATGGCATTAAAAAAACGAGCAAATTCAAGGAAGAGTGAAAATAAAAGATTTGCTTGTAGACCAGTGTGAAAGGAAAGATTAAACACAATATGACCTAAAACAATTTCTTAGGCAATGACATAAAAATCTGTTATTTGGATTTATCAGCCTTGATCAGATAAATTTCGAGACTTCCTTTATTATTTTAAAAATAAATATTGAGCGATGGTTTTAGTTTCCAAGGTACCCTTGTCCCTTCTAAATTCTTTGAATAATTTGGTTTAAAATCATTAATTACTTAATATCTGATAACATATCCATCTCTTTCGGGGAATCTCTTCCGACAGTCACCGATGGTGAAAGTCTAGAGTGATGGTAGGTGATTTTTGCCAGTTGTCAAGAAAAGGAGAAAGGAAAATTGAACATTTTGCCGAGATATATAATGAGTTGGCAATAAGGACAACTTGTGAAATTCAAGATATTAAGCTATTAAAAGTGATGCGGATTATATGCTAGCCCTAAGGTTGGTACTCTTTCACTTATTGTGCCAAGGGTACTGGGCCACAAACTCAAGGTTGGCATCAGTGCGTCTACTGGTTTGGTGTAACATTCATGTTGATGATTGGGAACTTACATTAAAGTAATAAATACTTCCCCATGCTCAACGTAAGTTGGATTTATGTCATTAATGGAATACACAATACAATACAATTCAAAGTAACTATTGTTCAGCAGGAAATAAGGCATCCACTACTAAAAAATTTGAACTCTCAATGCGATGGTGACTAATAGTGAAACGAAGAGGAAGAATTATAAAGATTGTAATTAATCTGTAGATTTCACAGAAAATATCTCATTTACAACTCATAAAGAACACCTCAGAATTGAAGGGGGAATTTGGCGGTCAGCTTCAGTGTCAGGCAAGGGGCCAATTTTAATAAAACAATGCAACAATTTAGAAATAATAACTTAAAAATTCAAAAGTACACAAAGCCAAAAAATGCTCATCAAATGGATGCGAAACATCAATTTCTTTTTGAAACAATGAGGAGGATGTGCAGGAAAGAAGGTAGACAGACGTTCATGAATACAAAAAAGAAAAAAGAACTGAACAGCGGAGAATAGCAGAAGACTAATCCTTAGGTTGGTAGATGCTTAAAGATAATGCGTCTCTAAATGCGAATTAACCTGCAGGATGGGCATATAAATTTCAATATTACAGGTACATTCATGGAGTCAATCTGAATTTTTTTCAACCTTGAATGCACTACCCAAACTCAACAAGAAAATTTAATAAATGGACAAAGTGAATGAAAATTCGAAAGTATAATAACAGGACAAGAAAAATACCAAAATAAAAATTTGAAAGTAGGTATAGTGATGGGATAAGAAGGAAAATAAATGAAGGTTTTAAATTAGCTATTGTGACAGTACAAGAAGGATTGAAAAGCATGGTGATGCCAAGAAGCATAATGAATGAAGATCTGAAAAGTGCAACAGGCTGGTTTGATTTATCATTAGGGGCAAACTTTGCACAAGCGTTTAAGAGGCTTTATACGTTGAGAGTCTTACTTTGTGCATAGTTGCGGTATAAATACATTTTGCACCCATAGAGACTTATTAGGATACAACAGAAAAATGAAAGCATCTAGCAGACGAAAGAAAAAGGAAATGAATGAAAAATCAACAAGATAGCATCTATGAAATGCATTTTGAAGTGAGAAACCATGCAAAAATACTCTTACATTTTAAAATTCAAGCAGATGAATAATCCTCAATGACAGACTCTAATAAATGATGAATAAAATATGAATAATGAGAAACATCAAGAGAAAGACGGGTAGGCATTAAGAAGCTAGTCGAAAGAAGAATTGATGGGATGAAAATATCTTAGGACTGAGAACCCAAGGGTATTAAGATGGTTGCAGTGGCTAAATGTACTGGCTTCCTACCGAAAGGGTCCAGGTTCGATTCTGGAGGTGGCAGATACTTTCTACTTGCACTTATTGGAGAGAGTGAGTATGCCATCTGTCGGATAGGACGTTAAACTGTAGACCCCTTGGTGCCTTTTCATAAGAGTGGGATAATGCCAACGCCGCTTGTTTCTCTCAGCCCACTCAGTTTCTCTTCACTCTTTTTCCTTTCTCATCCATCCCTAATGGCACAAATGACCTTAGCTGTCAGTTACCTCCCCTAAAAACTGCTTGAGAACCCAATATGATATTAATGATGATGTTTATGACTTAATCAATATCTTTTGCTAAATTTTCTCAACCTAAATGTTAATTTTTTCATGGGCAGTGTAGATTTATCCTCAAAATGAAGAACAAAAATAAGGATGAAACTGGAATCTTGAGTGAAAGACCTGAAAACTGTTGGAAAAGCAATTTTGTTTAAATTAAGTTCCACTCAAGAGAATTGAAAATGAAATACTCTCGTTTCTCAAGCTATCAGTTAAGACCAATGAAATAACATAATATAATGATTCTGTTAGGGAAGGCTTTCATGATCCTTTCAAAATATTTGTGCTATAATCATTTAGTGGCATAGCATAGGTATTACCATAGATAAGATATCTACTATCCATTGTTTCAAGATCAATCAAGCACTATCAAGAATATCTCCGGGTAAAAAATTGAGAGACAAATAAATAAGGTATTTTGATAAGAGCTTTTTGGAGAGAAAAATATGCATTCTGGATGAAAACGGAACAAGTTATACTTAATTTGAGTCAATCAATGACCATGAACCTGCAATAGTGCTCCTGATTTTCCAAAAAACGCGAGAGAAACAAAAAAAAAAGAATAATATGACGATCTCCTAAGCACGGAAAAACACCATTGGTGTGGTAATGGATGAATCAATGAAAATGATCGAGAATTTTCAAAAAGCAACAGAAAAATATGGCAGGGCTTGACAAATGTTTAGTGAGCAACAATACTGTTGTTCACTAAAATGTTTGTTCAATGGACATGCCACAGAGTAGACTTAAACTCAATTTACAAAATGGAAAGGAAAAATATGCGTAGTTCAGAACTGAAAAAAAAGAGAGATATGCATGATTAATTGGATAATATAGTTGCAACACTCCCTCGGACCTCTTGAGACATGTCGTTCTTCGTAATATTAAAAAATTATGCGTGCATTACAATCCAACTTTGTACTCTTGTCAAAAAAGTTACTTAATAATATTTTTTTATCGAGTATCAACCCAATCAATCTTCCTTTCAGGTAAATTTTGTGCTGCAAAATTTCCGTCACAGTCATTCAAAAATGCCAGTCACATATTTTAAGAGGCAAGTCAAATTCTATGTCTATATTTTTCATTAAAAAAAAAGCCCAAAGCATCTGATTAAAAAAAAACTAATTTTCAAAAAAATCACATTGTTGCGTTACACTTCGTGGCAATTTCTGTCAAAGAATCACATATTTTAAAATGAGAATCCATTTGCATTGGTCCCAAAATGCACTTGTCATCAAATACATAAATTTCAAACAATATGCGACAAGAAAAATGAAAAGGAAACCAATGGAAAACCTAAGGTAAAATTTAAAAAAAAGACTTGTTTTATATTTTTCAGTCGAATTTCGTTGACATTCTTAGAAACGACGACAATTTTTCTAACTTTAGGGCAAAATAGTTGAAGAACATTTAACAATAATAAAAAAAAAGATACACCATCACAATAAAAACAACAACAACAACACATTACTACTCTCAATCGTATTTTTTTTTTTTGGCACTCAGGAGAGAGAGATACGAGAATTTTCTCATAGTCACAACTGAAAATATTCTATTTTACACACATCACACACATCCAAGAGATGATACCTGCAACTGTAAAAACTAGAAATTATAAAAAATAGCAAACTCTTACCACTTTTTATATATATATAAAATATCACTCCTCATTCAAATGATAAAAAGTGGCAAATTTTGCCAAAATCGTTTTCTGAATATTAATGCACTCCACTAAAAGATACTCCCCACCTTTGTATAGGAATCACACAAGGCTTCAAAACCACTTTTGAGCTCTCTTGCTTCAACATCGTTTAACATGAAGATGTCATCCAAAACTCCATGAGTCCGTCTTTACTTTTAACGGGCATCAACAGGATTCACGAGTTCTGCACGGATACGTCGTGTGGTATAGGAGTAATAAATCATAACATCAACCACACTGAACATAGCTATGTCTTGTCTCGGAGATGCCCTCGTCACTGCTTTCCTTCCAGGAAGATACCACAGAATGGATATTGTATTCGTTCCATGTTTCTTATAACTTTGAACAGAGGCCGGGAGTTTCTGCGAAAATACCAAAAACAATGAGAGCAACGTAGCAAAGGCAATAAAATGCATGCACGTGATGATTACACACTCCACCCTTTATTACACAAAAATTGGTAACGATACCCATGAGATGTAAATTATTTGTCTTCAAACCATTTTAATATAAAATAACATTTCCTGGGCCCATAAGACAGACTTTTCTTTATTATTTCAAAGTGCAATTAAAATCCAGCTTGCGTCTTATCTCCTACATTAATAGAAATTTTAAAACACCAGTCAGCATACTCAACACATAATTCTTGAAACTTACATTTACATACACTCGGACCAAGATGCCAAACCTAAGGAGGATCGCATCGAAAGAGTAGTCCTTTGCATTAACCACAACAGCAGCTTCCCTTAAGCCACCTTCACTCCTACTCTCGTCTAAATCCCCAGCATTTTGACTCCCTTGAATACTGTTGATTAAGGGCAATCCATTCTTCTTCCCTTTTTCAACCTGGAGCCGAATCCAGAGGCGAAAGAAAAGTTCGTTACTTGCCTCTGAGGCTCTCTTGGCCCCATAATTTTGACTGTTACAGTTGGTGGCTATTCTGAAAAGGACGAAAAAGGAATGGTAAACAATAATCCTCTCAAATATGGTGACATTTGGCTACAGTATAGTGCAGTTAGGGCCAAATGAAATCACCACTGGTCAGAGAGATATACGAATGTACATAAAATCTCTCAGGATTCTAATTCCTAATTTACATTGGCATTAAACCCAAAATTGTCACCAGAGATTGCTGTTGACAAATTTCAAATCATGGCATCTTCACAATTTTAAATTAATTTATGATAATGATTCTTCAACCATATTAATGATGAAACAAGCACGTTTAGCTCAACACTTTTTAAATTACTGCAGCTTATTTCAATTGGGCACAACAACTAAATGATTAATGAATAATTGATCGAAGCACTTTTCCACTTGATAAAATTTTTATTTCACGACCGGGTTGCTGCAGAAGTAGCTGATAGGTTGCTGCAGAAGTAATGAAACATCGTTCAGAAATACAGTCAGGTTAGTAATAGCGGACTAGCCTTTCCCAAAGCCAGGTTGTTCACTGGTTAACATATGATCCATTAAAGGAGTTTACTTTTCTCTCACTAAACTAAAATATTTGAGCTATGGTAGATTGTTAATTGGACAACAGTTTCTCAAATGTTGTTTTTCCCCTTTTTTATGCACAGGGATTACAATGGAGGATGACACTAGAATAAGAATCAAATACTTCCCCAAAATTAGATTCTTTAATGCTGCGGAATTATTTTTCCAGCAAATCTAAAGGTGAATGCATTTCCTTTGTTTGAATTAAGACCATATATTTGTTGGAGTGGTTCGGAAATCAACGGCACACAAAGAGTTAACGGTGTCAACATTCTACTAATCACTCACTAAATTTCAAACACTCAAGCATCATCTATTCACTTCCCCTTATATTTCCTTACTTCTGTATTTCCATAGGGTCACTGGATGGTGGTGGAGAATATCCCAATGAAGCAGCAAGAAGACGATGCACCATTATGTCTGCGTAACGTCTTATGGGAGATGTGAAATGAGTGTAGAGGGGTACATTCAAGGCATAGTGCTGTGTATACACTTCATCCGACTCTTCTTCTTCTCTGTTCTCCAACTTCCACTTCAAATTCTTGTTTTCTGTTTTCTCAATTCCAGCTCCCAAGCAGTAGTAATCAGCACGCTAGTTTTGAAAGAGAGGATACATATTTTAACTCACTGGATGATTCACTCTGCAGGGTGATACTTATAATGTTTTAAATTCATTCCCATGAAAAGTCATGGTAGACTGGACGTCACACTTTTCAAATTAGATCAAATAAGAGGAAATCTGCTAAATTTAACCTTAAGCAACTTTCCTTGAATTCAATTCCAAGTGTTAAATAAATATCTAGTTATAATTTCGACAATGCGATATATCAGAAACTCAATGCTACAAGTCAATAATCCATGAATATCTTCGAGAAATGCAAAAAAGTTTACAACATATTTTCTTAATATTTTTTAACAATATTTGCTACATATGTTAACCTTTTATCAACAACTTAATAGCTAACTTACTACAAAGCAAGCAGGTAATATTCATGAATCATAATCTTGAAAGATACAATTGAAAATCAATAATTTCATCACATAAAATAATAAAATAAAAGCATGATGGAAGTAAACTTACCACCATAGGTTTTGCGCACAGATGGTTCAAAACTAAGTCGCGTGCTCTCGTCAATTCCTCTTCATTCGGAGGCATGCTTAAGGGAGATGGAACAAAGTTTTTACTCAGAGAGTTAAAGTTATTTCTCTTGGTCCTAACAGCCTTCCCTACTTTATGAACTGGTTGAGCATTTCCTCGATGGCCCACTTCATTCCCAGTCTCCTGGACACTTGGCTCCTTTTTAACGCGTGTGCTATCCCTTGGTCTTAAATTATATTCTCTCACGGGTTGATTGTCAGCCTTTTCATCATCTATAGTGGGCTTAAGACTTAAACTACCCACTTTTTCATCCAGGCCATCCATTTCAGACTTCAATGGAGATGTATGAGAGTCCTCTTTTGAAGTATTTGGTACCGGGCATGCTTCCAAATCTACGTCCTTGTCAATTTCTTCGATTGTGCTGGTCAAGCCTCCTTCCTAAAAGTGTCATCAATGTGATATTATAAATAAATATATATAAAAAAATATATTTATATTTATATATATACATATATGCATTATATATATATATATATATATATATATATACACACACACACACATATATATATATATATATATATATATATATATATATATATATATATACATATACACACACACATACATGTATTATATGTCTATATGTATGTATGTATATATATATGTATATATATGTATATATATATATATATATATATATATATATATATATATATATATATATATATATATATGTATATGTGTGTATGTATATATGCATATATATATATATATATATATATATATATATATATATATATATATATATATATATATATATACATATACATATATGTGTGTGTGTGTATATATATATATATGTATATATATATGTATATATATATATGTGTGTATGTATATATGCATATATATATATGTATATATATACACATATATATATATACACATATATATATATACATATATATATATATATATATATATATATATATATATATATATATATATATATATATATATATATATATATATATATATATATACACACACACACACATACATGTATAATTTCAGCACAAAATTAATTAGTACAATACAATAAACACACTTCACAATAAATTAATTAAAAATTTTAAAAGGTAAACTGTCATATGCAAAGATTTAATATGGATAGGATAACTTTTACAAAAGAAAAGCACTTACAAATGAAATGACATGTTGCCTTTTAATTTTGGAGCAGTAGAATATTTTTCAGACAATTAAAAATCTATTGAATTAAGGTTAACACATCTAGTTTACATTTTCACTACCAAGGATGCCAATGGGCAATCCCAAGCAACAGCCGCCATTGAACATTTTACTTAAATTTTCATTCACTCTGCGCATTTAAGGTTAAGACAGCCACAGAGAATAAACTATATTTAAATAAAGAGAAACATGATACCTGAATTATCTGCTCCTACATACAACATGAAGAAGCCTTTTTGTTTGTTCTTAATAGGTTTTTTGTCTTATCACTCATCTGAACTGAATTCAGCTCAATTCCCTCTTATGAAACCCAGGACATTACTACATTAAAATTGTCACCCAATCCTCACTCCTTCCCTCTAATTTCACCCTCTTGACACGTGCGTGAGTTCCCTTAAAGCAGTGAAATATCAAATTCGTCATGGAGGGACTGGAAAAAGTTTACCTCTAGTGCTTTAATGCAAGAGGCGAAGTGGGAGGGTGTACACAGAGAACCTTGTTTTTAAGCTTTAGACTACTCTGATTCTGAAAAATTTGTAACCTGTCAAATACCAATCCAACTCATAGCAAAGAGACATTCTCAAATACACTTTATTTAGCTGCATTTTAATTGAGCATGCTGCGTGAATGTATCTTTTTCTGGGTCAGCATCTCAATTTATTGAAATGCATTCATCTAACATGACCCAAACTGAAAAATCAAACACCACTGACCACACCTGAACAAAGACATGTACACCTGCTCGATGGAAACGAGACAAAATTAAATAGTTAATGGAGGAGTAAGAAACCATTATTAAATCATTATAGTTTACCCATAGTGGATAACTAATGTAATGGAATAATACACACTCACTCCAACTAAACCCCAAGAAAAATAACAAATGAAATGTTCAAACAATGAAAAAGTGCTTGTGAGTATCCAGGGTTCAAAGAAATAAAGAATAAACTCTATTTCTATCCACGGTGGATCTAGAAAACCTCTAAGGGGTGAGACATGTCAGCACTGAAAAAATATAATTTCGAAACATTTTTCCTCACAAATAAATTTGAAAATCACGTTGGATTCTACATTGATTGATTTATAATTTGGAATAAATTCATTATTCCAGGCTTGACTTTGAGGAACTTATACATAACAGAAACAAATAGTACAACTTTTTTTGTTCCACTTGTTGTTTTATCCTTACAACCTGGGGTTCAGTACATAAGTATAATCTTTGGGTCAATTTTCAAGCTTTGCCTTTAAATATACTTCTTACAGAATTGTAATCCGAGGAAAATCATCTTCAACAAATCAAGTATTTTTAGTTCAGGCAAGTAGTAAGACTCATATGTTATCAACCTCATCATGCATTTTGCCAACCTCTTTTTAAATATCTTGGAATATTAAGTGTACCTTGCGTACATATACTATCATGCAGTGACTTATGCTAAGAAAAACAAAGATTGATTTTACAATGAATAATAGTTATCACTGTTTAATCACAATACCAGAAGATGTAAAGATACACAATGACTGTCCAGAAAGTAACTTATGTTTTCAAATAAAATATGTACCTAGTGACAAGGCGATATTTTATTATTTAAATTTGAAAGACACAATCTTAAAACTATTTTTCCACAGAGTCGCCATTCAAATTGAGGCACTTATCATAACGATACACAAGCTTTTCAATTCCGTCTCCGAAGAAATCTGCCGCCTTACATTTTAACCACTCATTTACACCAGCATGTAATTCTACATCATTGTCTAAGTGCTGCATTGTAAGCCAAATCTAGCGAGAGAGATCCGTAATCATAAATTAGTGATTTCCATGAATTTTTTCGTTGATTTTTACCATCAGTTCATGTGTCACAAGGCTAAGCCGACCACTGAAGTCCCCGTCGTGAACATTGGTGTGGCCATTTTTAAACTGAATGTGCCCCTACCTCACTCCACCTTCACTCATTATTCTGTCTCTGTACACTTCAAAAAGTTGCTTATTAATTTCAATTGCCTTGTGGTTTTTCACCAGTAAAAACGTAATCATAGATCGCAGTTCAGTACTTGTGGGATTTTCAATTGCAGTGCACATTTTAACAGTTCGCGTTGAGCAAAGTAGAAGAACCACAGTCTGCACACTACCACAGCAGGATGTGTACTAAGTGTAGGGATGGTTAGACACCAAGATGGTGGCTCTAGCCCTATCTACTGACATGCTAGGCCGAAACGTAAGTTAATTTCTGGTCAGCCTGCACACATCTGAAAACAACAAACCTGTCTATGGTAGCTTAAGGACAAATAACAATGAGCACAAAATTGTTTAACAACCTACCTAGCCATTTGAAAAAAGAAGACAAGAATTACACCACTCAAGAAGAATCTATATGAATATCTGGTTGTTGAGTGTTATTATAGTATAAATTAATATTTTTGTAAAACTTAAGTGCATATTAGTTTCCTGTCATAACTGCATTTGTATTTATATTTGTAATTATGCGACACAAATGCAATAAAAATCAAAAAGATGGGTTACTTTTTTCAACACCTAATATTTAAAAAAAAAAACTCTGAGAACACATTAAATCTCAAGGGACAAATCACTGACCTCGATATTTACATTGCTGCAGGCAATTTGATGAACGGCTAAAGCTTCAAATTCCTCGGGCACATTCTCATTTTCTCCGCTTCCTCCGAGTGGACAAATAGTGGAGTCAACCTCGGTATCATGACAACCTTCGATAGAATCTTTGACGATTCTGGAGTCACGTTCGAGATATCCCATCCCATAGTGTCTCAACGAAGCATTTAGTGCACCGGCACTGGTCGTGGAGATATGTATGCCATAGTGCATCAGTTCTTGGGCAAGGCTCTTCAACATTCTCATCTTTGGTCTACCATGACGGCGTAGAAAGGCATGCTTCGGGTAGATAGAATGAAGTCGCTGGGCTGTTAGGATATTAGCCATTAGCATTAACTCTTCAATCATCCTGTAATTAAAGAGGATGAATGGGTAAAAAAAAGTTTTCATTTTTTTCATTTCGTGATTTTATTGATATCTGAAATCAATGGCAACATGAAGGTTGGGTGGTAGTAGTAGTAGTATTTTTGAGATTAGGCGACCGACAGCTGAGGTCATTTGCGCCATACGGGATGGATAGGAAAGGATGAAGGGTGGAGAGAAACCCGGCGTCGGTATTAGCCTACTCTTTACGAAAGGCGCCAAGGGGTCCGCAGCTTAACGTCCCATCCGACGGATGGGGTACTCACTCAAAGTGCCCTCCACAAAGCACCTCAAGTAGGGATCGAGATACCTCTGAAAAATATTCAACACCGCCGGGATTTGAACCCGGGCCCTCTAGGTGGGAAGCCAGTACGTTAGCCACCGCACCATCTCGATCCCCCACATGAAAGGGTGAGTAGTGTTTTGACCCAGGGGATGTAGCTGATTTTTTTTCACACGGCTTAGAAACTTGGTCATCACGACAAGAGGATAAGTATGGTTTGGAGGCTTTTGAGATGTGGATATGGAGAAGAATACAATAAAAAATACAATAGACAGAAAGGTGAGCAAATGGTGAAGTTCTGGGCATGTTGGGTGGAAGAGGGATGGCTGTAGAGGAGAAATTCATACAAGGCAGGGCAATCTCGATGCAGTAGATTCTGTAAGAAGCAATGGGATGCTGGAAGCGGTGATATGAAGGGGAAGAATGCTGGGAAAGTGAGGTATAAGGATTATAAGAAGGGGGATTTCAGTTAAAATTGAGGGATGTAGAAAGTATACGGACCAAAAGAATGAATTATTGTGATGTTTAGTATATTCTGTGTCATGTTAATTAGATCTTGCATGGTGCATCGTGCTAGGTTCCATTTAAAACCTACCCTGGTTGACTTTGGCTAATAATAAAGTGTGCACGATAAGAGTTAATTGATACCAAAACCAATAACAAATATATTTATAGGGTACTTAATAGTTTGCTTCTCGCCCCTCTCCGAGCTCCCCTTGGACTGAGCCCAAGGGCATGTGAAATTTGAATGTCAGGGTGGAAGGGGGGCCAGTTCCTTTCCCGTGTCGTCGGTGGTTTCCCAGGAAGATCTAGTAGCCAAAAAAATCAATCATGCAGCTAGGGTAAAGATGAGGGCGGCCAGGGAGTTATGCCCAAGAATCGAACCCAGGCCCTCCGGTCTACCAACTGGACTACCACATTCCCATGGTAGACTACCAAATAATAATGATAATATGACAAAGCATCAACCTTACCTGTGACTTTCCTTGCTCTCATAGACAAAGACATCTTTCGGCATGCAAGTGACGTCGTCCAACATGAAACACAATTTTGGCTGATAGATACTCAGAGCGCCACCACAGAAATCCTCACTGTCCTCTTCAGCATCATCCGCACTATATGCAAACCGTCTCTCTCTAAGGATAGCAGTGTACGGTCTTATGCTATTCACAGCCCGGCATAAGTCATTTATAGTATATCCATTATGAACTGTTGGAAAATCCTCATCTGACCAGTCACGGTCAGGGTTGTCGATGAAAGCCTGTAATCAAATTCACAAGAAAAAAATGACCATGTGCACAAGGAAACCAGTTTGCCTTGAAAGTTAACTAAGGGATAAGGAAAATAAAGTGATAACTATCTATCTTGATATCAACCTGCATATTCAATAACTGATTTTAATCTAGAGATAGATGGTTTCAATATACAACCCTGTTATTTCAGCTAAGTTTTCTTCCAAAATACACAAAAAATACACTTATTTAAATTTTTTCTTTGGAAAAATTTGTAGATGAATTCACGGTGAAACCATCCATTTTGAAAAAAAATGTCCTTCAAATCATCTTAATCTTGCAGTGCATGCTTTAATAATTTTTTTCACAAATATACATGGTTTGTATAAAAAGTAACATTTTTTCCTGATGTGCGCATTAAGTGCTGCATTCAGACCGTTTGTTAAGTGTGCGCATGATCGCAGATTGTATAGGCATTGATAAAATGACAGTGCAAACCATTATCACTGAAAATTTGGCAGCGTAAAAGATATACGCTGAATTCGTCCCAAAGGTCTTGACGGATGACCAAAAGCCAAGACGAGAGTGCTTGCGAAGACCTTCTACAATGGCATCATGACGATTCCCCAACCCCCTTACAGTCTCAACTTTGTACCAGCAGACTATTTTCCATTGCCAAAAGTGAAATACTCCCTCAAAGGAGACCTAAATACCATCAAAGAAGATTGATTGCGTGAGGACCTTCTGGAATCTACCTACCAAGGAGTCTTCGAGTCATGGAAAAGCTGCTGGCAAAAGTGTGTGTCGATGCTCAAGGTGTGTACTTTTAAGAATTTTGAGGCATTATAGCAATATCCGAAATAAATCTATTTTTCCAAAAATTTTCCTGATACTTTTCATACAATCCATGTATGATTTTAATCAAGTAATCATTAGTAAATCCATTTAAAATATTTGATTATTCAATGCAACAATTTCAGAGAGTAAAAATCATTTGCCTTGACTGGGATTCGAACCCAGGTCCCTCAATGTCCGGTCAAGTGCTTTAGCCACTCTAGCCACTTTAGCCAAAATTTCAGAGTTTAAGAGGATGCTTCGATAGCTTAAGTGGCTAAAGCACTTGACCGGACATTGAGGGACCTGGGTTCGAATCCCAGTAAAGGGGAATGATTTTTTCTCTCTGAAATTGTTGCATTGAAATGCACATTAGTGGATGACTCCTTTAAAAGTTACTGTTGCGGCATCTCCTGCAGTTTCTTTGGAATTTGATTATTATTTGGGGTTCTACAATTTAAGTTAAGTTTTGGATGAACAGACTAGATAACAGTATATCAGAACATTCATTGCCTCTCTTAAATGAACACAATCTGAAATGACAATAAAATAAGTCCTCCTTCATCTCTGCATACTTCCTTCCTCTTTTCTTTTATCTAAAATGCTTATCCAATCCCATTCCCTTGTTTAATTGCCAGACGTCCTCAACCTCTATATCACATCTTTAACATCCCATTGCCGATCAAAATGCTCAGCATTCATCTTAAATATTTACTTCCCATTTCTCCCAAAAAAAAAGCTCTCTTCCTCCACCATGCTTAGCACTCCCTCATTTGTTTTTCTAATCATCCATTCCACTTTTCCCTTTCTCCTTAGGTCCATACTACTTTGACCACCTTGGTCCAAAACACTACTGAGACAGGGAAACTATCCCACCCATTCTACTTTAAGAACTCATTTATTGATATTTAACTTACCTTTCCCCTTTCTAAAAAACCATATCACTTTCATTTTCTTTTGTATTTATCCTCATCCCATTTCTATTGATCTGACTTTCTAATTCACTCGGCAAATTTTGCTAACTCTTGGCTGACTGGTAAAATAAATTTTGTTCATCTGCAAAACCTGATTTTATCACATCAGGTAATGATGATTACTTTGTAAGTCGAAACCTAGGTCATGCACAATAAAATATACGTGAAAGAATAAAGTATTTTCTTTTCCGACATGAATCGCTTCCACAAATTGATGCCTTAAACCATTCTATTCCTGATGTTATCATTCTCCCCAGACTTTCATTCCCATCTTCAGTTCTTACCATGCCTACTAAACCATTTTCTCCACATAAACGTTGCACAGTCCGGATGTTAATGGACACCCCTGCCTTACTCCTCTTCCTAACACTGTTCATCTAGTCTCTCCATCCACCACTTACATCTGAGCAGTCTGAGACATGCACAGGTTGTGTATAAGTCTCCTATCCCTCCAATCTATTCCTATTTTCTACAGTAGTTGTAGTTTTGGGGAAGGCGACCAACAGCTAAGGTCATTTGTGCCATTAGGGATGGATGGGAAAGGAGGAAGGGTGGAGAGAAACCTGGCATCGGCATTAGCATACTCCTAACAAAAGGTGCCAAAGCATCCGCAGTTTAGTGTCCCATCCGACGGATGGTGTACTCACTCTAAGTGCTCTCCACAAAGTATCTCAAGTAGGGATTGGGATACCACTGAAAAATATCTGCCATCCCCAGGACTCAAACCTGGGCCCTCTCCATGCGAAGCCAGTACATTAGTCACTGCACCATCTTGATCCTCCTATTTTCTGCAGTAAATTAATTAATTCTACCAAATTCACTCTTTCAAATACTTTCTCAAAATCTACAAAAGAGGCAAATACATCCTGAATGCATTCATTCTATGTTCCTCTCTATTATTGATCTCATTACTGCTCTGGCATCATGCATACCTCTACCCTTCCTGAAGCCAAATTGAACATTCCCTAACTAAGTAATCATATGCCTTGGTCTCCATCCTCTTACATAAGGATCCTGCGGTCCACATTTGTTGTGTGCGAAATCAAACATTTAGAAAACAATGATTGTCGTACATATTGAATGGCAGGTGGTAAATGTATCGCACATGACTACCTTATTAATAAAACAAACTCAACATCCAACTCGGAACTAAAGAAATGACTTACTTGAGCATGTTCATAGGCCAACTGAGCACATGAACAGATGACGGAGCGAGAAAATTCGTGAGAAGTTACAGTCCAGGTTCTCATGTCAACCACCATGATTAGTGAGAATGCTAACTTATCTTCACCAGGCAATAGGGAACAAAGCATACACAGGTCCTTAGGCAGCATGTGGAAAACCTAGAGGGAAGAAACGGTCACAATGATACAAATTTTATACAGCCAAAAAAATGGAGGGAATAATTTACATTTAATTAAGAATTATACTTGTGGATAAGGTGCATTCAAGTTCTTAAGTCTTCTATGAGTACAATGGAAGATGAGGTAAGGTGTAAAAAATTAATGAATATGAACAAAACTGGATGTACAGTACACAGGGTTCGTACATCTGCTTGCCAGTAAGAAGCAATTTCAAACCTTAAAAATGGCATTGTCTATTGTATGAGGACAGCTTGTAATCATCTGTTTTGTTTGGAAAAGGCTACTTTGAGACTTCCACCGGGTCTTCCGCCTAAGGGTATCATCAATGGAGGAACTGACCCGGTGGAAGACCCAAGTAGCCTTTCCCACAGCAATTCGATGAGAAAGCACAAGATCAGTTTTCTTCACTTGCGTAGTTTACATTCAAAATCCATTTAAATTCATCTTCCATTGAATGAAACATGTGGTGATAGTGCTATGGATGTGAAATATGAGTGATCGTAGGTGCAAGACAGTTCAAAGAAGTCCAAACGTCATGCAATAACAAACCCAAAAAGTCTGGGGGTGAACGAATCTGAAAAATTTTCCAGGGAGGTTATTAAGGACCCCTTTCCCAGGAGTAATAATTGCAGCCATGGAATCATGGTGTTGACATTACAATGACAGGGGGACGATGACGAGAATTGAGAGAAATTTCAACTTTCTGGTGTTTCGAGTAGTTGGTCTTGTAACTCGAACGCACCTAGTAGTACTACCAAAACTCTTTTCTTTGGTGTAGGTTGTCATAGCCATTTTCCACTTTTTGTGGTCATATTTCATTACTATTTTCATTCATGCAAACATAATAGTGATTTCCTGAAGATAGTAACTAATCATGCATGTGGGTTGTTCAACAATTCCTTACAAAAATCCCAGATATGGCACTCTTAGTATTGGAAAAGGTTTGCTTTTCATAAGCATCATTTCTCCAACGTGTGCTCTAAAATTAGCCTGCGTTGTTAGGACTGAGAGGGTATAACTTCAAACTATAACATTCAACTGATTTCGCCAGAAAAATACTATTACGTAATTCTTTCTGACATCAGGAATAGGAATAGGGATGCCTTTATTACAGATTTCGTTAATATCACGGCTATGAGTCTGTATTTAGCAACTGAGTTTTAATATTTCCTAGGAACTCATTCCTAAAAAAATTCCCAAATAAATCGTAAATGTATACAATGCAGCGCATTTAGTTACATCTCACATGTGATGTTGCTGCAAAACTTATACGCATTAAGTTTACAGGTATGCCACACCTCTGCTAAAACATACATGCACTGAATCTCTCCTCATAAACTCAAGAGTCTACAAGCTATCAACTGGAAGTAGTAGGAATGTTCCATTAAAAAAAAAGAAAATGGTTGCAAATAATATGAAAATACATAATAAAATAAACAGTTAAAAATTACATTTAATTCATAGGATCTTAAGAGAGAAGAATATCATTCACTATTTCCTTTTAAACTTGAAGCCATGGATTACACTTAGGTGCATAGAGACAGAGGCAGGTGAGAGGAGTTTTGGCCCACTTCAAACTTGAAAAAGATGGTATGAGAAGCATAGGGCAAGAAGAAGTTAAGAGGAAGCAGAAAGTGGGATAAGATTTAGTAAAGACAGATAGGAGTAAAAACCATTACTTTCATGCACTCCTATTAATGACCAAAGCTTGAGGACCATGTTCATATCACAGGAAGTGCGGCACTACTGTTCCAACAAAAATATGATTTTAATGAAGAGACAAAATAAGTGATAGGTATCCTTAAACTGGTAAACTGTTAGATTTTTCTGAAAAGTCTGTTTCATACGAGGGTCATCCGGAAAGTAGTACCCGTTCGTGAAATAAAGACACAAAAGTAAATATTAACAAACAAAAAATTTTATTTGAAAGAGGATACTTTAAACTACTTCTCAACATAATCTCCAAGCAAATTAAGGCATTTGTCATAACGTGTGACAAGTTTCTGTATTCCTGCTGCATAGTCCTTCGCCGCCAGCTCATTGAGATACGCGAGGGACCCATCTTGCACAAATTTTTGCATAATGCAGATGGTGTTTAACAATTTCATGAACAATTGTTCGAGAAACATTGGGAAAATGCTCACAGATGTCATCAATTGTGACGCGCCGATCGTTCCTCACGAATTCGTCAACTGAGCTCACCAGTTGGTCTGTAATGACAGACGGTCTCCCCGAACGCTCATCGTCGTGTGTGTTCCCCTCCCCATGTTGAAGTTGCGACACCACAGCCGAACAGACGACTCGTCCATTACATTGTCTCCATACACCTCCTTTAATTGGCGATGAATATCACATGGGCGAACGTTTCTTGCATTGAGGAATTTAATCACTGCCCTCACTTCACAACTGGCGGCGTTCTCAATTTTTTTAAACATTGTAAACAATCACAGAAACAACACAGGCAATGCTAGCGTCACGCAACTTGGCTCAGAGAAGGCAGACAAGCCACTGAAGCTATCTGACCTCGTCCAGCGGCTACTCGCGTCGTCAGCACTTCATGCGGCACGAACGGGTACTACTTTCCGGATGACCCTCGTACATTACATTTGAAAAACATTTTAATGAGTTCCTATCATGTTTTATTGAATTTCCTCCCCCTGCTATCAGCCAGTTTTTCATGCATGTACTTTTGAGTCCATATTTTCTTTTGCAGTTCCCAAAAAAGCATACCTTTGAAGAATTACTACACTAGTCATGCAAACTTGAAATCAATGATACTGGATCCATGTAATACTATAACCCACAACCTTCAATCCTATGTTTGACTAAGGGAATGATATTTCAGCATTTGGTATTCATCTTGAATTAAAAAACATTGACGATTCAGATTGGGCAACATTCGCTACTACTTCCCTCTTATTGGACACCAAAAAGAAACACATCTCTATGATTTCTACTTTCTATACAATTGTGATTTTCTAAAAAAAAAAAGATATCCAACCGACATTTGCCAAGGACTGGAAAACACTCTGTGCTAAACTTACTTGCTGCACAAGATAAATGCTAGTGGCACGCTTCCTGACAAAAATATCTAGCTCTGAGCCTTCTTCCAAAAAGAACGATGGATCTGCAATATGCACCCCTATCTCCAAGTGGTGGTCATCTAACTGCCGAACTGACAAGGCATCGTCCAGGTCTTTGGCAGTAAGAGGATCTATGGTGAATATACACATTTTCCTGAAAATATGAAAATCAAACAGAAAAAAAAGGAGTGGAAATGAATTAAAACCATGGCAACTACAATCTAAATCTGCATCATCCTCTTCGAGCAACAACAATTTGGGACAGTGGCAGGGAATGTAAGAATGTCCAATCTCCAATTAAAAATTTCTAGGATATTACGAGATTGCATCATGAAGGATTGCATCACGTATGTGTGCAGATGGAAAAAAAAAACATGAAATTGAAAAGCCACATCTCTCAAGAAGTCACTAGGTGATACAAATTCAGACCAATTCCATGTTATACATAGAAGAAATATCATTAAATGAAGAACACAATGTATTTTTCCACTGTTCTTTATTTTTGCACTACTAGATTCAACGCTTATGCATTGAGTACACATCCAGGTATACATATATCAAAGGTACCCAATGATGACGACTAAGCGTTGAAACTAGTAATACCAAAATAAAGAACAGGGGAAAAGTACATTGTGATCTTCATTTAATGAATATGAACTTCCACAAAGTTGAGCCTGAATTGAATACATAGAAGAAATACTTTAGTTTAAGCATACTCTTGTTTTTGGCTGAAAATATTCCTGTTAAAGCTCAGGAAATCGGTAGAGGACATGGAGCGAAATTCCAGTTTATTTGACCGGCTATCCCATTTCCACTACTATCAATATTTGAGGCAAGAAAGATATGCAAGTGATTGTAATTTTGGCAGTTTTAGCGTGCAAGTCTGAATGGTACCATACTGGTATGTGGAATATTTATATGAAAAATAAGTCTGAAGAATATTTGCCACATGAAATCCTAATAATGTATAAATCTGAAAATTAATTTGTTTGTTTGAGGACCAATTGCACCGAGACTTTATAGAGTAAGGGCTTCTTATTTTCTGCGTAAAAAGGGTAAAAAGCATAGCCTTAAGCTAGGATTCATTTGGATACTACACTTTTCTGGAAATTTTTGAGATCGAAAAAACCAACCTAATTTTTTAAATAAAAAACGTTTATTTTTTTTTCACACAGATGACAGCCCATGTTTCATGCTGAGTTACGATTTCAATCAATTCACTTCAATGAGGAACTACAGTCAAACTGTTCCATCCCTTACCTAGCCAGTACCTAATTTACAAATGTATGTTATGATTTATGACTACAGCTGAGCAGATGCTTCACACATTGTAAACAGCTGCCGCTAAATTTGATGGTCTTGAAGTATATCTTTAAGAGTTGAGTCAACTTTTAAAAGAAAAATGTTGGCATAACTACTAAGGCTAGATAGAATTGATCAAATTATGCTATACATAAAACTGTTTAGTAATAATGATTAATTACATACATTAATTAATGTTACCATAGCAGTATTTCAGAATTACATTGCATGATAATAAAAGCAATAATTCTGCTCAGACTTATTGATATTTTTACCTACATAATACTACCTCCTTAAATGGATCGACACCAAAGCCTATTATAAGAACGAAATTCAGTTACACCTGTATAAATTGGTCTGGCAAAGATGGGCATAGCCATACCCATGTATATTTTTAAACTTATATTTTTCAGTAAATTATTACCTTGAAATTCAATGGTCTGGAATTTTTTCTTCAAGAGTAAACTTTTAAATTTTTTTCATTAGTTTTTTGAATTCACCGTTAAACATGCCGGTCAGAGTCTAACTACCTAACTATCTAGTACCCTCCAAGTCACCATTAGGGTGTGTGGTAGGGAGATGATTACACACACCAGGCGTTGAACATTAAAAATGAAGTTTTTTTTTAACTTTTAGTAAGCTAATAGTTTTATAAAATAATTCAAATAATGTTGATTATGTTAATTACATGTACATAGACTACAGTATGTAAGTTAAGAGCTTAGAAGAGCTGTTACGGGTCATGAGAACAGAAAAGCCCTTCCACTACATCAAGGTGGTACTCCATTTGGATCGATGTGTTAACTCGATAATTTATATTTCTGTCACGTATTCTTCAAAACACATTTGTTTTCTTATTCAAGACCTTAAGATAACTTCAAGCAAAGAAGAATCTTTTTAGTTTCCTTTTTAGCCAGATTAAAGCAAATTGAAAGGAGATCCATAAAAGATATAAAAGATTAAGGTTATTTAAATGGTTCCGAGAATCACAAAAAAACTTTAATATACAATAATACTATTGATATAAACTGCTTCTCAGATTAAGTATTTATCCCCATTTTTTTACCCCGAAGGCTTAAGGACTCATAAGATTCTCTCCTTATATATATTCTACTTGTTTTTTTCTACTTTCTAACAATTTATCCACATCATCCATCCATTAAGTTCAAATTGTTAATATTTGTGGCTACTATTTAATGTCCTCGAGAGTTAAGTCTCATGAGTTAAGACTCATATACCATCATTACTTTCGAAATAACATCCAAGTTCCAAGGCACAGTAGTCCCATGGATAGGCCACAGAGCCACTGACCCAGAGGGCCTGGGGGTTCAGTTCCAGGTGACACCACTGACCACCCTCAACTTCAATCCATCTACATGATAACTGCCCACACACCGCTAGATAGATAGAAAAACTTCTTTATTCGGGTGAAATTGAGACCGTAATGTTCCTTCTTACATTTAACCCTAATTAGGGTGTATATGTATGCGATGGGAGAATAAAAAACAAGCATGCGACATAAAAAAATTAAAGTGTGTCCTAATTTTTATTTCCCATACATCACTGTCAAATTTCTGGTTTTGTTTCGTATGGTGCGGACACATAGTCATTGAAGCAAGATGATGAAGCATATTTGAGGCTTTTGAAATATAGGAGTGGAGAAAGATTGAAGAGGTGAGGTTGACTGAAATGGGAAACAAATGAGGAAGTTGGGGACTGCTGGGAGATATCCAAAGAAGGCAGGAAAGACGATTTGAGAGTTCTTCGCGGGATATGTAAAATCGCACCTTCACAGACGACACTGAAACAAAGAAACTGACTACATATACAAAAAGCCCCATAACATGATACAAGCATAATCCCAAACCGCTGTACTGATAAACTGGGTTGGCAATGCTGGTCATGGCCACTAGTAATAATTATATATCAAGAAAAGGAGTGGATGACAAAGAACAAAGAAAGAATAGTTACATATACCCTGAAATAAACAGCAATGAGCACTACCACAGCATTAAAACGCTGAATGCATTCAAAATTAACTTACTACCCGAGCTTAAAAATGAGCGAGTTGAACACTGACCATACCATTATACCTGGAGGGATGTTATCGCAACTACAACTGCAAGATATATCCTAAAGGTAGTACGACTTATTTTTTTCTGGATAGATAGAAGGATGTGCATTGGTCTCTCTGGCTGGGTTCAAGTGAGGGGAGTCTCAGGAAAGGCTGGAGGCCAGTGGCAGTTGGCTCCCAGCCTTTGCAGTGTGCAAACTATTTGTTTGCGATAACTATAACTTGGCCTCATTACTTCACAAAGCACCTCAAGTAGGGATCAAGATACCCCTGAAAAATATTCGACGCCACTGGGATTTGAACCCGGGCCTTTTGGATGGGAAGCCAGTACAATAGCCACCACACCATCTCTATCCCCTCATTTGTTGACGAGAACATTGAAAGGATGACAGATAACTGGCAATGGAGATATTATGAAACATAGAGATTCCCAGTCCAAACAAAAATATTGCTTTTCAGGGTTCAAAATTACTAGATGGAGAGGCAAATTACTTCCCAGTGGTTATAAGTGATGTTATAGAAATTAAAAAAAAAACATCAAAATAATTTCAATAGGGAAGATGAATTCAGCACAACTGACTGCATGACATATAATTATTGATTCCATTATTTGATCAAAGGAAAAAGAGCAGTATAACTAGTTGAAATTTGCAGGGAAGGGCAAAAACATTACAAAATTGTGTGCCCAACATTGTGAAACATGGAAGAACAATAAAATAAACAGACACAATCAAGCTGAAAATCTTACTATAATATGCAATTTATTGTTCATAATATCATTTTTTTAAATGTTTTAAAAATTTCATCCTATTTCAACTGTTACCCTAGACTATTAAATATTCCAAAAATCATTTTAAAAAATGTCTAGGACAACTTAGTTAACTTTTCCAATGGTGAGGTCAAATTTGTTCTTTCTTTGGGTCTCAAAGAGTCTTCCAAATGTTTCACGTATGTGTCATGTCTCTGTTTGTGATAGGTTGCCTCATTAGGTGATTAAAAGAAACCACAATCAACCTATTAATTAGCGTGATAGGTGCATGTCAAGCTCACCAAATACATACCAAGACCAATAAAGCATATGAAATTCACACATTCATGGTATTTAAAGAGGTCCTTTCCCTGTGCAATCTGTGGCTTCCTCAGGAGGATCCGGTAATCAAAAAAAATCACATGGCTAGAGCGAATATGGAGGCGTCAACAATAACATGGAATCAACCAGGTAAATCAAAGAAAAAACCTGCCAAATGGTGAACACATATTCATTCACGTGAATTTGTGTTTGACTGCGTATTTGGACAATGTGGCTCATTTCTTTCTGGCTATACATGCCCAGAAATGCAGTTTATTTCTTTTACGACATAGTATGATTTCTTCCCCTACTATCCTTTCCTCTTGTGTCATGGTCCATTTCCCCTTGGGTTGGTGAAATAGCTCCCTAATTCCATTTTCTGGCCAAAAAATCAGGGCAGTTGGTTGCATAAACCACCTGCAGATTTAAGCGTAACTTACATTTCCTCGATGGCTTAAGTGGTTCAGAGCTTTGGCTTGGCAAGTTGAAGATCCATGGTTCAAATCCCGGTCAAGGAAACGTTTTTATGCTCTTAATCTGCTATATTCCCCGTTAAATTCAATTTTCTTTGTACTAAGTGCAAGCATCAAAATACATTGACACATTTTTTGTCTGATCCAAGTCTTTCCCATATATTCAAAGCAGAAAAGTCTTATGTGTAGGAGTGTCTAATGGGTTGGGAAATATGGCAAGCAGGAATGAGGCTTTAATGCACGTTGATAATTAACATAAAAGAAAATTGTTACAAATCTTCTCAAACAGGGTCGTGGTAATCCAGAGGTAGAGCATTGGAC
Organism: Hetaerina americana; assembly: GCF_022747635.1. NCBI lineage: Eukaryota > Metazoa > Arthropoda > Insecta > Odonata > Calopterygidae > Hetaerina > Hetaerina americana. Next base: position 23,161,062 of record NW_027286069.1, read on the forward strand.
TTCTGAACAAAGGGCCCGGGTTCAATTCCCAAGAACACCACTCTGTGAACCCTCAGCTCCACCCAAGCTGAGTGATATTTTGGGTACCAGATCTTCTTGGGGAAACATAACTGGCACAGGGTAAAGAACTAGCCTCCCTACCCAGAAGAGTGAATTTCAAAAGCTGTCGGACTTAGTAATGGGTGAAATTGACCTCGGGTTATTTACTGAGCATGTAGTTTTTTGTAATCTTCTCAAACAACCACTTACATACTCCCAATCGTGCCCTTAATGGGTAGTATGGGTGCAACTTTATGTTTTTGTATTTTATTTTCACAAATATAGACACGTTCTCTATGTTTCTACATACTTTGCCCTTCATAACAATTACCAAATCACCTCCTTATTATGTTCAAAATCATTACAGACTTTTGTGTTTCTGCCATTTGCATTCTTTTCTCACTTCCTTCTAACAAAATATGTTTCATTCACTATATTTAATAAAAAGAGGAAAAGACTCTGACTGATTGACATTTTGACTGTAACATATATGATCCATACCTGAAGTCACGACGCTCATCTAATTCCTTCTGAGGAATTTGAAATGGTAAGGGAGGGAGTTTGAGAAGATCTTCAGGAAATGGGGTTACATCCAAGTTGTGTTCCAGAAGCAGTGCTGCTGTTTCTGAATCCAATTCATCTGCCTCGCCAACATATGCCAACAACACACTGAAAAGCATACATAATGGAAAAATCAAAGAAAAATGTATCGTGTCAGACGAATACATGAGAAAGAAAAGTTTCTTTTGGCGTGCTTGAAAAATCTGCATGATAAAATGAATAACTTCAACTAATGCATAATTACACTTCATAATTGCATTATTTAAAAGAGGGAGATGATCAAGAAACTTATTATTCTTGACTAAATGTAGTTGACTACTAGGTGTTAAGGTTACGACGCCAAATGTTTAATGGTGACAAAATGACAGTTGACTTTCAATAATTTGTGATTTTCAAAACATATGGAACACTTTCCATGCAATTAAGAGAAGGAAAATATATACATTGACACAGATACACACACCAATATGATTATGTGTAAACAAATACACAGAATGTAAATGTCTTCATTGTTTTATCAAATAAAAATATTAATACATAAGTATATATTCTACATAAACAAAAAAACAGTAAATTTTATTCTGTAACTGAAAGGAAGCTTTATTATCTAAAAATATCTTTCAACTTGTCATTTCTACCATCAGCCAACTGATTGGTACACTCATCTCTTATTACATCTACCTTAAGAAATGATTGAATATCTTAGATGACATACCCTTTTGCTATCGGCTGTTCATTCCATTCAGTGATGCGTACCAAAAATATATGATTTTGACAATTGGTTGGGTTGAGATCAATCGGGGTGCCAGAGGGTAGGTTCTTGGTATTGACCCACATTCGAGGGATTCGAGCATCTCTTGGAGAGAACAACACCATTTCCGGCATATTCCATTGTTCCACTTTGGCCTCAGGCTTCTGAGGAACTTCTGATGGGTCAGAGTCAGGGCTGTAATGAAGGAACGGAATGCATTCTTATCAAATAATGGAACAACAACCTGCAGAGGGACTGTTCTGTCAACAAGCCCAATGAAACGAAGGCTTATCAGACCCTAGTAAGACCAATTTCAGAGTACGCTTCTCTTGTATGGGACCCTCAGGAAGAAGGTCATATTAAAAAACTGGAAAACATGCAAAGAGAGGCTGCCCGATATGTACTGGGGAAGCATAGGAGGATGGAGAGTGTGTCTGACATGCTAGAAACGCTGGGCTGGGAACCTCTAGAAACTAGAAGGAAAGTAAGCAGACTTTGTGGAATGTTCCGAATTCTGAAGGGGGAGAAAGCTTGGGGAGATCTTAGGAAAGAGGCGGGGAACCCAAATTTTATAGGCAGAAATGATCACAAATTTAAGGTAAAATGCCGGGCCCAGAGAACAAATAAAAAAAAATTTCCTTTCTAAATAGAACAATTGTTGATTGGAACACCTTACCTGCAAAAATATTCGAGCCCTTTCCTAACAGAGTGTATACTTTTAAGAATAGATGTAAGGTAAAAATGTAATAATTTGATTGATATTTGGTGTATGATATTATATGTAATAGCTTAATTTTTTTAATTTATCTTTTTTACTTGCTGATTAATGTTGTAAATGGGATGGGGATTCGCTTGTTTTGTTAAAGAGATTTGTGTTTTGAAGTCTGATTTTATCTATTATCTTTTGCGAATATTTGGGACTTGTGCGCCACCTGACAATGTCTATCAGCACATGTGTATTTTTAATAATAATAAAAATAATAAAAAAACCATCCAATAGCGGTCTACACATCCTCCGCCATCTCTTGGCCAAAGAAACGGGGCACTTGGTTGCATAAAGAATCACAGATCTCACTGTAAATTAAGTTTCCTGGATAGCTCAAGTGGTTAAGAGCCTCCGCCCGGCAAGTGAAAAGATCCGGAGTTCAAATCCAGGTATAGGAAATGTTTTTGCATTCGTGATCTGCTTGATTCCACCTTCCCCACCTCTCCTGTGTTCGTAACGTATAATGTTCGTAAAAAAAAGAGCTCGAAAAAAGACTTTCAGTCAACTATGGGAATGTGTTTGCTGTGAAGGCTTTTGCTGACTGTAGCGATTGAAGATTCAAATCTTCTGAAATTTCTTTCGCATGGGTCCATTTTCATTTTAGCCAAAAAGAATTTGAGTTGATCAAATACAGTGGATCTTCTCAGGTGGGAGGATTATGCAAGACAAGCAAAAATAAGCATCAACCACTTCTGACTTGAAGACGCCGATTTCAACACTAGCAAAACTGTTGTCTAAGAAAATGGACCCACGTGGAAGAAATCCTGGAAGATTTGCATCTTCAATGGCACAGCATGTACTATCTAGGAAATGTGTGCCATTTAATTAAGCATATGAATGATTGGCTTGGCATAGCAATTGCTATCTCATTAAATACTACTGGTATATTAATCTATTATTTGTAATTAAGTATTTACTTTCAATTATGTTTTGAGGAACTTAAATGAGAAATTTACCATGTTGGGGCCAAGTGCAATTTAGTGATCTTTAAATTAGCAACCAGCATTGCATGACTGGATCCTCCCTGGATAATGTGTAGGCCTGAACTAGCTGGGTTTGGAATGAACAATGAGAAACTATTGCAAAACTGTACTCACACCAACTCCACTGTTTCCTGAGGGGACGTTGTTTGTGGAACTGAATTCCCAACAGAAGGCAAAGATTGATCCTCAGCTAACTCTTCAGCTGGGAGACTTGGCGTATCAGGGATTTGACATTCCTCTGTTGTACCTGCAAACAGTTTTATGTTCACCTATTAACAACAATTTCATAATATTTTAAGAGAGCAAACACTGGAATTAACCAAGCAAAACAAAACTCCATTAATTGTTTTGGAATTTCCGCAATTCTGGAAATCTTAATTTGGGTAAAAATTTAATCAACACCAGATACCATCATTTGAAAACCTTCCATAACACTTTATTGAAACAGTCCTGGTGACATTTACTTTAATATCCACATGAAAAGCCACCCAAGTGCAAATTTCTTCAACTGCAACGTGCACATGAATGAATTAACATAAATTCTAAATGGACATTGACACAATGCACACCTCTTTCAGTCAAAATTTATACAAGAGTTGCATTGAAATGATAGTCATCTTGAAAACATTTCAGAGATCCTCCAGCCCTCTGTTTCTTCTTGGGTAAAACAAACAAATGTATTGCAGGAAATAGAAATAGATTGGGAACATGTCTCAGACTGCTAGTAGTGAAAGATGGAGAATCTGGGTGGGAAGTGCTAGAAAAAGGGGTATAAGACAGGTATGTCCACTAATACCTAAGCTGTTGAATATACATGTGGAGTAAATTGTTAAAAAAGCATTGGAAAAACTAGAGATTGTAAAATAAACTCTGTGGACAACGCATAAAATCAGTTAAGTTTCTTGATGAGCAAGCTATAGTTTGCTATTAACCCAAGCAGTTGCAAATATTTCAAGCGTGATAGGTATTGGATGAGAATAAATGTTAACAGAACAAGGTTTATCAATTTTTCAAGATAGAGAAGGACTAAGAAACATATTCAAATATGTATTCATTAACTAGAGCAGGTGGCTCAGTTTATACATGTTTGAATAGTTACAGTCCAAGTTGGTCAAAGTAGCAGGATTGTAAAAAGAAGAATTACCATATGCCAAGAAGCATTTAGAAGAGGATAGATAGATAGATAGATAGTGGTCTTTATTTGGGCGAAATTGAGACCAAATGGTCCCTTCTTCCATTTAACCCATAAAGGAGGGAGTTGAAGACAGGGATGTTAACTTAGAATGCTACCAAAATACTTGCAAATAATTCAATATGGAGCGAAGTTTTGTATGGAACGGAAACATAGCCATTGAGGCCTAGATTAAAGACTTTTGAAATGATGATGTGGATGAGGATGGAAAAGGTGAAATGGACAAAAAAGGTAAACAAACAAACACGTACTAGGCATGGTCAAAGTTAACAAGTTTGTGCTAGAGTTGCAGGGGATTTTCTCCAAGCCACTAACGATGTAACAGATTTTCAAAAAATAAAAAGATCATAACTGGAGATGAGCCCTGAGCCTAAGTCTATGTCCCACGAACAAAAGCCCAGTCTTCCCAAGATTCAGTTGACGAGATAAAGGAGAATGCAAAAAGACAGCTGAAGCCCATTCTGAAAAAGAACTCTGCCAATTATTTTTAAAAGTAGAAAAGACAATATGATGAGGATGAGTGTGTGAGGCCCCAAGGGAAGAACTTTGAAGGGGACTAAAGCCTCATTATTGCTTTAGGTAGGCTATTTCTCTCAAATTATTGCAAGGCTGGATTGTTCCCAGACCGACTTGTACATACAGGAAGTATATCATCCTAAATAAGTTTCATTTCACCATACTGAACAAATGGAATCATTGAAATAGCTACAATGAAAAGATAGAGTAAGGTTCAAAAGATATTTTATAACATAAACATTTTTGTCAAAGACACTTGAGCTACCTGATGGTGGTGTAGGGTGCTCTATTCCTGACTGTAGCTCAGGCGGAAGGAGTTCCTCTGGCTCCGTGTCCTGTCTCTGTTCTCCCATCGGTTGAAGTGTCGTAGAATCAATTGTTTCCTCGTGCCTTTCACTTATTTCCGTAATGGTGCTGGAATGTGTCATTTCAGGGGATATCCCTACTGATGGAGACGTAAATGATAATTTTACAGCTACTTCTTTAGGCGTACAGTTTTCACTTTGAGGTTGTGAAGATGGAGTACTTGGATTCTTTCCGGGAGTTCCTTCTTTACTGGTATTTTTCTTGGGAGTATTACTTTTCCCAGCTTTGGCAGGGAGCTTTAGGTAACCCACTGTGCATCTGTTATGCTTCTTTTCTAAAATTTTAACGACCTGCAAAAAATAGGAAGATTAAGCATTGAGATAGAAGGAAAGAAGATTTTAAAGGCACTCTCATTTAACCCTGTTTTCCAGATATAGGATTTGGATAAATACGGATTTGAATTTTTTCTGCCATGTAGAAATCTAATACATGGGTGAATTAATGGTTTAGGCAAAGAGATGAAGATTGAATTGCCCAGGAAGAAGTGATGCTAATATATTATAGCATTCTTGGTTATAAGCTTGGCAATATATTATTAATTGTACAGCAGCATATTGACAGTATTACAAAGGCATCCTACATGGATAAAGGAAACATGGTTTGTGATCTCAAAAAACAACTCTCAAAAACAGAAGCACACACTGCATTTCCCAGCCTGTAGGACATCTCTTTTGCTCAAAAATTAGATTTAAAAATTGGCCTGAATCTAATGAATGGGCCAAGGATAAATATTTCTTTACAGCATGCCATGCCAATGGCACACATTAGTGATGATGAATTACTGGAATTTTACAAATCATAAAAATTATCATTATGACATTTCCTAAATTTCTAATGTAACAATCCATTTTCTTCCTACAAAAGTGTAAACATTAAAATATGTATAGATATTGATAATTGCAGTGCATATCATTGGCCATGGGCAAATACTGAAACAAATAAATGATTTTTGCTTAACAAATTCTATAATAAGATTTAAAATCATGGAGAAAAAAAACTTCTTCATGCAAAAAATGTACCAAAACTCATTTCCTCTTTAGTTTAAGTTAGGATCTACATGATTATTGTCAGCTAAAACCAAAAAGGGTAATTATGAGTTATCTGTAAAAGAGGGAATACATGGCTATGCATCCTACTATTCCTAAAGCATCACCTCACAAAAAATTTGCATCATAAATATGCTTCAACCCTCAAATTGTAAGGAATTAATGACAACTGCAGTTAAATAAGCCACCACACATAGCCCATCGACACGAGTACTTTGACCTAATTTTACTGATTTATCAATATGATCACTATAACTTGTGTACAGGCCTGATACTAGTGTAAATTCACATACAAAAGAGGCCAATGGCATTAACTGCATGTCTCCCAAGGGTACCACCAATTCACTGCCCCTTCCTATTTTACAAATATTTGTAAATTATCACACATCTGATATTCCCAAATTTATACCATAATTGCAGAGATAGGATATAATAATTTGAATTTTAACTCAACAGGTGTATGAATTAAACAACCGATAGGCATAAAACATTCAGTAAGCTGTTTATAAGATGGAAGATGTCAAGCCAGCAATGTACTTATGAAGGTGTGTAGTATCAAAAAAAAACAATTCCCTCAATGGTTAATCCCTTTGCAAAAGAACAGCCATAATAGTATCATCACTGTCATAAAGAAACCCCTCACTAGAGTGTATCGAAACCTGAAATGGTCCTTTCATTTTAAAAATTTATCAACATAATATTATGTCTCTCGAATGAACTTATAATGGCATAATTACCTTGACATCTTAAAATTGTGCATTTAGGAATGACCTAAAACTTTGTTACACAGAATAAATTTTGCATGGTTCAAATAATTTCCCTAATGATTAATTTCATGCATGGAAGCCAGTCATTTAGGCCAGTCAGTTAGTTATTTTGGTTTGAAAAATTTACAGACGCCTTTATGGTTTGGATCAATGAAAAATAGGAATAATGTTAGGACAAAAGACTTTTTCTCAAAATCAATTATCAAAGAACTATTACTTTAACAAGGTATACGAAAAAGGCCATATTTAGTCCCAAAATATATAGGCATGTAACTATAGGAATTCCTTACCATTCCAGTCTTTCGAATTACACTCCCGCCTTCACAATCCTCTTCTACCTGTGAATAAAAAAAGAACCATTTAATTGAAACAGAATCACAATGATATTAGCTGCAGATGGCACTTAATAGGTAAATCTCATGTCTGAGGTTAAAGTTAAGCTTAAGTCATGAAATTCAAACACATTAGCTAAAGTGGGGGGAGGGTAAATACCACTCCCTGTGTTACCTAAGTTTCCCAGGATAACATGGTATCCTGGAGACAAAAAATATTTTTCAGTGGTATCCTTATCCCTACTTGAAGTGCTTTGTGGAGAGCACTTTGAGTGAATATGATGTCTGTTGGATGGAACGTTTAACTGCAGACCCCTTGGCCAATATTTTTTTCCTTATTTGAAAACTGCTTACAACTTCCACCCAACATGTGCCAACAGCTTCCACCCAACATGTGTCATACCTTTCAAGAACTCTTCAGCCAAATCCCAAAATTTCTTAAGAAAGAAAGGTAAGTCTATTATGATATTAAACATACCTGCCATCTGGATGCATCATGTAATTTTAGAGCAACTTCATCCCCTTCCAGTGCCCTGTTTCTATCTATTATCCCATCAATGAGAATATCTTTGTCATCTTCGTCACCCTAGAAATATATACAAGAGATACATATAAATCACACTATTGTTATAAAACACTAAGGACTGATTACCACAGAAAACTAATTAACGGGAATTCCAAGTTAGCATTAGCATGATACTGAATGCTACTATTACCAGAAACTTACGTCCAGACTGATGTATGCTTTTTGATAATTTCTGGCATTGATGCGGATACAACCCTGAAATATAAAAGCATGTATCAATCGTAAAATAAAACTTATGTTCTCTTTTATAAAAAGTATATGCATGCATGACAAGGTTGACAATTATACATATTTAATGCTTAACTTATGATATACTCATATATTATACCAAGGACTTGATAGGCCGGTGGATAGAGCATTGGGCTACTGATCAGAGGGCCTGAGTTTGATTTCGGGTGATACCTCTGGACATCTTCAGCTTCATTCACTGAAGTGTATGATTTTCGAGGTACCAGGTCTCCCTACAAAACTATAGGCAGCAAAGTAAAAGCAACTAGCCTTACCTCATGCTTGAATTTTGCACACAGCTGGGCTTAATGCAAGATGAAGCTTTATCTTCACCTATCAAATCAACCTTTAGGTAGATAGCAATGGTTAACATATATTACACTATTTAATCACTAGGAGTAATGATGCCATCAGCTAATTTCTGTGACTGTGCATAGGAAACAGTGTTCATTTATCCAAAATTACATGTACAAGGAAGTACAGAAAAACAACCTGAATAGTGCTGCGGTTAGAGCAGCTTACGCAATTAGCATATCTTCTGCAGCCATTTCAATGTGCCAGTTTTAACCCAAAAACAACAAGACTCCCTTAACCCACGCCACTTATTCACCTGACCTTGCTCTGCGTGATTTCTTTTTGTTTCCTTGAATGAAACATGAAAGGACAAGTGTTTTGATGACGGGGAAGCAGTAAAGAAAAAACCAAGACAGGAGATGTAAGACATTTAAACAGATGAGTTTGAAAAATGTTTCCAGGAATGGAATTGAAGATTGGACAAATGAATTGAGTGTAATGGAGAGTGATTTGAAGGTGATAAGATTATTTTTTGAACAAATTAAATACATTGATTTAAAAAAAATTTGTTTTATTAATTTGGTTATTTTTAGAGTCAATTGCCTGCTCGTTTAGAACTTCTGAAACACCATTGTAATATATCCCTAACCTCCTTACAGTCCTAAATTGGCACCAGCAAAAATTACTTCCTATTCTTAAAAGTGAAGTCCTCCCTCAAAAGACAGCACCATTAGAACCTAAGCACCATCAAAAAAGCTTGAATATGAACCCTTACGGGCAATTCAGAATCTGCCAACCAGGTAGCCTCGGAGTCATGAAAAAACCACTGGCAAAAGTGAGTTGATGGTCAAGGAATAAACCTTGAAGAATTTTGAGGCATTGCAGCAATATCTGAAATCTATTTTGACATAACTTTTCCCAATACTTTTTATACAAATCATGCACGATGAAATATATTCTCCTCTGTTTTCTTCTAGCTTTGCTGCGGCATTTTTTTTCAGAAGAGACCCATTTTATCACAAATGAAGTCTGTTGTGACCTAGGTAATCCTAATGATCTAAGAGCTTCTTGAAGCACCAAGGAAGTTCTCTGTTGCCTTAGAATGAGAGCTCACAGCTTCATTATACCTCACAAAGCTGGTTCTTCACATTTAAGTTCCTTAAAAATTCAAAGCTTACCATAAATACTTCTTTTGTGACCACTGATCATCCTGTGGCATCTGCTAACCAAGCTCATTGACCATATGAGAACCACCTTTCAAAATCATTGAGAATAGATAAAATTGTTAGATACAGGTTGCGTAAATAAAGTTTCAAGACTGGTCTCAGAACACAAAATTCATTGAACACTTTTGTACATCGGACTAAAATTCATCAAAATAGGTGCCTTGAGAATCCACGCACCACTGCCATTTAGCCATCCGGTTGAGGAGTTCTCCCGAGAACTCCTCAACCGGAATGACCCTTGTTGAAGCCTTTTGGACTGCTGCGATGCTGTCAAACCACTTCTCTTTCAGGTCTCTCTTCATCTGGGGAACAAAAAGAACCCACTGGGGGCTATAGGATGGCTGCAGCAGTATCGCCATGTTGAACTGGGTTAAAACTTGAGTGATGGGGAAGCAGGTGTGAACGGTTGCATTGTCATGGCAGAGCAACCAGTCGTCTTTCTTCTCTGGGTGGACATGGTGGACTCAATCCCTCAAACAGCGTACCACTCCAATTTAATACTGACCATTGACAGTCCGTCCGGCAGGTGAAAACTCTTTGCGGATCAATCCTTTTGTGTCAAAGAAAGCAATGGCCATGCCCTTTGCACATGACTAGCTCATGCGGGTTCTCTTTGGCTTTGGCGATGCGGAGGTGTGCCACTCAGATCTTTGCTTCTTCGACTCTGGATCGTATTCAAAGACCCAGGTCTCATCACCAGTGATCACTTTGTCAAAAAAATCCAATTCGGTTCGCAAATGTTCGAGCATTTCCTGTGAAACATCCAAGCACCACTCCTTCTGTTCATCCCAGACCACTTTGAGGACAAGTTTCGCACACACTTTTCTCATCATTAAATCTTCTGTCACTAGCTGAAACACAGTTTGGAGATTGAAATATACTAAATCTGCAATCATTCTGATGCTGAGACATCAGTCACCGTTTAAAACTTAATGCACTTTGGCAAAATTTTTGTTAGTTCTGCTTGTTGAAGGTCTTCCAGAGCATTCAATGTCCTCCACGTCTTCGTTGCCATCTTTGAATATATTCTACCACATGAAAACCATGACATGTGACATGGCGTATTCTTTCTACGTCTCTTGAATCATTTTGAACATTTTCAAACTGGTTTCATTCAGTTTGACACAAAATTTGACCAAACGCTGCCACACCAAAAGGTGCTGGCTGCATTTTGGATGCTGCAATGTTTCTACGGCATTTGGAAACAGACAATCACTGCACTCAAGTTGTTCTCAAACAACCAAAGCTTAAGTAGCTTAGCCTACACCCCCTACCACCTCGTCCAGGCAGTGGGACTGGTCTCCACACGCTCCGCTACTCAGGAAAAAATCGGCCTTGAAACCTTATTTACACACCCTGTAGATATCCTTGTCATGTTATTTGAAGCATCTATCTCCTTAATTTTGTCCTCATTCATGAGAATAGTGCAAATCCTTGATGCTGACAAATCGTATGTGCTTAATAGATCAGCCATGCTCATACCTCATTATTGATTGCCCTTCAATGATTTTATTTTCATTTCAATGGCATTTTTTTTAATTCTCTTATGGCTGTCTTCTTTCTCACAACTTTTTCTTTCCGGATATATTTTCACAATTATTCACAAAATACTATTTAACTATGGACAAAAAATAACAAATAACATGCCTGTACAGAAGTTTTGGAAAAATCTGTGATCACTGACGACACAAAGATGCCACTGGAATGAGTATTAAATACAAACAGAAGCAACAGGCACATAATCATTCCAGAAATGCCCTTAACCTTGTCACTTGCTAGGCAAAAAGTCGCTTGCTAAGCAAGACATATTGGAAAAAAATTATTTTGTTCATTATGATAATTACTCATTACGCTAGGTGCTCATTAAGCAAGGTACCACAGAACCTGTACTTCTAACAAACTACTCACAATGATAAGCTAAAGTCCACTGCACAACTGCCTCTAAAGGCACAAACCACCTCAGCTGTTATTCGTATCTCCTATTAACTATTTCTAAATACTAGACTAAACGATCCTTAAGCATGTCCTTCCACTGATATTTGAAAATCCATCAAGATCAACAAATTATAAATATTATTTTTATCACATGTATTTTAACACATATTGCACTTTTAAAGGAAAAACATTTTGATTAAAATTTACCTTGATCAATGTTCCAGCGTTTATTCCAGCTTCCACTTGAGCGTCAGACCAGTAAGGTGAAAACCTTTCCTGTTTTGGTGTTTTTTCTTGCAATGGTGATCTCAAATAGGTCAGAGGCTGCACACCAGCTGGTATGTATTTCGGGGTGTTTGGAGAGTTTCCTTTCACAGGGACTCTTGGAGGTGTAGCTCTTACGGAATTCTCTGCATTGCTTGGAGTAAAAGGGAATTGACTAGGAGCCTGCAGGAAAAGTAAGAGATATAAAACTATAAGGAAACCATAAATTACCTCAAAACTCTATATATACTGGTAAAATAACGGTCAATTATTTAAAAAAAATCGTTTTTATAAGCACATGTACACACACACTCATATTATACATACATATTTATACATAAAAAGTTAGCACTAGCGGCCCAAGACAAAAACATAGAAAGACACAAGTGAGTATGCTTCAAAGGCATTTGACACCGGTGGGGAATACGAAATTCAGTGACGATGTGACCTTAAAAACACTAATGAGGATGGCAATGGAAAACCACCTCGTTTCACTATTACGTGCAAAAATGAAGGACATTGATCTCAGTACAAGTTTTGGCAACTATGGTACTAAGTACAATCGGTCATTTGTTATGCCTAGTAGTGGGGGAGGCAAGAATTCCTCGGTCGTCATCTCACAACATACCTGCAAAGTGAAACTGATAAGGGGTACACACAATACATAGAAGGAGACTGAACTATTTAGCATAGGGACTTGGAATGATAGGATGATGTTGAGGACTGGAAAATTAGAAAATATAATGCGAGACGATATATAGATATATTAGGGCAGTGCATGGTGAGATGGAAGGATAGCGGAGATTACTGGAGAAAGAGTTTTGGAGTAATGGACAGCAGAGGGGATGACAACGAGCAAGGAGCGATAATAATATTGAATAAAAAAGAAGAAAGAAGTGTAGTCAACATAGAGCAAGCAACCAAAAGCATTAGATAGTGATGTGGGATTGTAATACCAAATTAGGCTAAGGAAGAGAGGATAGTGAGGTGGGGGACTACGGTTTAGGAACAAGAAATGACTGCAGGGAGATAGCAATAGAGTTTTGAAGGAGACAAGAGCTAGTAGTCATAAAAAAAACTTAGTTCAGACATCAAATTAGATGTAGGTCTCATGCATGGAAAATGTCCGAGGATTTAAAAAGATATGCTAAGACTGGAAAACTACATATTTTAGATGCAAAAATAATTAATTTGATGAACTTACTTGAAAGGCACTCTCGTTTACGGCTGCTTTCTTTTTGGCATATCTCCCTTTCCTCTTCTCATTCACAACACTACCCGCAGTCAGTCCATGTCCTGCGGCTTGGTGAACTAAATCAGTTGTTGATTTATTGTACACTGCAGTGATAATTGCTGGATCGCTCGTGGGCCTTGCCGCAAAGACAGGGGATTCTTGTTTTGGTGAGCTGCTATTGAAGTTCAGACGCCCTCTTCTCTTGTCCTTCTTAGCAGCTGATGTGGTACTAGAAGAAGCTTGACTTTGATCCGAAGTAGAGAGACCTGAAGCCGAGATCCCTTCATGACCTTCGGTGAGGAATGAAGAACTTCCAGCGGATATTTCCACAGGAAGAGAGGCCTCTTGTTTTGATGTGCTGATTGAAAATTAAGAGAGAAAATTCAAATGAGTGTAGAGAGCTAGACAAATGCCTGAATGATAAAGGAAAGACGACATTTATGATGAGAAGAAAACTTTTGAAAAAGGTTTCAATGAGTCAACAACCGAGAGGTGGCTAACGTAGTGCCTTCCCATACAGACGTTCCGGGTTTGAATCCTGGAGATGGCAGATATTTTTACTTTCGCCTTTCGTTAAGAGTATTTATTTATTTATCGACTTAATTGGGCGAGGTTGGGACTGATAGTCCCTTCTTCCACCTAACCCTACATTACAGACATTTGACAATCACATACAACCAAGCCCTAGATGGAGGGAAATCCACCTAGGTGGGAATCGAACCCACGACCTCTGGGTTGGTAGGCGAGGACGTTACCCCGCCGCCACCGAGGGCGGCCAAGAGTAAGCTAATGCCAACGCTGGGTTTCTCTTCACACTGCCCCATCAATCTCTAATGGCGTAAATAGCCTTAGCTGTCGACTGCCTCCCTTGAAACTACTACTTCTACCGATAGTCAAGGTGGAAAAGCAACTTGAATTTAAAAGTAGCAAAGCGACTGGAATTAATGAAAAGCGAAGTCACGTGCATTTACATTCATAAATCAACTCTATATGTTCATTGAACTTAAATTAGCACTACATATAGGTGACATTACGTCCAGTGGTTTACGTCAAATAACATGAAAATAATAATAAGCTATGGAGATAGGCACAACGCAACTTCGTGAAAATCAAAATAAATGGGCATCATAAAATTTCTTTGGGCCACATTAAAGTTAGAGATCTTCCAGATTACCACATCGTGTCCTATAATACTACACATGTATTTGAGTCAAGGCCAAACTCAAGGACTAGATGGCTACTTTTTTATTCGATCATTATATAAAAGCAATATTCTGTACCAGCAAAAGATTCCATAACAGTACACTTAAAAGAATTATATGCAAAACTGAAATCATCTAAATATATCTAGAACAAAGGGTTCAAATTAAAAACAATTAAATCTACGAGGGCTTTTAAATACTGTTTATGGGGTAATATATGAAATATAGAAATGTATTGTAGAGTTAGCAAAAGGAATTAAAGCACTAAATTATAACAAACAAAAATATGTCAAGTACGATTATCCAGTCATATCCCTACTTTCATAACCAATTAGATTCAGACATGACCATACTAAAGTAGTTCCTAGGTTATATTTGATTTAATGCATGTCTAGGGATAAAAATTAGCAAATACATACCGAAATACTAATAAAATAAGGGAGTCCACACCAATTGAGAAGTTACAATAAAAGTAATTTGTATTCTATACATTAACATACCTATTTGTGTCCGATGAATTTCCAATATTCACATCTCGCACACGCGCTCTAGGCTTTTTCCTCTTCTTTCTCTTGTAAATTTCAGTTGATGAGGTAGTGTCCATTGAGTTATGCTCAGCTTCGTTTTCTCGGGTTTTGTTTCGATCATCACTGAGCTGTTAAAAGAAATACCAACAGATTACATTACGCCGACGAAGAGTTTGGAAATTGAAAGATTAATGAGAATAAATCCAAGTACGTACCACTTGTTTTGAAATCTCCATTTCCTTCGCAGTAAATTGATCGCGAACTTAAAGTTCATCTACACACAACAGACGAACATTAGACGTCTGTTACATATAAAACAAATGCGAAACGAATTATCACTTTGCCGTTGCACCAACTGAGGAAGTTGATTGGCGGGATAGGTGGCACTGGTGGTTTTTGTTTATGGTTTCAGACGTTGTCGGTAGAGGGAAAAATTATTTCCCGCCCAAAGATTACGGTCTGTTTTCAAGTGGCATTAAAAGAAGTGATTTGAGTTTCATATGTATGATGGGGTTTGTTTTATATGAATAGACGGTGAACAAAATATGCCGAAATTACGTGGTTTCGAAAGATTCAAGTGGAATTTTTTAATTTTCGGCTGCATTCAGTGAGTTGGGAAGTATCGGTATAGTGGCAAGATGTCCTTAAATTCTGCTTTAATAAAGGATATAACTCATTACTTTCGTCCATCGATTAAAAGTGATAAACAGTCTGACGGAGTTCTAAGAGGTGAAAATTTAGGAACGTCTAAATTTGTTCAGTGTGACGAAGACTCGAAAGGCTATGACTGCGATCTGTATTTGTCCGAAAGCGACGACGACTTGCCTGTGGTTAATTCGAAAAAGAAATCACATCTAGTTGTACAAATTCCTGGTCTCAGTGCGTGCGGAAGTTCTCAGCGGAAAAGGAAACTTAAAGAAGAAACCTCCATTGAAGTTAAGAAAAACAAAAGGCAATGTGACTCCCCTACAGTCCGTCACTGGAAAGTGACCTCTGACAGTGAAAATGTAGAAGAAACGTTTTACATGTCACCCCTTCGCCTGGAGAGTGATTCGTCGCCCGAAGGCTCACCTTCAGGCAAATGTAGTCCAAGAGTTAAGTCTCCAGTTTACTGCACGTCCTTAAAGAAAAAAAATTCACTTCGCGTCATGAAAAACCCATTTTTAGCGGTAACGAAAAATAACGCTAAACCTTTGAGTAACCCCCAAAATAATGGCAACTCTCTCTGTGCAGTGGGTTCTCAAGCCTGGAAGAAGAATGAGCTCTTGGGAGACAAAGGAAGTAATGGTTCTCTTCATAAGTATTTCGAAAATGTTTCTCCCCTGAAATCGAAGGATGAAATATCTCGTCAAGTCAAGTTTTCACGCGTTTCGTTAACTAAAGTGAATCCTTCAGCGTTGGTGATAACCGATTCTCTAGGGGGTGTTGCGAAATTAAATAGTCAGACCGTTCAGACCAGGCACACTCAACAAAAGCAGACGTCGATTAACCGTGTTTTGGATGACAAACACTCAGGAGAGAATTCCATATTGATTAATTCAGTCGATCAGAGTCCGCAGAAAATAATTTCCAAAGCCTTACGCGCCAAGGATGGTCATGAGGTCGCAATATCCAGTGCAAATAAGGGTGAAAAGAAGGTTTTTAAGGGGAACCATAAGGATGATTCTGATTGCTCTAAAACGAACAATCTCTTAAAATATTTTGACAAGAAGACAGCTCAGCACAATTCCAAAGCACGAAAAATTAAGAATAAGAAAGGTAAAAGGAAAGGAAAATGGACCGTCAAGGATTTCAGCTCAACTGATGCTACTTCGAAAGTAGAATCAAATGTCTCTGTGAATCAAGATCTACCAAGTAACTTGGATGTGCAAAATAATGACCATGAATTATCCTGTTGCTCCAATTCTAATTTAAACTCTGTTCCGAAAAGTCCTGGTAACTGTGGTTTAGATTCGGATGGCGAATTTGAAGTGCCGACTTCAGCATTGTACAAGAAAGCGGTGAGAAAAGAAAGCGTTAAGATCACAAGACAGAGTACGCGTAGGGAAGTGTGTTGTAGGATGACTTTAAGAGCACGCAAAAATTCTTCAGTTGGAGTATCACAGTCTGAAGACAGTGATGATTCATCGTGTATGCCTAAAAGAACAACAGGCAAGTAATTTCTGTTCATTGTATTTATCTCTTTAGCTGTTGGTCATGAAATTTAAACCATTTTACTTACTGCCTATTCGCCATATTTTAGGATGATTACTATGAGTATTAATGATTTTCGCTCAGTGTTAAGTTACTATGAGAAGATGAGATTAGACAAAAGCATTATTGCTAATTATAAACGTTGTTGTTTGAGTTTATGATGCAATAACAAGTCAAATCGTTGGGCCCTGATATGATAAATTATAACTTAGTGCCCCAAATTCACTGAACATATTTAAACGTCAATGGATTTCATGCCATTCTCCACCAAGTTAAGGCAAGACCCTGCCTATGTAGGTACACCATTCCGCACCAAAAGAAAAACTGGGTTAAAAAAATGCAATTTTGTTCCTTTCCCTTGGATGAAAATGGTCCTGTAGGCCAAAGCAATCTCATCCTTGAGTTAATTCAACGAGCAATCTTCCTTTGAATACCCTTACATAGGTGTACAATGTGATTAAGCTTAAATGACATGGTTGTGGCTTTTCGGCTGGTATCATTTGAGACTCTGTGTTAAGTTTAGAAGAAGCCTACCTTTCATTGAGCAGGAAAGATTATACCATCCTCAACCACTTCTTATGCTATGTCACTAACAGACATCACCTATACCCCATTGTTCAGCTGATGTGGCTGCATCAGATTTTCATTGCATTTGGGAGTAAGCAATGTTTAAGGATTTGGTCCCCACGTACACCCTCGTACTTCAATGTGATAGGTAAATGACAGTGTTATACTTCCTGTGGTAGTCTACCATTTAAGGTAGATTTTGGATGGACACAACTGATCATTGATGCACTTTTCTCTGCTCCATCCATAGAGGTACAACTTGACACACCACCGTACATTAAAGTTCTTCAATTCAGAATACTTATTCTCTCCCCTCATTCTGTTCAACATGCTTATTAATTTCCTTCCTCCACCTTGTTTACATAACATTTCCACCTATATCACAGTCTTATGTTATATGGTAGGTTTTTGGATGGAAGGAGACAACACACCTACCTTTCATTGGCTCACTTTAAAAGATTCAACCCAACAATCTAATGAATCCTCTTTCAATTTTGCTTAATTTCTTCCTCCATTCCATACAGTATTACTCTTCTTTTCCTTTCTGTACCTCGCCTACCAAATGTTATCCCCTCTATCATAGTCTCCGCAGGTCTCCTGCTAGTAGTGTTCTGGAATGCCCTTTACTTGTGGTGCTGAGATAGAATATTTTGTTATCTTTATACTCTATTCTCTATTAGCAGTTCTTTTGCTTACATTATTGCACTGTATGGAATACAACAATCTGTAGCTCTTAAATATCAAAATGAAAAAGCGTAGCTACCTTTATCGCCCTAAATTCCAATTTTGCACCACACAACCTAGATTTGGTTAGGATATCTGAATCATATGATTGATGATGCAGATCTTATTTTAAAGGAATGTAATTGATTTACAGAGAAGCAAGGAGACCAGCACCTCTCCCAATGATTTGATTGTACCCCACCAAGCAACATTCTTCTCCAAAACCCACTAAATGAGACTAATGTTATGTGAACTGACCATTACATGAAACAATCAGTCTACTTCACTTAATTCTTGCATTGTCCCTCTGTCTTAAACCCCCATCGAACTTGCATGAAATCTTCAAATATTCAAGGCAATCTGTGCACCCAACAGTCTCTTCTCCGACCTGCTTCTTACGGTGTAACTGCCATCTTTTTCAACCTGTCACTTCGATGACTCCAAAATACCAACACTAAAAGCTATTTCTTTGCCACCTGCACCTCGTAAACCTTATCTGTTGCTTCTCCATTAACTTCTGTCTTGCCTTCTAGGTGGGTGAATGCACCACCAACCTTACCACATGAATTCTCTACTGGATATGGTAGCTTTTGAATGAACACAAGAGTATATAACTGTGCAACAATGAATTTACTTGTCTCTCCTAACAAAACACGACCTGACATCTCGTACTACAGTAAGTCCCTCTTCATTTCACACTTCCTTTCTCCCTTCATTCCATCCAACATGCCCCTATCCCATTCCAACCCTTCCCTTGTTTGCTTTACAGTCTCCTTTCTATCACGACCTTTTACGTTCAAATACGAATCAGAATGCTCTGCATCCATCTTTCCTGTCTCCTTTGGATTTCTCTCTTCTCCCCCACCACACCACCACTTCCTAATTTGTATTCCTTTCTGACCACTTGATCTTATCTATCCTTCTCCACAACCACATTTCAAAAACCTTGAATCTATGCCTAGCATCTTGCCTCAATGACCATGTTTCCACACC
Organism: Hetaerina americana; assembly: GCF_022747635.1. Taxonomy (NCBI): domain Eukaryota; kingdom Metazoa; phylum Arthropoda; class Insecta; order Odonata; family Calopterygidae; genus Hetaerina; species Hetaerina americana. The sequence continues at coordinate 23,180,353 of NW_027286069.1, forward strand.
ACCCTCGACATTAAAGTTTTGAAGAGACTTATCGTAACATTAATACTCAACATCCCTGTCATCAATGCTCATTATCTTCTTTTTTTAATGCACATCTTCCTTCTCCTTTTATCCCCACTGATTAGACCATCCTGAGCAAAAAAAAGCCAAGATAGTTAAAGAGTTCTACCTGCTCTAGTTTCTGCCTTCCTATTTTAATGTCATGCCCTGGATATCTACTAGTGTTTTATATTTTGTGATGTGTGGAAGTTAACCCTGACACCTCTGTCCCTACTCCTTGGACCATTTTGGTTCAAAACACTTACTATATACGTGAACTGTTCTACCTGCTGCTCAAGTTTATGAACTCCTATTTTATGAACTTAGCTTTTCTCTTTCTCAAAAACCCCATGTATTTATTCTCATCACACACGTATTGCATTGATTTTCCAATGTGTTTAGAAATGCTTGCAATCCTTTGGCTGACTGGCACATTCCCTGCCAACTTTCATTCCTATCTCCAGTTCTTCCCATGGCACATTCATCATTTCTCTTGCATATAAGTGGAAAAGCACTGGTGATAATGGACTACTCTGCCTCAAACCTCTTCCGAATATTGCCAGCATAAGTCCCCATCCATGACTCGAACCTGAGCAGTATGAGGCATGTACAAAGAGCAGATAAGCCTCCTAGCCCTCCAATCTACTTCTATATTTTGTGGTTTATTCATTCTGCCAATATCAATCCATTGAATTCCTTCTCGAAATCTACAAAACTAATTAATATATTATTTGTTTGTATTGTATTCTTTGTTTCTCTATAAGTGACCTCATTACTGCTGTGGTATCACTTGCGTCCCTCCCTTTCTTGGATCCAAATTGATCATCCCCTGCCCTGATCTCATTTGTCTGCATCATTTGCCCTGCTCTCCATTTTTTTAATGATGTTCCTGAGAAGAGCTCCATTCAAAATTAAACTTATTTTTCTTTATTTGGTACAAATGCCTTTACCTTTTTTTGGAATAGGAACTAACACTTGTGATTAAATCTTCCTGCCAAATTCTGCTCTCAAAAATGTAAAAATTAGACCAAAATTAGACTTCCTCCCTGCTTTTCCTGAGTAGTTCTGTGGGAATATTGTCTGCCTCCATGGCCTTATTTGGTTTCAATTCCTTTAATGACCTTTATACACGAATCTCACCATCCAGTATGCCTGGACATAAGTTATCCTTATCTACTTTATATTCTTTTTCTATGTCTAGCATTGCTGGCTTAATGTCTTAACTATATACTACCATGACTATTCCTTCCGTCTTTCTAGAATATGCCCAGGTTCAAATAATATTTTTCCTGACTTATCTTTCTTTGTTTACAATAATATTCCCTTCCTGCTTCTTGACGGTGCTTTCACCTTCCTGTACGGTGTACCTATTTTACTTTTTCTCATTAAACTTTCCATAGCCTTGAACTATGTCTTTCCTCATGCTCCTTTCACCCTCTGCGTTTTGCACCTCAGTTTATTATTTAGGTCTTTAATTTTGCTTCTACCTAACTCAATCTTTTAACTAAATGTTTATATTCTTCCAGTTCCTTCTCACATCTACCTTTCTAATCATCTTGTAGGTAATCCATGGTTTCCTTGAGCTTTTGTTATTTACTATTCCTATAATTTCTCTTGCAGCTCTCGATATCCCATTTCTGATATGATGCCATTTTTCCCCTCTAGTATTCAGCTTCCTTTTTTCGATCATGATTTTCTGTAGAGCCAGCTGATACATCTTCTTTGTCAATCCATTTAATGCCTTCAATCCATATAACTGTCCTCCCTGTTTTATCTTTTTGAATCATATGCTTTCATAATTGCTAAAATTTTGATCAGTCTGCATCCGCCCGTGGCGCACTGTGCAAATTGATTGCTCTGTTCATAAATCTGTGGTTAACCATAATATAGACTAACTGACATCTTCCTTAGTCCCCTAAAATTTGCTGAGAGAGGGTAAATGTAACCTAAGAAGTGATAATATATTAAAATTTAAATTTAACTGGTAATTTGTGTAATTTGAAGGCAGTGAAATAAGGGAAAATTGGGAAAATGTACAATTTACGAAGACAAATTGTCCACCCTCAGGGAGGAAATCCGGAGTGAAAAAGAAGGCTAACTTGAAGGAGCGCTCAGCGTCTCATCTGAAAACTCATCTGAAAACTTCTGAAAAAATAAGTAAGTTGAGCTTCTTATGAAAATTGTGCAGATTTTGTGATGTAATTAAGACCATTTGAATTTCCCCTGTAACCCTCTTCCTTCCACATCTTACACTTAATCCATTTTAATGTTTTCCGTTCTTCTTCACACAGGCATTGTGAGCTTAATCAACAAAGTTTTCCCTATTAAACACTTATGTTATAACCAACTGTGGAATAATTTATCAGTGTTTTATTTTGAAAGTGAGAAAATGACTTTTTAAGAAAATTTTCCTTAGTCCTTTAATGTAAAGACTGAAAATTTTGTCTGATATAAATTTTAATATGCTGTCCATGGTTATCAAACCCTCTGTGCTATTCTTATTTAGATTGGAGATAGATGAACAAATACAAACGTGAATTTGAATTATTAAAGAAAACTTAGTTCCCTTTACTGATTTAATAATTTCTACTAATATCCTTGAGTTATTCTTTCATCACTGTCACCTCCAGGTGTACCTTTTCTGCTCCTTAAAGTTATATTTCGTCCTTCTGTGAGGTTCTATCACTGCATTCAGCCATGATTTTTTCAGCCTGTTGTCTTTCTTTTTGTTTCTCCGTGACTATTTACTTTTCTCTCATGAATGTATTTGGCGACTTAAACTCTCGATTCATTCTTATAGCGCGACCAAATCAGCTAAGCATACTCTCTTGTACTCCTTGTAGTTTCTGGTGTGATTTAGTGTAACCAGAGGTCAAATAATTGCAGTATCTCACTCGGTGAATGAATTTATCTCCAACTAGATACTTGTATTTACTGCATAATTTTCACGTATGTAACAAGTCCAAGCGTTGTCCAATGCATAAAATTTTATCAAGGAAGAAAGGGAACAGGGGGAAGTACAAATATTGGTTCAAGTTTTGAATAATTGATTGCTAAACATCCCAAGTGTGTAACCAGCACTTATCATTGGAACAGTTAACCTCCATGCTAATGCAAACATTGTCTTCCCTTGGGTGGAAAATGAGCATAATGCATATTTTGCATTGCATTGAAAATGAGTGTATAAAATTGCAAACATGCAAAATAATGTTTTTTTATTCAATGTCTTGACAAAATGGATTAAAGTTCACTGCATGCTTGACTCAACAAATCATAATTTTTTTTAATTTTCAGGTCAACCAAAGACTAAGAAAATGGAATCCAAGAAGGCAGGCAATAAAGTTGTCAAACAAAGACACAATGTGAGCGCAAGCCAACGAAGTGCGGCCCGAATTGTACGTCGGGCATGCCAGAAAAGATCTGTGGATAAAAGGGTTATAAATTCGAGCCCGCCAATCATAAGTACCTCGGATGATGTGATAATTTTGTCGGAGAAGCTTGGAAGTGGAGAAACGAAGAAAATTGTCATAAGTAAGTATGAATTTGTGATATCGGTGCAAAAAAAAAAAACTGCCTGGCAAAAATTCCTCAGTCAACCCACAGCTGACTTGAAAGAAAATACATTCTGGTGAATGAAAAGTAGATTTTTGTAGTTAAAATCCATCAGCGTTGAAATAAGAATACTGAACCTCCTGTGAATTATCGGAGTGTGTTGCTTATCTTCTCTTGCAAAAAATATTCTGTGTAGACTATATTCTAACTTGATTTGACATGGGAAAGTAAAACTCGACATCTCAGTAGCCAATCAATTTCTTTTGAAAGCCAATTTTAGCCATATCATCTAATATGCTTTGCATTAACAGAATTTCTAATATAATATGAGCACTGGAGGGCTGAAATTTTGACGTTAACAGCAAGACTTTTGAAGTTAAAACTTGAATATCTACTACTAACTACTTACTTGAATATCATTGGCATGAGCCAGTAAAATCTACAAGGACATCTAGGTGACAGTGGAGAAATAGGTGTGGAGTGATAAAAAAGTCTGCAATATTCACAAGTGTCTCTTTGTGTGCAATCAAAGTGTCTCATAGCAGTTATTTTTTTTCAGTTTTTCCTACAATGTGATTTCATTGACCTTTTTTCAAGTCTTTAACACTTTCAATAGATCATGCAATTGAAAGTACTGCTCCAATTTCATTTAACAACTTTCATCTAGTGTTCAAAGTCGGATATGAATCATTTGCCATCTTGCCTAATTTAAGTTTTACTTGGAATTCTCTTATGATAAGTATAAAAAGGATTTTTCGGTTCAACGAAATAATTTAGTGACCCAAGGTCATGCTGTTCATAATCATTTATTTATTTTCCATTAGTCCGAAAACAGCACTTCGACCTTTACATTGGGCTTTGAACATTGATATAACAATTTGACAATTACATACACCCAAGCCCTAGGTGGAGGAAAAACTAACTAGGCGGGAATCGAACCCACAACCCCTGGGTTGGCAGACAAGGACGTTACCCTGCCACCACCCGGGCCGGCATGCATGATAAGCAAATAATGCATTTCATAATGGCATTATGATTATTCAAAGCATCAAAACCATGGTCATGTGTTAACGAAATTATTTTCATGTAATTGCTGTTTTTTAACCTTTATCAATAGATGCTGTGGTAATAGCGGTGTTTGTTTGATAATGGACTGATACCGCTGTTGAGCATTTATAAGTATTTCTTGATTAACCCTAGATTCATAAACTATATTTACGGTTACATTGTTCATAAAATGTCTCCGATACACCTTACTTTTAAGGTCACCTAATTTAAGTATTACGGGAGATATTAATAATAATCTACAAATATTAGTTAGAAACAACTTTTATCGACGATTTAAACGTGAAAAAAATTGAAAGCTGAAGCTTGAATCCAATTGTTATCTTAATCTTCCTTTAAATTGTTTTCTCCTTAAAACATAATGCAGACGTGACAATTTTTTTCCGCATTTTTTACCAACCAAACTTCAATTAAGTGAGAATTCTAAAAAAGATGATAGTGTAAAAGTCCCCTGTGTCCATCCAAGACCTACCTTAACCAGTAGATTACCAGTAATAATAGGAATTCCTGGAAAGACAGTATTTCCCGACCTAAAGGTGCATTATGATTGTTCCTGTGAGAATTTTAAAAAAATGCTTGGATCAGACTGAAAATTATTTAAATGTTGACACTTTTCAGGAGGAAAATAGAATTGTTAAATTTATCAAAAATTAGCAACCATGTATTTATGTTCATAGTAGAATCTCAAAGATTCATCATCACTGCAGCTGAAATGTTTTAGTCAATGTGCCCAGCTAGTTATGCATTCTGTATGTCAATGTGTAGTCAGACTAAGATCCATTTCCGATTGCATTCAGAAGTTCTAGATGAACATGAACTCAAAGAAATACTCATATGTCAACGGAAATCTATATTAAATGTGATTTTGGGAGAAAAGAATAAATTATAAACTGTGCAAATAATTCATCACAATTTATCTACGGATTAAATCGACTGTAAGATCACTCGAAAGGAAATTACAAAGTCTAATCCTTTCCTTATCCCATTTGTTGATTCAGGGCCATCTTTTGTGAAACTGGCTCCACTTTTCTTGGCGAAAGAGGAACTTCAAAAGAAAAAATTTTTCTTGCAAAGCGGTGCTCCTGAGATTGTTGTTCGCAGAATGAAGGAGCAGAAGAGGTAAATATAATTTTTTTCCTCTCCTAGCCCACGTTTTACTTGGTGGTACTCAAAACTTAGTTTTGAGGTTTGCCTCAGAAGTTTTGGTTTGCAGATGTGGTCTTTACCCACCTTTGAAGACACTCTCACAGCCACCTAAGCTAAATGTTATTATGTGTGTACTGCTAAATCTTTATCCCTGATATTGGATGTTGTTGGTAACAAGAGTCGATGTTGTTTGTGTGATGTTCTGTATTCATTAACTTAGAAGATTTTCATGGGTAAATTAAAATTTTTAATTTTCCTATCATTCTCATTCATGGATGGTTGTCGATTTTTATCTCCTTAATTTTTTTTGCATGAGGCATTAGGGTCATAAAAAGATAAATTAAAAGTGCTTTGTCATCTTTGTCAAACTTTGTCATTTCCCATGTTTTCAGCCATTAGTGGTAGATATATTTCATAATTCTGTGTCTTTCATAATTTTCTGTGTGCCTTTTGCATTTTAGAATTGAAATAGAACTGGAGGAAGCGAGTGAATATCCCAGTGTCTCTCATACGCTGCAAAAAGATTCATCTTTCCCATGGTGCCTGGATAAGAATACAAAATTGACGAAGAAATTTTCATGGGTCCATGTTGATCACATTGAGGAGTCGGAAAGAATTTCCAGCATATCATCAAAAACGTTGTCCTTGGGAAATATTTCCGGCCTGCCATCATTCCTTGCTTCAATGCTTGTCTATTTAAGTAAGTTGCATGAACTTTTGACCTTTGGATTAACAGTTTCTGTCGAATTTGGAAGAAAAATCTTCTAAAAATAAGAAAATATTATTAAATATTCTTACATACTGGGTGGGGCAGAATGTGGACTCCCTGACTTGACTGGGAGTCCACATTCTGGGAGAATTGTAAAAAAAAACCAACCAAGATAATTAAGAAAAGTGTTTATATCTGAAAACTGCATCCCATGTTATTTTATTTTTATTAGGTTTTGAAAATTATTTTATCCAGGTGATGACCTTGGTGACTGATGCACGTGTTGAGTTGTTCAAAAAAGGTTTTCGAAAACTCTTCTCAGCATTTCTTGGGTTATTCCAGCGATGACATTAGTATTTGCCTCCTTAAGAGCTTCCAAGGTCCTTGGTTGAACTTTGTAAACCTCAGCTTTGAGATATTCCCGAAGAAAAAAAATCACATGGGCTCTAATCCGGGGGGGGGGGGCGAGGGGGCCATGAAACATCCCCTCGTAAGGAGATCAGGCGGCTGGGAAATTGTTCTTGCAGCATCTCACGGCAGCACTTGGAGTTCACAGTAACAATTCTGAACTTCTAAATTTAAAAAAGTCCAAGAATTCAAACCAAACTGTCACTTTGGGGCTATGAAGAGGTCTTGGATGAAGTTCACGAGGGTTGTCATTTGCCCAGTGATGAAAATTTTGCATATTTACTGAGCCGGAGAGGTGAGAATACGCTTCATCGCTAGACCACATGGCCCTCTGCGTCGCCACCATGCCATTATTTTTCTTAAATAATGTTTCCACATCAAAGCATGAATACTCACCAGGCCACTGCACGTTTACCAATGAAAATGGCGTCGTTTCCCCCAGCTAATGCCATTACTCCCACTCTGCTTATTCACCAGCGTGCTCTTAAGTGATTTTTTGAAACTAAGGAGTCCATTCTGTTCTGTCCTGTATAATAAAATATTCTACCAAGAAGGGTAATTTTTATCATGAATGATTACCCCTAGTGTTCGGCTATCCTTCATATCTGTCAATAGGTTTATTTCATGCTGGATTTCTTCAAATGTTCCCCTGCCTTTTTTTTGGTTGCTTTAGTCTGCAGTTTACTGTGATCCCTGACACCAAGGCCGAAAATGTTTGTGGCCAGTGTTTGGGATGTAAAAACACCACTGACTGCACAGCAGTGCAGCATCATGACTCTTGGATACAAATGGAAATTCCCATTTTTTCTCTCACAATGACTGTACAGTGGAGTCTCGTGCAATGAGTATAATTTGTTCGAGTCTTTCTTGTAAAGGGAAACACTATTTTAGTAAAATACCTTTTTGCATGTAAATTAAATGAATTATCTTAATGTATTCCATGCTGAAAAAAATCATTAATTATGTCCAAGGTTTATTGTATGAAATTATACATAAATACATTGTTTAGGATTGTGCTTCTTGTTGATCTTTTCTTCTATCGTGAAATGAAGTAACTCATAACGTTGAACATAGCTTGTAAAAATAATAGAGAATCAAAAATAATAGTTAGTTATTCATGATATGTACTTAATTTCTTTTTACTAGAATGTTGACTGGAGACACCTGTTTCACCATTTTGTCACCACCTGTGAAATCATGGTGGAGGAATATTTAAAAAATTTAGGGTTACATGTCGACCAGCATTTTTAGTGGGATGAACATATCTCCCAGGTATAATAGAAAATTGATTCAGTCAATATCCAGGTACCTGTTTTTAAACACACAGTAAGTTAAGATGCCCCAAACATATTGTATTATGGCTTGTTTTACTTTGTGAATCGGGGAACATTATCCTGATTAAGTCAAGTATTTTAGCCTCATGAAAAAATAGTAAGACTTCACCTCATCATGCACAATGTCGACCTCGTTAAATATCTATCTATATCTATCATGCTGTGACTTGTGTTAAGAAAAACAAGAGTGATTATGCACTGAATAATATGTATCACTGTCACAAAACCAGAAGATGTTAAGGTACAGAAAACATGCATGTGAATACATATACATGTGAAAACATCCCACCTGTCTATGGTTGCTAAATGACCAGCATCAATGTGCACAAAATTGTTTTAAAAAATCTTCTTAACCGTTGAAAAAAATGAGACAAGTTCAATATTGAAGGAGAATCTATTTTCATATCTGACTGATTAGTGTCATTGTAGTGTAAATGAATATTTATGTAAAATTTAAGTGTATATCGGTTTCCTGTCATAACTATTTGGTAATTATGTCATCTATATCCCATTGATTTGTCCTGTACACCTGTCATGTATTCTTAATACTGTACACTGTGTCTGCTGGACAACTAAATGTGTAAATGAAAAAGAAAAACTTTGTTCCAATCCACCACTTTATTTCAGGTACGACTAGTTTCGACGCTACGGCGTCATCCTCAGGTACCCCCGTATGCCGTAGCGTCAAAACTAGTCGTACCTGAAATAAAGTGGTGGATTGGAACAAAGTTTTTCTTTTTCATTTATTAAAATGAATTTCCACAAAGTTGAGGCTGAAACTATTGAGATAACTAAAGGTGTTATTATTATTATTAAGTTAATCACCATTGTTCCTGTTCTCTTTGACTGAGTTACTCCATTATTAGGTTGAAGTTAATTGCATTTTGCTCATCTTGTCTTTTGTTTCTCCTTGTTAACAGGACCACCCATTCCAAGCATCACCTCACCAGAGCGTAGCCCTGTTTTGTCACCCAATGAAGATGGTCTGATGTCTCATTGTTTCTGCGTAGGGGTGTCCCCTGACCCTGCTAATGGGAAATCTCACGAGTACAGTGCATCGGACGTGGAGATGTTTGAAAGGGTGCATGCCTGGCTCATGAGGTCCCTCCTCCCTCCTGGGGTTGCCTTCAAGATGTGTGTCGATTTGACCTCCTTCCTGCCGATACCCACATCTTCTGGATTTCACAACAATCACATTGTGGCGATACCATCCAATAGCTTGGGTCCGCTCCTGAGGAAGCAGATGCTCTTGAAGCTCAAAGAAGAATATCCGTCATTCCCTGTGAACAGAAGGTACCAGATGTTTTATCAGCGGAAAAAGTGTGCTGGCGGACTCCATTCTTACGGTGAACTCCCAGTTGGGAATGTGATAACGCTTGATTCTACGTCTCCAACCCGCGAGAATGGCAAGTTCAGCCATAACAAGGTCGAATCCAATGGCATCAACGAGATGATGACGCCCATTGCCTTGCGAAGGTCAAGGAGAAGGAATAACAATGATGAACCCACTTCTCAAGCTGAAGTTAAGAGTTTGGCAGACATCTCCTCTGACGTTGGCGGTAGTTCAGTGCTATCGATTAATGACACGGCAGTGAAGGCAACATGTAGTTCATTGCTGTCATCTGAGTGCTGGAGTGATATATTTGCCCCAGCCTCTTACATGGATGCATGTTCCCTTGGAAGAAATCTTAAAACTTTGGATAAGCTAAAAAGTTGGTTAGAAAATTGGGCAAGGAGGAGTTCCTTGAAGGGTTCCTCTAGAAACAAAAAAAAAAGTGGTCTCAGTGATTCTGAAGAAGGTATGTATTACTGTGTGTCCATATGAGTCGTGAATAGTTTTTAAATGTGAAACAAAACCCACCTTAACTTGAAGATTACCAAAGAAACAGTGAAGAATGAACATGATAAAGTAACAGTGGGTGGTATTTTATGTATATTTCTTGCATGTAGACGATGGTGCATTTTCTAAGTAGTGGTCTCATTCCCCACAAATTTATCTAGTGAGAAAAAAACTCAATTTTTGGAGCCATCGTTTTTAAAATTCACTTTTTTGTTATTTTCCTTTGAAGCTAAATTAATTTTTTTTTTAAACTGTATCATTACAAAGGGGTATTGTAAACTTTTTTTGATGGCTACTACTAAAAAAATAATCAAGATAGAAATTTAATTTATCCTCAAGACTTTTCTGCATAGTCTGCACATTCAGAGTGATGTACATTTCCCTTTCCAGAAGTTCATTTCTTTATCAAAGTACTACCATTGGGAATAAGTAGGGTGTCCTTTAACTGTTCACTTAAAGTCAATGTGACACAAATGCTATCATGATTATTTTTTTCGATGAGAGGGTATTTTTTTCAATGCCAGATCTTCCCTGAAAACCACAATGTCCAGGGAAAAGAATTGGACCCCCCTTGTGAGACATTATCTAAATTTATTACTAAAAATAATCAAGACAGGCAGTTAATTTTTATTTTTTTATTCTCAAGGCTTATCTGCATAGTCACCATCCAGAGTTGTACATTTCTCCCAGTGTTTCTTGACCTTCTGAAGGTCATCATTGTAGAACTCAAGCGGTTATCGTCGAAAACCATTTTTTTCCACCTCTTGAATGGCATCGTTTGTGTTGCCAAATGTCTGACTCTGCAAAAGCTTTTTGAGTTCTAATGTTGAGAGAAAGTCAATTGTGGTGAGATTAGGAAAATAGGGTGGATGTGATACCATTTCAAAACCGCATCCCTTCGATAGTGTGTCGTCTAGTGGTCATGACTGAGGGTCGCATCACGATTGCAGGTTTCGTCATGTTTGCTTCAGTCCTGAAATCCAGTTGCTGACACCTTTGAAATGTGCATTACTTTAAGAATAATTTTCCACACACTGTCGTATCTAAGACCGGTCTCATTCATGATCATTTGAATGGTTTCTCTTATGTCTAATAGGATAAAGTCCTCCACTTTCTACTCTGTGGGATATATAATGGCCTATCATTTCTATGAACAGCTATCATATCATTATTGATTTTCCAGACATTGTAACCTTTCAAATGAAGGAACTCAATCACCTCTATCTTCTCTGTGAGTTAATCTATGGCTTCCTGTAACAAAACAAATCAACATTAATAGCTATAATTTACAAAATTTGATATTCGATACTTTAGTACCCTGCAAGCAACTGCTAGGGTGTGTGGCATTGGGTGAATACACGCCAGCCTAATTTTGACTCAAATATGGTGCTACCATGGTCAGACAATGTAATTCTGATCCCTTATTGTTCGTGGAGAAAATTACATCTTAAATCTACCTGTTCTACACTTAATCTCTCTAATTTTACTGACATGATCTCTCCTACCGTTTTACGATGGGGGTAATAATACAATTTCAACATCACTGCTAAAGAGACCTCCTTCCAACTTATGCAAGAGCTTCAATCTGTAATTTAACCTTCGCTCTGTGAGTGATTCCCAGGTTAGCTGCTCTAATATTTTCGATACACTACTAAGTTTATCATAACAACGTTTAACAAATCTAGCGGGGATCGAGATGGTGCGGGGGCTAACGTACTGGCTTCCCACCCTGAGGGCGCGGGTTCAAATCCCGGCGGTGTTGAATATTTTTCAGAGGTATCTCGATCCCTACTTGAGGTGCTTTGTGGAGGGCACTTTGAGTGAGTACGCCGTCCGTCGGATGGGACGTTAAACTGCGGACCCCTTGGCGCCTTTCGTAAAGAGCAGGCTAATGCTGACGCCGGGTTTCTCTCCACCCTTCATCCTTTCCTGTCCATCCCCTATGGCGCAAATGACCTTAGCTGTCGGTCGCCTCCCCTTAAAACTACTACTACTACTACAAATCTAGCTCCTCTACGCTGCACGCGATCCAATTCAGCAATTAATCAAAATTCGTGAGGATCCAATATACTTGCATCATGTTCTAAAAAAGGCCTAACCGGCAAAAGATAACATTGCTCTTTTTCCTTCTTGTCACATTTCCCCAATGCTCTTCTAATAAATGCAAATTTTTCATTAGCTTGTCCACTTATTCTCTGTATGTGTTTCACTCAGGAGAGGTCATGAGTAAGGGTAATGCCTAGGTATTGAATTGAGTCTACATATTCCATTTTGGTGTTCCTTATACAGTAGGCATTCAGGAGGGAATCTCTCTTAAATTCCTCAATATGCACTTTTTTCTAAGTTAAAATCAAATGGCCAAGTGTGGCACCAGTATTGGAAAGTATTAAGATCATTAGAGAAAGCTGCTGGGTCCTTAGGATTATGAATATCACAGTAAATCACTGCATCGTCGGCAAATACACGTAGATTACTAGTGACTACGGAGTCAATGTCGTTAACGTTAAGTAGGAATTGAAGAGATCTGATAACAATTCCCTGGGGGAAAACATTAAGTGCATACGGATCAATGAATGTGAAGAATGAATTTCATGCAGATGTATCAGTCATTTATTAGTAATTATTACAAAAACCGATACCAACATACATTTGCTTTTTCCAGAGACATCCATTTTTCTAAAAATGACATAGTTTGGTTTAAGTTGTTCTTGGGTCTCTGGGTAACTGGTTGTCTACCAACAGATTCTAACTAGAGTGTTATAACTTAGATGTTTTTAACTTGACCTTGCTGCATTTTATTTGATTGCAATTGTTTATCTATTATAACAGTGGCATTTGCTGTTTAGATTAAGTAGTAAAAATTATTAAATCTGAATTTAGAACCCATGAAGAAGTCTAACATGAGATGTTGCTTATACCTATTTAAACTTCCCTATACTTTTTGCAGAAAGATAGTTGTAGAAACTCTTGTAAATTTTTCAAACTGATATCAGAGTATATTCTATTGTTTCAGGCTTCACTTCGTGGAAGTATTGATATCAGAGTATTTCAGCTCTGGTGTATAAGCAAGAATTCTTAATTAAGAGAATAGCTACAGTTATCTTTAAAATTTGTGCGTGCTATATTGGAAAAAAAGTATTTTCATTATGTTAGTTATGATCTTCCTAGTGTAAGAATTATTAAGAGTATATAAGTCAAAGAAGTGGGGGAAAAATGACGGTGAAGTCATTTTAATTTTTAACTCTGTGAGGTCACATGGAATAAAAGACCCTGTAGTAAATAGTTTGCCTTGTTAATAATGAATGCATATAGTATACAAACAAAAGGAAATGTCTTGACTGTTAAATTTACATAATTTTAGTATTCTTTAATTCATCCTGGTTTAAACCTTTATTTGATTAGTTGTAGTCCTATTTGCATATAAAGGTGTTCCTTATATTTACCTAGTTGTTCTGTATTATTTATGAATTCATTCAATGGTTTCTTTTCGTACATATCATTGTCATTTCTATTTATTTTAGATTATTCAAGCAGCATTGAATTCTGCAGTTCTGATGATGATGATGAGACAAAGGAAAATAAAAGCCTTCCTACTAATGTGGCTATCTTAATTGGCTCCTGTGGCTCTGGTAAAACCTCATCAGTGTATGCCCTAGCAAAGGAAATGAATTTCAAGGTAAATAGCTTTTGTTGCCATTTTAAGCTTAGCACAATTGTACTGATTAGTTCTTTAAATTTGGAATTCGTAATTGCTTTACATTTATTCCATATTTATCATTTTTCGTGCATCCTAAATTTTCATTATTCCTTCCCGTCGTCATTTAGTCACGATTAAATCATTTTAATTGTGTGGTTGAAATGCTGCAATTATAATTTGCCAATTGATGTTTCTCTAAAGTTTAATCTAGTATTATTTGTATGCTTGTTCAGCCAATATGCATTGCTTTGCTCAATGTTTAGCAATATATAATTGCTAAATGTTTTGATGTTTTTCGTTCACAAATGACTTCATTTCATTTTTATGCATTTTTGGAGAACTTTATTTCTGGTGTTGGGAAATTCACCATTATACTGTGATCACTTGATCCACATACATTTCCTTGCAACAGTTTTTTATTTGGCTATCACTAATCATGTACAATTTGGCAATGAGGCATTTGAAGTTTTTTTTTATCAGACGTCATCTCTTCTTATTCATGATGTTTTTTTTTAAAAATGTAATTATATGTAACTACTAAGAGCTAACATCTCATGACAATGCAGTATCTCTGCCATTGTTCAGTTTGCCCTAAGACTTGGATTAGTCTGAAAGTCTTGAGATCTCATCGTACATGTTGATAGCTGTTTGGCCATTTTCTCTCAAGCAAAAGTAGTCCCTGGATCGGAAACTATACCTGCATCCTTTCTTAAATAGAATTAAGCTGTTAATTAGAGCTTTAAGATAACAATAATAGCACAACGATCACATAATATTCCAAATTCAATATCATGCCACTGCTTTAATAGTTTAGAAGTTTGATTCAATACAGAATGATCTTAATTCATTATTTTCATTTGCATAACTTGTTACCCAAGCATATAATCTTTTGTTATGTCGTTAGCCTAATGTATAATATGCATGCGTGAGAAGTTTGGCAGATTTAACCTGATTATTCTTCCAACAGCAGACTTTGCAAGTTTAACATGTTCAGTTTGCATTTGGTAATTATGGAGGTGACACCCAACAAGCTATATGTTATGCGAAAAATTTCCTCATGTTTGAACAATAATGTGACATTCATTTAAATTTTTGCTTAAATTATGTGAATAAAAAAATCTATGATGTTATCATGGTTAGGTTTCCTGCAGGGAAGCATTTGATAGTGCTCTGGGATTGGAATGTAATGGTAGAGGAAGGAAGAGATGACGATGAGGTGGGGGACAACCATTTAGGTACAAGGAATGGCCGCCGGAAGAAAGCAATTCAGTTCTACAGGAGACAGGGGTTAGTCATGATGAGCACTTGGTTTTTAGACACCACAAAAGGCATCGGTAAACATGGAAAATGCCAGGAGACTCGGAAAGGTATCAGTTAGATTATATTCTGGTTAGGCACAGATTCAGGAACAGTGTGAGCAGCTTCCCTGGAGTGGATGTGGCCTCAGACCACAATTTATTTACTATGTGTAGCATCCAATTCAAAAAGATAAGGCAAGGAAGGCGATATAGGAAATGGAATGTGAAAGCATTGACTGGAATGACAAGGAATTAGTATTAGCCGGTTGTAGAGAAAATCATTAGTGGGGAAAGGAAAAATGGTGGCATATCAAGAGGGATGGAAGGAAAATATAGATGAACTAAAGAGAGTGATAAGAATATCTATGCAACGGTTATGTATTCCCAACAATGTTGAAAGGTTGCTTTTCATATGGATAAACAAAGCAATCGCAATTCTGCACTATTAACGAGAATATCATTCGTGAAAAGGCAAAGTGATTTTTGCCGACCTCGTTGGAAGATGTCAGGATCATCAAAGACCTAAGAAGTATTTAAGGGTAGCCTTGTGTGGTTCTAGAAGTTGAAGAGAAAAACTGGTTTCCACGGCATTTTGAGGCAAGGTGAAGCAGCAAGCTCTGAGTCAAAGGCAGCAGAGAACTTCATCAGCAACTTCAAGAAGCTAGTCGATTCTTAGGGTTACCTGCTACAACAGGTTTTTAATTGTGATGAAACTCTGGTCTCTTCTGGAAGAGGACTTCAAAGCAAACATATATTTGTTCATGTAACAACAGAGGAAAAAGCATTGCCCTGCCACTAGCCAATGAAAGGCCATCTCACGCTGATATTTTATGCCAATGTAAGTGGCAATTTGAAAACTAAACCCCTGCTTCTTTGCCATTCAGAAACTCCATTTGCCTTCAAGAAGTGTTAAGTCCAAAATAGCAGGCTAAATGTGGTGCGGTGATGGTGGGAAACCATTGAATCGTACAATGCATATGAAGCATCACCCTAATAAGGCAGTTGCTATGCTCACTACTAATTTATTTACTGAAAGTTATGTATCGCATTTTCATTGCATTTTGAATAGCCAAGAAAAAAATGTCTCTGGACGGCTTTCTGGAAAAAATCTAATAGGAGTGCAGGATATATAATAAACTTAATTATTTTGATTCATTTTTTCTGCTAATTGAATTTGCATTCCAGGTTGGTTCAATCTGTGATAGAAGAGTAGATGGAGATGACTCATTCTCTGTCACATTGTACATTGTGAAGAATTGCTTTAATTCCAAAGAAACTGTGGTAATTAGGCAGTGGCTATGCTTGTGCTACCAAATTATTGTATGCAAATAATATTTTACCACTTGTTTTCACTCTAGAATTTTACCAAGTCAAAAGATTCGGTTACTATAGCTATGGACCCATTGTTTAATTAAGCTTTGTAATGTTAGCATAGAAGCTGGTATCAGTTATTCTAATGAGTATCTATAGTGTTTTTTTTGTGGGACATCAGATATTAAGTAGAATAATCATCCTACCAGTGGTAAAAAAAATTCTCAAATTACATGGAAGGAAATGTTGGATTGAAAATTTTTTAATTTGCTGCATTTCCTGGCTCAATGTTCAAAGTGCTAAGCAATGTTTTTTTTTCCAACAGGTATTGGAAATAAATGCTTCATCCAAACGGTCAGGGAAGTATATATTAGCTACTGTAAAGGAGGCAACAAGGTCTTATCAAGTAATGTCTTCCGGTGGTCCAAGCTCTTCTGCTTCAATCGGGTCCTTCTTCAAGAAATCATCTCAAAATAGTAAGCCAAAGATGTTTTGATAATGTTTAACAGAATTAATTTCAGGTGTATAAAGAAAGTTATTGGGCATAGAAGCTAAAAGAAATCCTTAATCATGATGGCCAAAGTCAAGTCTCAATTGACATAACCGGGATCAGTTATGTTACAGCAATTGAACTTATTATATTTTCAGGAACTATTGAAAATATGGCTTTGGGTAATGGCTAATGCGCTGGACTCCCAATGATAATTGTGAGATATTATTGTGACTATGTTTGGCTCTACCATTGGAGTAATTTCATCATTTTTTTCTTTTTTATTTTCTCACCACATCACAGTAATTTCTTTTGTAAATAAAATATATTTGAATTAGTTAATGAAGCCAAAAATGGCCAAGTTTTTATCCAATAACCCAAGGGGACCATAATTTAAGATTCGCTAGCATTCTTCAATCATTCTGGTTTCCACAGGCCATAAAAAGTATTGTATAATAATATGGGATTGTATTAAAATTATGATATTAAATATTATGAATTTCTAAAAAAATAATACAAGGTGCGGCCCAGTAACTTCCTTTTTTCAAACACAAAACACTTTCAAAAAAGGAAGTTATGTTGCCACACCCTGTATTTATAATTGTTCTAAAAAATATTGCTAGTCATATAAATCAAAAGTGCATATTGACTCTGTTAAATGATGAGATCTTTTCTGAAGACTGAATCATCTTTTTTCTAGAAACGAATGATTCCATTGAAAGGAAGACTCTTTCAAAAGATACTAAATCCAGCGGAAAGGCTTCTTCAGCAATGTCATTAATTTTTGTTGAAGATGTAAGTACCTACTTGAACTTTTTCACTTATTTGGTTTTGATTGAATCACATTCATGCATAATTAAGAAATTATTCAATTTTTGTTAAAATTAAATAGTATTGCTGTATTTTTGTGTGAAAACAAGTGTATGAGGCTGTCAATTATATATTCTGTGTTGTTGGTAATATTCGTTCTACAATAATTTTCCATTTAAGGTGGACGTAGTGTTTGAAAATGAAGATGAAGGTTTCATTGGGGCCCTAACTTCACTGACAACTTCTACAAAAAGGCCGGTCATTCTAGAAGTCCATACATCTAAGCCTCTTCGAATGGGAACAACAAATAACTGGCTCTTGGAAGAAATCTTGACTGAGTCGTGTCCTCATTTGATCAACTTCTTAGCCAAGCAGAATCGAACTCCACTCATATTGCCATTTGAGCGCAGTCGCAACAATATGTATGCAGGTAACTATATGACCATCTGTTAGAAATAGCTATGTATGTATCTTATCAATCATTATAATTACAGGACAATGCAATGCAGTGATTTAAAAGTGTAATAATCATTTTCCTAGTCTAGAAAAATGATTTTTACTCTTTGAAATTGTTGCGTTTTAATGTGAGTTAGCTGATGACTACACTTAAGTTATTGTTGCAGAATCTCCCTCAGTATCTTTGAATTAAAGGATAATTAGATGATCTTTGGTATGACTTTATGGAATCGATTCATATTGGAATGAAAAACTATAATTTAGTGTTATGCAAAGTATTTTATTTAGGAGGGATCCTGGTTTTGATGCCTAAAGTCATCTTCAGAAAATGCCCCTCTATCCCACCTTGGTCAAGCATCTATCAATGTAAGTTACATTCAGTTAGGGAACAGAGAGTTAGCAAGGGTAGGGAGGTTGGGTCAGTTAAGCATCTGAGGAGTCCTTCAGGGAAGGGTGGTTGGAGGAGGACCACTATAAGGGAGCATCCATTTTGAAGGGTGAAGATATTTTGGGGGGGGGGGGAGGTAGCTGTTCATTGACAATATATAATATATATTTCGGAGGTCAAGGGAGAGGGTGTTGAAGCAGAGGGGGGTTGTTCTATCAGGAACAAAAGTGTTGGATAGTGGAAGGTTTTGAAGGGGATAGTAAGAGGTGTGTAAAAAGTCCTCTCCTTTGAGCATTCACTATTTAAAATTGCCAATTCCTCTGTTTATTTTCACCTTACCTAATTTCAAATGTAAAGTTACTGCAAAACATTGTTTGTCCTGGAAGTTTTCAATTAGATGAGATTATCTGTTAAGTTAGATTTTCAATTCAATGATTCGTAGGTTGTTTGACATTCTGATGTTCAAAACCAAATTCAAACGAGAATTCTGTGGGATTAAAGTTATAGTTAAGAAGACTGCAGTGAGGTGTATGTTGAAAAATTGAAACATTAGAAAACTAAAAAAAAACTGGCAGTCTTAGACATTTATAAAATCCAATTGGGACAAGGTTCTACCGGCCAAATGGTGGAGAATCCTATATTTGGATGATGTGACTCGCAAATTTTGCAAGAAGAAGCTAACATGAGATAAAAATGCCATATTATGATAAATTGAGCCACAGGAGCTTGCTTACTCTCCCTCTAAATTGACAAAATTCCAAATTAAGGGAAACAGTTGAGTATATCAAAAGGAGCACCCAGGTAGTAGAAGGAACGAGAAGTCAAGAACATATTTTACAACACATTCAATAGAACACAACCACAATAGTGTCTTTAAATTTGAAATTTTATGAGAGGCAAATAAATGATAGAAAGTGGACACATCATAGGAATTGGAAATTTTAATTAGTGTGTGCTCTTAAGGAGAATATTGTCAATGGCTTATTGTACACCCCTCCCAACTCCCCAACACCTCTGCTCTTGATAGAACAACCCCTCTCTGCTTCCCTCACTTTCTCCCTCTATCCCACCTTCATCGAGATATGTAAAGGGTCTTACATTATTGTCAGTGTTTAGCTTACCACCCGCCCCCACATTATCCCATTCCCTCAAGCACTTAATTCCTTGCTGACCTTCCTACCTTCCCGTGCCCTTTACCAGATAATAACGCATGTAGAGATGGATGCCTGTAAGAGTTGATACCTTAAGATGATGTTAATCATCTTCAGGTATCAACTCTTGATGAAGTTGATGAAAAGTCAAGACCATGGTCCTATCCAGGTAAAACACTGTGTAATCACAAATTGATAGTTTTTCATTCTCTCAAGACAATTTGTTTCTGCTCATTTTTGGGGTCAATTAAGTATAACCATTCCCTTTCAAAAACTTGGCCCTGAAAGTGTACGCACTATGAAACTGAGGTGTAAGGAGACATAGTGGGTAGAGCATTTGGTGGTTGACCAAAGCTCTGCCTTATCATCAGGTAGCTAATGACCTGGCTATTAGGGGAGGTAACCGAAAGCTAAGGTCATTTACACCATTAGGGTTAGGTGGGTAATTTGGTAGGGATAAGATTTTCAGGGAATTGAAAGAGGTAGGAGAGAATTTGGTGTCAGCATTAGCCTACTCTCCTGGCGAAAGACACCAAGGAGCCACTTAATACCTCAATTAAGAGATCAGGATATCACTGAATAAGATTCTGCCACCACCTGGTATTGAACTCAGGTCATCAGGGTGGGAAGCCAGTACATTTGCCACTGCACCATCCAGATCCCCATTTAATTTAGTTCTGGGTTTAAATCCAGGTGATACCTCTTGATATCCTTTGCTGAACTAGTCCTGTACAGGTGGCCCACCCACATGCCTGAGCCATGAGTTAGGCCCAACTTAGTCCACGGTATGAGCTTGGTAATGTTCAGCTTGGCCATGATGGGCATTCAGCCATGATATTCTCGAGAATATCATGGCTGATTTTAATATTTAACAATTTCAATTTATACCCCCTTTCATTATCTCTTTTATCAATCCTGCAGAAATCAACAATTTATGCTCCACTCAGCATAACTTATTCACACCCTCATATTATGTTTTGTTCTTTATGCCTAACTTTGTCTCAATTTTTTATTGTGGGTTGCCACTGACCTATATATTCATATATATTTCATGATAAGATTGATAATTTCTGTTTTATCTGCAGGCATAGCAGAAAAGGGCATGGCTGAACTATCACACATGTTGAAAATTTTAATGTTGTTATCTGTTTTTTTTCAGCATCATGCATCATTTTTGATTGTTATACTCATTGAATGTTTTTTAAATTTATTTTCAGAGGCTTTATTGCGTATTGCTTGCCTATCGGAAGGGGTGTGGGTGAGCAAAAAATGGTCTGAGACCTTATTCAAACACACGGCTGGTGATTTTCGCCGGGCTATTCAGGAGGCTCAATTTTGGGCAGGGAGTGTTGCTAGATCCTCAGTCCTTTTGGATAACCTCTCTCGTTACCCAAGAGAAGTAACGCAGAAGGGTGAGATTTTGGACAGTGATTCAGAAGATGTCATTCACAGACATGCTCCGGTCAACTTGTGTGGTTGTGTGGGAAAAAGAGCTTGTTCGTACCCATACTTGTGGATGTACAAGGATTATATTCAGGAGATATGGTTGAAGCTGGATCAAATTGTGGATACAGCATTGATGGCCATGCAGAATGCTGTCTATTCTAGAAGCAAATGTAAGTTCTTTTATTTTTTTCAGTTGGCTTAAAATAATAGTTCAGATTCAAATTACATTCTTCTTCCTGCAGTAGTTAAAATTTCATAATGAAATGCATAATGTTATCATATTTTGTTTGGATTAATTGGGATTTTCAATAATCACGTTAATTATATCCCTTTTATCCTGGATAATCAGTAGTATATATACCATACATTGTTTCATTGTGTGACCAAATTTACGCTTGCATAAACCATTTCAGTCCTCTTCTGTGCCTGCTCTGCTTTTGATTTCACTTTGCAAGGCTTTAGTAAGACCTGGTCAATTACTGTGGAAGCCTTGCCTCTCTCTTGCTCCCAGGCACGACTCGCATTCGAGTAGGCTGAGTCCCATAATTGCCAGGCCATCCTTAGCGACTTGGGTAAAATATTTGAGTTGGTTTCCCATTGTTTTCCTCAATAGTGGTTTTTAATTTGACATCATCACTCAATGGCCACTCCACTGGGGTCAGATGCCTTTGCAGCCGCTGCACTAAGAAACAGACGCTGCTCAGACTTACTTTCGTTTGGCTCCTCCCCTTTGGCCTATCTGACATGGTTGACCCTACCAGAAGCAATTATCTTTATTGCTGCCAGCACAGCTCTAGGGGTCATCGGAAGGCAGAAGCTCTTCCACATCGGCAAGGTCATAATCAAAAGTTGTGATGTAGCTCCAGAATACCATATCTTTGCCAAAGAATCTTGGCTCTTGGTCCCATGTACCCCATGAAGATTTCAGGGATAATTACATTGCCTCGATAGCTTAGTTGGGAGAGCATTGGCTGGGCAAGTTTAGGAGCATAACAACCCTGTATTACAGTAGAAATAACATGCACAGTACACCATAATAAACTCACTGTTGTTATTTGTGTCACAACAAATGTGTGTTGTGTATGTGTCACAACAAATGTTATTTTCCTCTCATCTCTCATGTGATTCTTTACCTTTCTTAAATCTCCTAGGTGATAAAGCATCTGATTCATTGAATTCTCCAGGATCATGTGAGAAGTCAGTGGTAATAGGTGGAAAAATTACCCTGAGAGACAACTCAATTATCATTTCACCTAGACGGGGGACACCACTGAAATCGTCTCCTTATGAGAAGCTTTCGATATCTAGTGGTAATATCAAAATTAAAACAGAGGAATTAAGTACCACAGACGTAAAATGTCGAGATTTACCCGTGAGACAAAGCCAGAGGGCCAACAAGGGCAACAGGCGATATATTCATTCCTTGGATCGTCATATGAAATTTAAACATGAAATGAATTCTTCCCCTATATCAATCAGTGCCCGACGAAAGATAGAGTTTATTTCTGAAAATACACCAGAAAGAATCGTGAAGGATACGAGTGAAAAATTGAATTCATTATCGAGTGGGCAGAAAAGTGTTGCAGAAAGACAAAATTTTTCCAAGAAGACAAGTATTGTGATTTTTAGTGATTATTTAGATTTACTCTGCACCTCGGATGTATTACTGAAGAAGTTCAACAATGCCGGAAACCTTGAAGTTGGCCAAAACCTGGTGTTTGAAATGGGAAACTTGGCAAATCTCATTAATATGTCAATGCAAGTCTCCACTTCCGAGAAAAGCCGGTGAGTTGTCACAGTGCATGTAAATTTTGTTTTTTTTTCTTCATGGTTTAAAATCTTGTCTGCTCTTTATTTCTTTCAAGTATGTCTTTGGAAACTAAATTTACAATAATCAGGAAAGAAAGATGTGTTAAATATTGCTTGATATTATGCTTACAGAATATTATTAAAAAATGAATTCATTTATTTAATTTATTAACAGTTTCCAAGCACAAGATAGAATGCTTCCTCTTCACTCATATAAATATATTAGTATGAATTTAATAAAATAATGAACTGGAGACAGATATGCAGTGATTAATAGTACTAGAGGTTCTAAAACAATGTAATAGTATGTATATTTTGTTTGAACCCAGCGGTGTTAATAGTTTTTAAAATAACTTGTAGACTTAGAAAAACTTGTATTGGTTAAACATTTAAGAGGATCAAAGAACCTCCAAGAGAATATAACTCATGCGTTAACTCGTGAATTCATATATAGCTCATGATATTCATTGAAAATGAAAATATAACTCATTGGCTTAAATTCGAGCAAAAAATTGATTTCATT
This sequence comes from Hetaerina americana, assembly GCF_022747635.1. Classification (NCBI taxonomy): domain Eukaryota; kingdom Metazoa; phylum Arthropoda; class Insecta; order Odonata; family Calopterygidae; genus Hetaerina; species Hetaerina americana. The sequence goes on from NW_027286069.1 coordinate 23,203,825, forward strand.
TACTCAGAGCTTTACAATCTAATTATTTTACGGAATAAAGTTTTGCATTATTTTTCATTCAAGTCGAAGGAAGTTTCTATTAATTATTATATGAAATTTTCTAAGTGATACCTGTCATAATCAAAGTACTTCCAAAGGTTTGTTGCCTATCAAATTCAGTGTGCTCCTGTTGGTAACCTGGCCTTTTTGGAGCATGAGGAAAGAAACTCTCTAAGGGAGTGTGTGAAAAATATTCTCATCAAATAATGCACATTATTTTCACCTTGATATTGTTGTCATAACATTCCACAGCTATGCATGAAAACATTAATTCAATTGTGAAAGATAAACAAAGAAACATCTAGCATGGTGTATTGTATGTATCTTTGTCACTTTTCATGTATTATTATAGTTAAAAGGAAATTGCTATAAGTTTTCCAGGTGGTTATATGCATTCAATTTACATTCACACATAAAATTTCACCCGTACATGTAAATACCATGTACATTTTTTTCATCTTTATATGTATTTACATGGCTTAGGAAGGGCTTAAATAGTTCTGCAGGTAAACTGTTCCAGTCAATGATAGTTTTGTTTGGAAATCATTTTTGGTTTACATTACTTCTTTGTACCTGGCTTTTCACTTCGTACTCGTACAAGTTATTTCTCCCTGTAAATTAAGGGTTTCCCATGTCCTTCCTTTAATTCTCTTCCCAAGCTTCATCTCCCTCTATGTATGTGGAACTTTCCACAGAGTCTGCTTCTTTTTTGGTTTTGGGTTTTAAACATTCCCTGCCCAGTATTTTTTTAATAAAATTTCTGTAACTTTCTCCATCCTCTTCTGCGACTCCCCAAGATATGTCTGGCAGCCTTTCTCTGTGCCTTCTCTAGATATGAAATAAGACCTTAACGTCGGTCCCATACTTCTGATGAGTGCTGTGAAATTGGTCTTACCTGGGACTTACAGGTATATGCCTATTCCTTAGTTGCTCTACTGCTCCCGGTGAGGTTTCTCATTACCCATTACAATATTTTGAAAGCTTTCTTAGCAATAAATTCCATGCTTGGCCCCCATCCCTTTCATTTTACCCCCTCATCTGGAGAGATAAAGACCTGATACCCACTTTCTCTCCGGACTTTCCGATTAAGGGGGACATTGTTTACTGTGGAAATACCGAGTGATGCATGAGCTATCAGAGTATAGCACTTGTGGGTCTTAAACATAGCAACAGTTAATCTCTCTCTACTTCAGTGTAGTATAATAATTTCGCTGCGTTACTTTTTTTTAAATTGCTTCAAAGCACAATGCCTACAAAAGGACAGTATGTTTGCTGTAACATGTATAATTTCCAGTAAATTATTATAAATGATAATGTTTTTACAGACATTTTTCATAAATTCTACATTTCTCATTGAAATAGCCCTGCAATTTTTGCATGAAATGAAGTGATTATGCACGGTACCCAAAGGGATAAATATGCGGGGGGTAGATGAATATAGTATGTGTATATATGTTTCACACAAAGAAATATGTTAGATATTTCAAAATTTTAAAGTTGTTGCGGTACCTAATTAATGATTATTTCAAGAACAAAGATTGCTATGTGGGATACTGTTCACTTAATATTCCATCTGGATAAATGTGTAAAATAAGATAATCTCAAGCTTAAGGAGAGTCAAACCCCCCTACCTCCCCGTTTGTTTAAAGAAATTATCTAAATCCTCAATCCAAGGTACATTTGATGGCTCTTTAAAATTTCTTATATTTCCCATTTTGAATCTATAGCATTTAATGTTAAACAGGTTTAGGATTTGGTTCACATTTCTAGGTCATCACGGAAGAAAATAATCTTTGCTTCTGCATTTATATATTTTTTAAGCCTTTGCCAATTCTATCATTTTGAAATGGTTTCTTTTGAAATATTCCAAAACCCACCTAACAGCACTGCATATTTGTGTGGAAACTTCACACAGTTTAACCTATGTTAACTTCCTAGTAGTAGTAGTGGTTTTGAGGGGAGGTGACAGACAGCTGAGGTAATTTGCGCCGTAGGGGATGGATAGGAAAGGAAGAAGGGTGGAGAGAAACCCGGCGTCGGCATTAGCCTACTCTTTACGAAAGGCGCCAAGGGGTCCGTAGGTTAACGTCCCATCCGACGGATGGCGTTCTCACTCAAAGTGCCCTCCACAAAGCACCTCAAGTAGGGATGGAGATACCTCTGAAAAATATTCAGCACCGCCGGGATTTGAACCCGGGCCCTCTGGGTGGGAAGCCAGTACGATAGCCACCTCACCATCTTGATCCCCTGTCAACTTCCTGTTCTCAATTTTAATCATAATGGACCATATTTTCAAATCGTTTCTCATTTTGAGTAGTTTATCAAATGATGACAGCAAACTTAACATGATTGGTTGTTTTTACCCCCCCCGGCTCAACTTATGTGAATTAGTAAATAGAAGAGAATTAAACATCTTTGTTTTTGAAATTATCGGAGCAGCATCATACTGGAGTTTTTTTTGCCAGTAGTATATAATATAATGCTTGAGGGAAATTCTTTTTATATGCTTGTTCAATTCACTTGCCTCATTTATTTTTTTTTAAACTCTTTTGGTCTTTTACTTACAAGTGGTTATTTTTTCTGTTGCAGGGAGATGGAAGCAAAGCAGGCAAAGGACTCATACACGGCGGCGCAATATCAGATGATTCTACCAATTGTGCCGGACTATTGGCTTTTAAATTGTCCAGTTTTGGCTATGGATGTGGCACCTCATATTAGGGAAACATGCAGGATCCTCGATGAGCTTACCAAGAGTGGAAAGACTCGGACTAGATTGTCTCACAGAATTCCTACAATCAATCGTATCGGACCAACTCTCAGAGAGGCCTTAATTAAGACCTTGGTTGATGATTCAAACATGAACGCTTTGCTTAAAGTCGAAGCTAATCCGCTCAAGAACAATGATGAATAAAATAAATGAGTTCATGCCAGTTAGATAGATTCATTTTTTTGTATTATATATTTTTATTATTAACTGAATGAAGGTTAACATTTAATGTATAGGTGATGTAATGCTCGTGGTTCAAATTTTCATATACTTAATAAAGTTCCAGGTAGGTTTTCTGTAGTGAAGATTTCATTTTTAATCAATTTTCGTAGCCATTAACAGCTAAATAATCATATTACACTAGTAGCCTGATGCTGACGCTAAGGAATGCCACCTGTTACAACCATAAGAAGTATATCTAGTCTTTGATTTTATGTCTTAACAAATGTCCAGGTTTTTATTTTTGGGTTGGAAATTCTTGGTCAAGTGGTACGTTTACATGCAATTTTTTTTTTAATGTCATATAATTTGAAGAGATAATTTTTGATGTTGGGGATATATAAATATATATTGCTTTAGAATAGTACGTGTGTGAAACAATGAATATTTTGTAAAAGAATTTCACCATTAAAGTTTTATAAAAAATAATCGAAAAATTCATTCAATTAAACTGATATTTATCATCTCAGCCGATTCCTCCCACCCTACGAACCAGAAAATGTTAGTAAGTCTTACTCGGATTCAATGATGCACCGACTTGCTAATTTACCCCTAACTATAAAAAATTTCAACCATGAGCTGGACACCATAAAATTAATAGCAGTATCCAATGGCTATAGTGTAAATATTGTCGCAAATCTCTTAAAGAAAAAATTAAAATCTAAAACTATTTCACAGTCATGCTCCCTTGCCCCCACACAATCAAAGCCCAAAAATTGGTGTCATCTACATCAATACCCTGCGAGCCACCAAAAAGGTGTGTGGCAGGGGGTGCAGCACCAGGAGTAAAGGGATGAGGGGGTTTGGGTTTTTCAAATGGATAGGGAAAGGTGGGCGAACCTGCAAAAAAAATGTATAAATATTCTAATATAACCATGCTCAATCGCTACCTTGTAGGTTTATACTTATTATATCTTCCTATACCTAATTTTACCTATTATGCCTTCTTGCTATTTAAATTCTAGCTTGCTCTTTATTGGATAAATTTCCTACTGCTTCCTAAGGTGCAATAATTTGTTAGAAGATAGTGTATGTATTTGCATTCGTGTCAAATGAAAGGATTTTTGCATGCGCCACTGTGGATATGGGTTTGCATGTATGTGTTGGTTATCTACATCTACATAATATGTCATGTATTGTTTGTAGGTCATCTTTCCTATAAGATTGCCTGAAAATGTAATAAAAGAAAGTTAAATATATCATTTCATAATCTGCATACCCTGGAAAAATCCTTTGCTGCAGAAAAGACAAACGAGAACCCCTCTTACAATCTGGCATTTATAAAGTGAAGTGTGATTCCTGTGGTATTTGGTGCATGGGCCAGGGCCGTAGAAATTTCAAGACTAGAATAAAAGAGTATGAAAGATGCCAGAGGACTTTTGATGAAACATCACTCCTAGCTAAGGATCTACTTCAATCATCCCACTCATTTAAATTTAATCCTGAGATGCTACACTACAAAAATAAGGGCAAAAGACGATATTTTAGAGCAACTTGGAATTGTAAAATTACATATGAATGTTCCACTTCAAATCCATGCTGAAAGGGCGTCGCCAGGGCACGGAGGAAGTGTTACAACATGCCGTGATGAGGGTGCGTTCTGGGCACCACCTTCCAGAAATATACGAGGCACGAATAACCTGCTGGCAGTGGGGTGTGAATGTGCAAGGGTGGTGCTTCAAAGGCCTTTGAATGAATGTATCAATTCTGACAAATTTTTATTTAATTGACTTAGTCCTACTACTTTTGGGACAGACGTTGTATTCCACTGAGATGTGGGTTGAAGAACTTTGAACATATTGCAGGGGCTAGGCAGTATTTCTGTGGAATGAATTAAGAGGTTAGAAAACTGTAAAGGAGGAATTTTGTCGGACTGATTCATGGCATTAATTAGAGAGCAAGGCTGTTGGAAGACTTGGTGTAATCAGATGAATTCCCATCCCAAGAAAAGGAAAAGCAGTAGTATATCATTACTATCAGATAATAAATTTGATTTAGCACGCAGATTAAGTAGATAGTATTGAGAATCATAAGGGCAAAAGACGATATTTTAGAGCAACTTGAAATTGTAAAATTACATATGAATGTTCTTTTAAATGACAATATTTTTATAGACCACTCTCCTCAAAATCCCATTTCCACAGCAAACTGTGAAACAACTCCCTCTCTCCAACTGACTCCACCCTTTGAGTATTTTCCCATTTTACCACCCCCTACCCTCCACTCTCAGTATTAGTCGAACAACCCTTCCCTGATAATGTCCTTAGAATCACTTATCCCTCACCCTGCCTCTATCCCTTCCATGTCCCCTTCCCCCTTAATTCTTCTTTATTCTCTCCTTCTTACCGTCAGGATAACAGCTTCCTGCTCTTGTCCTTTCAATAATGACCTCAAAGTGCTTATCTTTGCCATTTGATGAATTTACCTTAAAAAGTTTTGAAAATATTTTACACCATGATTTCGTGTCGCCATTATGGTGAAACGGAGGGTAGATAGCCCTTGGTGCTTAGAATTTCCCCTGAAAGCCTTGACTATTAATTATTCAGTACATGACAGTCATTCGAATTAGACCCCGAGATGTATAACTTTTTAATTAATAATTATAACTTCTTATAATTATTATTTAATTAATAATTATAACTTCTTATAAATTATAATTTATAACTTCTTATTAATAATTCATCTGTTATTTTGATGGCACTGCCATATTTATTAGAAGGACATGCTCTCAATTGCTGCTTAGTTTGGAAACAATTAATGAAAGTGTAGGTTGCCTGATATTAATTATAAGGAACAGGTTGTGCAAGAAGTACGGCAGCCCACAATGTACAAGGTCTGCCCCAAAATAGTATGACATTTTTTCCTGGATAGATGGATGGCAGTTTCTCTGGCTGGGTTCGAGGGAGGTGAATCTCAGGAAAGGCTGGAGGCCGGTGGCAGTTGGATCTCAGACTTAACAGAATGTGGATCATTCATTTGCGAAACCTCTATTACGTGATCTTGTTACACTCCATCATGCACTGTTTATTGGAACAGTGCTGCACCATAAAATTCTGTCTGAAGCTGGGCAAAATCTGGAAAGAGACACATGAAATGCTCAAGGCACCTTAGGGTGGTAACGCCATGGGTAGATAGGGTGTTTTTGATTGGCCCAAGTTGTTTTGGAAGGGTGGAGAAGATGTTAAAGATGCCAAACGTACAGGATGCCCTTCGACCTCAAAGGTGATGAAAATCTTGCGAGAGTGAAGACTTTGTTGGACAGGGATCACAGAGTAAGTGTTCGCATGATTTCTGATGAATTTAGCATCCCTAAAGGTGATGTACATTGACTTGTGACCGAAAACATGGGCATGAGAAAGGCATGTGCAAAGTTGGAGCTGCAAGTATTCTCGGATGAGCAAAAGGAAAGTCGCATGCAGAGATGTCGAGAACATCTCGACCGTGTTAGTAAAGATCAAATTTAAATTTTTTAGGCAATGCCTCACCAGACTTCTTCCTCTTCCCCCACTTCAAATCCATGTGGAAAGAACGTCACCAGGGCATGGTGGAAGGGTTTCAACAGGCCTTGATGAGGGTGCATTCTGGGCACCACCCTCCAGAAGCACCTGCTGGCAGTGGTGTGTGAATGTGCAAGAGTGGTACTTCAAAGGCTTTTGAGTGAATGTATCAATTCTGACAATAAATTTTTATTTAATTGACTTAGTCCTACTGCTTTTGGAACAGACCTTGTATTCCACTGAGATGTGGGTTAAAGAACTTTGAACATATTGCAGGGGCTAGGCAGTATTTCTGTGGAATGAATTAAGAGGTTAGAAAACTGTAAAGGAGGAATTTTGTCGGACTGATTCATGGCATTAATTAGAGAGCAAGGCTGTTGGAAGACTTGGTGTAATCAGATTGATTCCCAAGAAAAAGAAAAGCAGTAGTATGTCATGACTATTGGATAATAAGTTTGATTTAGCACACAGATAAAGTAGATAGTATTGACAATCATCAACAAAAGGATGTAGAGGGGGGGAAATTGATTAATTATGGAAAGTGTCAATTTGCATAGAGTGAAGCAAAGGCGCTGGCATCGTATTGCCAATGTATAAGGGCGTTATTTTGCAGAATTTTTGTAATTTGTGCTGATATCTGAAATAAATTTTATTCCTGGATTGATTCTACCTAGTTTGGGACAGACCATAATGAGTTGTAAGTTACCTCAAAATTCCGGTTAGTAAGAATTTCGAATTTGCTTATTTATGAAACCTTCAATTTCTCAACAAAAAGAATCTTGTTTTGTGCTGATAAATTAAATTTGGGAAAAAATTCCGATTTATCAGTTGAGAAGTTCTCCATGCAAAAGACGAGGTGAAATAATAGCGGCACCAGACCACGAGGTGAATGAAAAGAATATCTGTTCTGCATATCGGGCGATCATCAAAATTAATGAAAATTATCAATATTCTGCCCAAAAAATCAGCATATACTTTTTAATTAACCAATAGTTTGCTTTTATAAAAAGTAATGTTTCTCAGAAACCCTATATGTAATCATATATTTCAACACGATAATTATGTTACTTTCTCTCCGGTATTTGATCTTCGCGGTACTGGATACTGCGAATTATATAGCGCTGTCATCCCAGCAAGAATTAAACGAATTTCATTTGTTTCGGTTCTGTTGATGAAATAAGTCTTCCGTGGATGTCGCGAGTTGTTACAGAACGATGTTTTGTATATATACCATATATACTTAAGCTGGGCGGGTCATTCCAGGTAATTTGCCTTCAAATAGTTCCAGGTTATGTCCTCTATGGAAACAACAGATATTAACAAACAAGAGACGGAACAATACCTTAAAAGAAAAGCCTTTTTTGCTGCCAAGGATGGATTGGCATTGACATTACACTGCGTTCTAATCGAGTTGAGAAAATTTCATGCGGATGATTTATCTAAAGATTATGTTCAAGAATGTGTTGACGAGGTATGCCTTCTTATTGTTTGTTCACAACTTGAAGTCACTTGAAAAGTACACATAAGGTTACAATTTACTCTAAAGTTATTTAAAGATGATGGCCAAGAGTGCACCCCCCTGATAATTGCATCTCGAAGAGGACATGTCGAAGTTGTGCAAACGCTACTCACCTTCTTCAAACCAGATCTAGAGAAAGAAGGAACGGTGAGATTCGATGGATCCATTATTAAAGGGGCTAGTGCCCTTTGGTGTGCTGCTGGTGGGTAGTCATTGTCTTCCAGCTATAAAATGTTGTTCTGAATTCCGTATTTAACTTTTGTTAATCAGCGTTGTAATTTCTTCTAAACTGATGCATTTCCATTTCGTATAAGGTGTTTCATTTAAAAGGTCAGCCGCAAGGACTTGTATTTTTCATTTGCCATTTGATGAATTTACCTTAAAAAGTTTTGAAAATATTTTACACCATGATTTCGTGTCGCCATTATGGTGAAACGGAGGGTAGATAGCCCTTGGTGCTTAGAATTTCCCCTGAAAGCCTTGACTATTAATTATTCAGTACATGACAGTCATTCGAATTAGACCCCGAGATGTATAACTTTTTAATTTTTATCGATATTTGTCAGATATGAATAGTTATTAGGAGAGTATGGAACGGAATTCGTTGATGTAAGGAAACACTTTTTGTTAAGTATTCGAGACAGTCAAGGGCAGAGCAGAAGCAATCATAATAATTGCTCCTCTAGAGTTAGTTCAGACATTATTTTTTCATTAAAATTTGAACGATGAGATTGTCATTCAGAATGCATTTAGTATAAATAAACAGTTGTAATGAGACACCAAACTCGTGTTATCCCGAGGCACTTGAATGAAGATCCTAATTGAAGGAAAATACAAAGACGGGAAGAATTTCAGAGGTGGGCCAGTGGTGAATTATAAGGAAAGGGTGATTGAGAAATATTGCTAGGAGCTATGAGTGTTCGATGATATTATCAGGGAACAAGATAGTTTTGAGTGCCACTAAATACCAATCCTAAGATTGATAACTTGAATTAATGATTTAGTCACATTTGCTTTTAGCTTGGTACTAATAATGTTCCCTTTTATGAATATAATTCAGCTCCACCGAAGAATTGTGATTTTTCGGGTACCATTTCTTCCTGGGAAATCATAGATGGCACAGGGGAAGGAACTGCCCCCCCCCCCCTACCCTGACTTGTGAATTTCACATGATATAAATGGCTTAGTTATAGGTGAGCGCTACCCTCATCTACCAAACCAACTTTTAGGTTGATAATTGTGGCTGGATGAATATAATAAGTGTTATAATCATAATGTTCACTTTAATTACTCACTAAATCGTAATGTTCACTTACTACTCGTAAAAATAGTTCTATTGGAGTGTTAAATTAAGATTTGGATGTTGTATTATTTTTTCTAATAAGATTAAATCATTCAGTTTGAGTATTTAGGAATTATCTATATCATTGGAATTTTTTCACAGGCTCGGGGCGCTTGGGGGTCGTTAAACTATTGGTTGAAGCCGGAGCAGATGTAAATCATCCAACAGCTACTGAATCTACTCCTCTAAGAGCTGCTTGCTTTGATGGACGCCTTGACATTGTTCAGTACCTTGTGGAGAATTCTGCAGATATCCACTGTGCTAACAAGTACAATAACACTTGCTTGATGATTGCTGGTTACAAGGTTGGTTAATGATCTAGTCTGATTTCATTGTAAAATGTGAATATGCACCATGAATACAGAATTGTGAGTGTTCTGGAAGGAAATATTTTACAGTTGTGGGGAATTGGAACGTTACGTGTTAGGCAAAAGAAGAGATGTTAGTGAGGTGGAGGACTATGACTTAGGAATGATAAATGACCATAAGGAGAAAGCAATAGATTTCTGCAAGGATATATGTGAGGACTACAGGACAATAAGTTTGATATCCCATGCAGCTAAAGTTATTCTTAGGGTCATCAACAAAAGGATGGAGAGTTGGGCAAATGATTACTCAGGGGATGATCAGTTTGGGTTGAGGAAGGGCAGAGATACAAGTGATGCCATTGCAGTAATGAGATTATTAATCGAGAGGAATATAGAACACAACCAGGAGGTATTTGCCTGTTTCGTAGATTTAGAAAAAGCATTTGATAGAGTGAATTGGGAAAAACTAATGAGTGTTCTACAGAAAATAGGAAAAGATAGGAGGGAAAGGAGGCTAATCCGCAACCTGTACATGTCTCAGACTGCTCAGTTACGAGTGGGGAACGGGGAGTCCGGTTGGGCAGTGTTAGGAAGAGGTGTAAGGCAGGGTTGCCCATTATCACCGTTGCTGTCCAACCTGTATGCAGAGGAAATGATCAAAGAGTCATGGGAAGAACTGGAGGTAGGAATGAAGGTGGGCGGGGAATTCGTAAAATCAGTTAGGTTCGCTGATGACCAAGCTTTAGTTTGTCAGTCAGCCAAGTGGATGCAAGCATTGCTGAGTGAATTGGAAATACAGTGCGACAGGTATGGGATGAGAATCAATATTAATAAAACAAAGGTTATGCGATTTTCTAGAAAGAAAAAGGCTAAGCTAAACATTAAAATAGGAGGGCAAAAACTAGAGCAGGTAGAACAGTTTAGGTATCTCCGAAGTGTTTTGGACCAACACGGTCAAAGTAGTGTGGACGTAAGGAGAAGAATTGCGCTAGGCAAAGAGACTTTCACCAGGAGGGAGTTGATGATGGGGATGTTGAGTGTGGATGTTAAGAAAAGACTTAAAAACTTTGATATGGAGCATAGCTATGTATGGAGCGGAAAGGTGGTCATTGAAGCAGGAAGATAGATGTAGACTGGAGGCTTTTGGAATGTGGTTGTGGAGAAGAAGAGAGAAGGTGAAATGGACAGAGAAGAAAACAAATGAGGAAGTACTTGGTATGGTGGGCGATGAGAGGGGTTTGTTGGGAGCAATCCTATGGAGGCAGGAAAAGTGGCTGAAGGGGGTATTGACCGGCAGCGGGATGTTGAAGACTGTGATAGAGGGTAGAATGTTGGGCAAAAGAAGAAAGGGAAGGAACAGGATAGGAATGTTGGACGGGATGAAAGGAGGAAGAAAGTACTCAGAGATGAAGATGGACCTCATGTAGAGTAGGATGTTGGGTTTAGTATTTTGTTAGGAGTCACAAAATATTTATTTGGTAGTTGTGCCCATCTAAAAACCTACCATAACCATTAGATTACCTTTTAATAATGGGGGTTATTCATAACAAACACTTGGTTTAGACACCACAAAAGGCATAGAAATATATGGAAAATGCCTTTCGATTCAGAAAGTTATAAGTAATGGAATGAGAATGATCCTAAGGAAACAAAAGTAACGAGATTCTTGAGAAGTAGGGTGGTTGAGATGAAGCATTGAAGTTTTGGTACACAAACCAGAACTGGTAGAAACGGTTTGCATATTTTGGAAGTGTTTTGGATGCAGTTGGGTAGAGTGGTGGGGACCTTAAGAGAATAATTTTGTTTGATAAAGATGCATTTAAAAAGAAGTGAGAGAAGGATTTTTCAAGGAGAAATTCAAAGGAGACAGGACAAGTTGATGCAAGGGAATACTGAGAGAGGCAATGGGATACTTAAGATGATGATAATGTAGGGGAGTATGCTAGGAAAGCAAGATGTAGGGAGGGGGGGTATTAATTTTGAATGTAATTGAGTGAGTTAGCAAGTATGCAGAGCTAAAGAATAAGTTTTAGTAATATGGGGGTCGTAAGGATATTTTGTGTTAAGTTAATGTTTAGCAGTGTGTGGTGCCAAAGACCAATACCATCCACCCTAAGTTGGTAGACTAAAATATATAATAATAAGCCCATGGGTTGATGTGGTTTCCCTCAAATCAATGTGTCAAATAATTCATATATTCTAATATGTTTTAATAAATTGTGGAAGTATAAGTTCAGCCCACTCGCTGACTTTCTGCATGTTTGAAAATGAAGAACTGATCACATCAACCGATGCAATGCACTCTTGAAAGCTGCACACAAAATTCTCTCTGCAGCTGTTGGAGATAATTGTTGATGTATTTGTCCTTCCGGCAGGGACACCTGCATGTGGTGAAATATTTGCTGTCAGTCGGCATCAATCCAAATGAGAGTGCTCACTGTGGGGCCACAGCTTTGCATTTCGCTGCCGAATGCGGAGAGGATCATGTCGCTCGTGCTCTGGTCGAGGATGGAGGGGCAAAGCTGAATGCTAAGAATGGTATTGGCATGACACCGTTGATGGTAGCTGCTGTGCGTACTCGTGCTTCAGTTGTGGAGTACCTTCTTACCAGGAGAGAGGTGATTAGTTGTTTATTTAAGATAGCATTTGCCTGCTCAGATTATCTTGCGTATGTATATGCCTCAATGTGATAATATGAAAAGTTCCATAGATTGTTCAATATGTTTTTCTCAAAATGTTGAACCTTTTTTTTTTGAATGGATGTTTGGACATTAATTATGTAACACCTTATTCAGTTCTTGTCAGCCCTCAGTAAAATCAAGCAATGACAGTCGTATGCTAATATCCCTTACTATTTCATGATCAGTACTTTATAAGCCTTTGTCTTAAATTTACCAGGTGTCAAGAGAGGAAAAAATAGATGCTATGGAGCTCCTTGGTGCATCATATGCCAATGACAAGGATAACTACTGTCCAGAACTTGCTTTTCATTATTTGCGCTGTACAATGGAACTTAGATTTCCAGGCAGTGGGGAGCCTTCGATTCCCAAGCCGAAATGTCTTCCGATTCCAGCATATGGAAATCACATCGAGTGCCAGAATATTGAAGAGCTCGACGCCATACGCTTTGATCTCAATGCACTGCACATGGAGAGTTTATGCATTCGGGAAAGGATACTTGGCCCAGCAAACCCAGAGGTGCTATGGAGAATTCATTTTTTATATATTTTAAATTCTAATAAACTTTGGCACATTGCTTTACCCACTCTTATTTTGTAAGCATGTAAAAATAACAAAGGAGATGACCTGATGATGACAATGATGAAGGAAAATCTCTATCATTAAGTACAAGTGTGATCTGTATTTTTTTGATGTGTTACTGGGGTTGAGCAGCGATCTCTCTGAATAGATAAGGAATTTCCAGTGCTACTCTTACTTGGAAATCTTATTAGGTTTTATAAATTCAAAAATGAAAGGGAGAGCTTCTTAGCTGTGGCAACATTGTTGCTGATCATGATGTTAAACAAATTATTTGTTGAAAAATGTATTAAACATTTACTAAATTAAGATCTCAATGCACCACTTCTACTGTAGGCTGTCAAATGAAAACCAAACCCCTGCCATAACGCATAGTCCTTGCAAAAGAGGGCAACACTTTTGTTGCGTATTGATACTGCCATCGGTAGGAGAACTGCATAGTGACAACTCACAGATGCATGCAATTGTTGGGTTATGCCCTTGTTGGTGAGGGTCGTGAGGTTGATGCTATTGGGTTCAGTTTTCAATTGACTACCCCTCATACACTGGAACGTGTGCAACTGATCATGGTTTATGGTACTCTACCATTTAAGGCAGGCTTTGAATGGTCCTAAGGATTAAAACTGCTCTACTTCTAAGCCTGATACTGTATGCTGTAATTAATCCTTATACATTTCCTTATACTTTTTACCATACTTCATTCTATCCTTTTCCTTCTCTCATGTCACCTTCCTAACATTCTCCCTTATGTATGTGGTCTGTGCAATAAATGCAAGAACTGGTGTAATCTGGCGGCCATGATGCGGACTACAGCCCCGCCCACTAGTGGCGCTAGTTGCCTGAGACCCAATGAGACGTCTGTGCTTGGCGGATTATCGAGCTGTGTGTGTGGTGTCAGTTATGTTAGTTTCTGTTGTCCTTGTTTTTACTATTCGTCCAGCATGGAAATTGACAAAATCATAGAGCAACAAATCAGTATCAAGTTTTTGTTGAAGTGCAGTGAAAGTTATCTAGAAATTACTGAAATGTTGACAGCCGTTTACGGTGATAATGCTCTGAAGAAAACATCCTTTTTCAAGTGGATGAAGTGTTTTTAAGATGGCTGAAGAGATGCCATGGATGATGCAAGGCCGAGACGACCTTCAACCACCTGTGTTGACGACAACATTGATCGTGTGCGGTCCCCTGTCCTTATTGATCATCGAAAAACTGTCCGAACGATAGCTGATGAACTGAATTTAGGAAAATGAACAGTGAACACTATTTTAACCAAACATGATGGATGGATCCTTCACACCATGACAATGCACCTGCACATTCAGCACTGATTGTTCGCCAATTTCTGGCAAAAAATTCAATCACCATCCTTGATCATCCTCCTTATTCATCAGATCTCACCCCCCGCGACTTTTTCATATTCCCAAATTGCAAAAATGTGATAAGAGGACATCACTGGGAAGATGTGGACACAATAAAGCAAGAAAAGATGAGAAAACTAAAAAGCCTCACTGCCAAGAGGACTTCTAAGGATGCTTTAAACAGTGGAAAAGAAGATAAAAGTTACTGTTGTGGCATCTCCCGCCGTTTCTTTGGAATTTATGAATGGAGAGTACTTTGAAGGGGACAAAATCGATGGAGACTAAATTTTGCAACATAAAGTTTTTATGGCCTCAGTTTGCATATTTATTGGACAGACCTCATATCACAGCCTTCAACACTCCAACACCTATCAAAATTGCCATCCAATAATTCTTGTCTCCTTTGGATTTTGGTCTCCCCTGTACCTAGTGCTTCTTCATTTATTGTCCTTTCCATCCATTTTACTTTTTCCATCCTTCTCTAAACACAGATCTCATAACCATCCCATCTAAGCCTATCATCTTGCCGAATTGGTCAAATCTCCATGCTGTCTTTTTTTTTAGCATCTTCACTCAACATCCCTAGTGCCATCGTAGAAAAATGAATTGAATTTTTGATAAAACAGTGTGGGATCCTTGAGGTTCTCAATCTGACCAAATTTTGTTGTTTTCACGCGGAGGTATCTTTGAAATCCCTCTAAAGAACTGACGCCACTGGGGATTGCAAATAAAGTGACGTTTGTGTAAGTTGTTCCTATGACTGGGACCAATCTACCATCTCACTATTAACTTATTTCCTAAAGGAGATAACTTCAGGCGTCACTTTGTGGAAACAATACATATTGCAAAAGAAACACTTGGTTTTTCCACATAAAATATTTATTCACGACCTAGGTTTCGACGCTCAGCGTCATCAGATGACGCTGAGCGTCGAAACCTAGGTCGTGAATAAATATTTTATGTGGAAAAACCAAGTGTTTCTTTTGCAAACTTATTTCCTCTCAGAGAGGTGATTTTGACATCTGAGAGCCAAGGAATCCTATCACACAATTCTCACTCAAGGTTCACACTTTTTTTATGTTGTAGAAGTTTGGTACCAATAAATTATCAACCACACATCTATATGCAGAAAATTTTAGCTGAAAATGTTGATGAATGTCAGTCAATCTGTGGTTTTTTTATGGGAAAATTAATTCTAAACGCAGTCACTTAAGCCTTCTCATTCATGACTAGCATACATTAAGGATGGGATTTGTAATGGTTGACTTACCAAGCTTACATGAGCAGCTTTAGTTGTTAAATAAATTTCTTCTCAGTGGCTTAACGAGGAAGTTTATCCAACTACCGGCATTAATATCCAACTTCTATGAAGAAATCAATTAGCCACCCGTCATTCATATGCTTTTTCTTATTTTCTAAGGCCACACCAGTTTGCCACTCCAAAGTAAATAAATGCCTGGTTTTATTTTACTTTACCTGAAAATTTGTTCACAGGTCCTGGGCTTGAGAACTAATGCCTATGACGATTCATTTCAGGTGTCCACTCATGTGGTGTTTCGTGGGGCAGTGTTTGCCGATGCTTCTCAATTTGATCGCAGCATTGAACTGTGGATGCATGCACTCCGTTTGCGTCTGAAAAATGATGTGCCCATTGTGAAGGACCTGCTTCGTTTTGCTCAGGTGAAATCTAATTGTTCGTTACCTGGATTTAATATGTATAAATGTGCAGTGACTTCCTTATTTGTTTCTGGAAGCCAACTCCTTTTAACTTAGGGGATCTGGTTGCTGCAATGGTTAGTGTACTTGCTCCCAACTCATGAGATCTCCCAAGATTTGAATCACTGAAGAGGCAGATTTTTTTTAGAGATATCCCGATCTGTTCTTTGGGGGTCTGTGTGCAGAGAGCACTTCAATTGGAGTATGCCATCTGTCGGATGGGATGTTAAATTGTGTAACCTCTTGACACCTATTGTTATCGGAGCAGGCTAATGTTGATGCTGGGTTTCTCGTCACTTAATCTTCCTCCATACCCTGGGCATCCAATCTCCACCAAATTACCCACCTATGGGGTAAATTACCTCAACTGTTGATCACATCCTTCTAATAAATACTGGTACTGCAACACCTACATTAGCCCCAAGGCATAGTAAAAGCAAAGGGCGTTGAATGTCTACTGTAGTTTCTCATTATCTTTTGTGGAAGAGTTGAATGGGTATCAAAATACTGATCCATTCAGGTTAATTGATGTATGAGATGATGATCACGATAATGGAGCCAAAGGCTTAGACGTCTAGCCAGAATATGGGGCTGTTTTACTACCTGTAATTAATTGTGTTCTTCTACGCTTGAGTAGGGAACAAAATTTTATTGTGTTAATTTGGTAAAATATTAATCGAGGGATAAAGGATTATCAGTTCATATTTTAATAATAAGATGCATTGTCAACTCAAAAAATTTATCATAGATACTATCTCATTTGAATCTTTACAGGTATTCTCCCTGATGATTCATTCGAACCTGCCTCCATCTCTTTCATGTTTGGAGGAAGTGCTCGAATCTGCTATTGCGGAGCTGAGGAATAATAAAGCCAACTTGCAATGTCCTGGACCAAAGGGAGACCCAGAACAGATATTGGTTTGTTTGACTGATGAACTTTTGTCTTCCCTCCCACCTTGTATTTAATCACAAAATCTCTCTTTCTCTTGTTTTATAATAATTTCCTTCTGCAATTTATTTCTAAAGACTAATCAGTCAAAGGCCTTTAGGTGGTGGCCCTTTGAAAATGTATGAAGGCTACATCAACACTGAAATCTGTTAATTGAAATATTGTTGGTTAAATTAGCAGTGACTCATGAATAGACCTAAATTCTGCTTGATTTTGAGAACGAAATGGCGATTATATTGTATTAAATTTCAAGAAGCGATCCTAATGTAAGCTTTGCAAGTTATATATTGAATTTAAAATTATCTACTTGTTCCTATTCCTAACAAAAGTGGACGTGCATGTTTGGAATTTCATTTCAATACCATCTCAGCCCCATAGTGAAGAGAGCAGCTAACTCATTTTTGCGATGAATTGCTGATTGCAACACTTTTCCACTTGGTAAAATTTTTATTTCACGACTGGGTTTCCATGTATTACATCATCATCAGGTGTAATACATGTAAACCCGGTTGTAAAATAAAAATTTTATCAAGTGGAAAAGTACAGCCACGATCAGTCATTCATTATGTTCGACTTGCACTACATCACGCCTGACGCTACTCAATTTGTTCATTTTTGGTAGTTTCTGACATCTGCCGCACATGCAAATGACCCTTGACTATTCTTACAAGTCGTTAACAGTGAGCAATCACTACGTTTGGTGTGCTTTTTATTTAGGGGCAAATACTATAGCTCATTGACATGCATGTATTTCTAATTGAATGGGCGCTGCTTCAATATTGAGCATCATTACAGGATGAGAATGAGGATGAGAACTTGTAGCCCTTGTGAACTTCAGGAAACTGAAAATCTCATTATTGTTGATAATGGTTTACCCTGGTGATGGATGGAAATAATTGAAATAAATATTGATAATTTTCAACTCGGTAACCACCATTGAGAGTTTTATGCTTTTATCATATTTTTTAGTCCAATTACCTGAGAATATGCATCAAACAAAAGTTCATAATTTATAATTATTGGGTATTGGAAAAATATAAATGGTAATCTTAAGTACTTCTTTTTGAAGCACTTTTTAATTACTAATTTTAAGCACTGTATCAGCCAATTAACAAGCATATACAGTAAATCTTTTTAGTGGATATCTGCAAGTAACCATTAAGGAGTGATGTGATCATTGTGAGTCAAGTTTTGGTATCAACATAGGTGTGTACGAGGGCGGTTCAATAAGCACCCGTGTTTGACGACAAAGGGCATACCTGAGGGAAGTTTATGTTATCATCGTGTGCTGCCATCTATCAAACGATGGTGAAACAAATTTCAGACTGTTTTAAAGGTTAGTTTGGATTTGGCAGCCATTCGAGTGTAAGACGTGTTTCGTGATTTTCGCTAAGATGGAAAAAGAGCAGTATCGTTCGGAAATTTGCTTTTTGTTTTTGGATGGGAAGAAATGCGAGGAGATAAAAGCAAAGTTGGATGCTGTTTATGGGGACACTTCGCCATCTATGACCACAGTTAGATATTGGTTCGACGAATTTAAACGTGGGCGAATATCTGTTTTTGATGAGGAGCCACCAGGACGCCCAGCAGACATGGTTACCGAGGAAATCATTCAAAAAGTCCACGCCATGATTCTTGCTGATCGACGAACGAAAGTGTGCGAAGTAGCAGAGGCCGGGGGTGTGTCGACCGGAACGGCGATTAATATTTTGCATGATAAGTTGGCGATGAAAAAATCGTCCGCCAGATGGGTGCCGCGATTGCTCACGGTGGACAACAAGCTGATCTGGCTGTCAACTTCATGAAATGCATGAACTACGTTATGAATTGCTACCGCACCTCCTGTATTCACCCGATTTGGCTCCCTGTGACTTTTTCTCATTCCCTAACATGAAGAAATGGCTTGCGGGAAAAAATTTAACTCAAACGAGGAAACAATTTCAGAGTGCAAAAGCGCCTTGACTAGGCGAATGATTTTTTACTCTCTGAAATTGTTGCATTGAAATGCACATTAGCGGATGACTCCGTTAAAAGTTACTGTTGCGGCATCTCCCGCAGTTTCTTTGGAATTTGTCAAAGTATAAACACTATAAGTGTTTAAAGTTGGCTTTAACCTTGTGGACAGTGGCGCGTCGCACACGACTACGAATGCCTGTGACATTGTATGTACGGTATTTCGTCACAACATCTAGTTCCTTTAAAAGCCCCAAAGTTTCAGAGTTTAAGAGGACGTCTCGGTAGCTTTAGTGGCTAAAGCACTCGACCGGATATTGAGGGATCTGGGTTCGAATTCCAGTCAAGGCGAATGATTTTTACACTCTGAAAGTGTTGCATTGAAATGCACATTAGCGGACTACTCCGTTAAAAGTTACTGTTGCGGCATCTCCCGCAGTTTCTTTGGAATTTGTCAAATGAGGAAGTTTTCGCGGAGACAGAGATGTATTTTGGAGAGTTCGACAAATGCTATTTTTTTGGAAAGGTTAAGGAAATGGCTGGAACGTTGGGAGAAGTGTATCTTTCTAAAAGGGGACTATGTTGAGAAATAAAAAAAATTTTTTCGAAAAATTTGTTTCTTCATTTCTAACACGGGTACTTATTGAACTGCCCTCGTAAAAGATAATTGATGGTTTCTGGCATATTTTTATGGAACCGATTCATTATAAATAAATGAAAGGATTAACTTTGTAGTTCCACACAAAACAATTTATTCACACGACCCGGGTTTCGAAGTAGAACCTGATGATGAAGTTTTACTTCGAAACCCAGGTCGTGTGAATAAATTGTTCGTGTGGAACTACAAAGTTAGTCCTTTCATTTATTTATAACTTGTAAAAGATAGTTAATTGGATTATTTAGCTAAGCTATAGAAGAACGTATACAAGCCAAAATGTATGACTGTAATCCCCATTTTTATTTGTATGAAATGACTTTAAAAAAAAACTGCTCACTAAAAAAATAGTTGAGTTAGGCATATTAACTTAAAATAAATATAATATAAAATGAAGTTATGAAACAAGAAATTTTCTGTTCACTTTTATAAAGGATTGTTCATTGTTTGTTTGAATCCAAATGCCTCTTTAAACACCACTCACATCGCAAAGCATTAAATAAATTATATTGTTGTATGAAAATTACACCAAAGAGTTACAAGAAACCAAAGGGAAGCTTAATTTTGAGTCGTTTACATGACATTTTTTAAAGATGAGATGAAAAAGTTGTAGCTGATGCCATTTCTCAATGCTGATGCCATGTTCTCTGACGGAATAATTTCTGATAACATACTGTATGATTGGCAACCGGGGCTTAAGAATAACAGAGTAATCCCTCCAGTGTATGTTCCTGATTTCTCACATGTTCAAAGATTAAAGGTGAGATTTTTATGTTCTGTCTGTACTATTAAGTTTTCTGAGAATAGACGTAAGAGAATCAGGGCACAGCTTTTGTTCTTATGGTTACTCTGTCAGACTTTCACCACACGATGCAAATTGATAAACATTAGTTCATAGCTGTAAAGTGATGGTTCAGTTGTCTTGCAACCAATCTAATCACTACAAGAGCAGTTATAAGAATGCCTTGTGCCTTTAATAAATGTTTTTGAATAGCCGTATGTCAACCATGACTCCTCAAGTTAGTTAGAAAAAGGACATGTAGCCAAGTGGTTACAGTAGGTCTAAATATCCTTGCTGGGGTTCCTATTGGAACAAAACAACAGTCTTTTAACGGATTCCATAGAAACTGCGGGAGATGCCGCAACAGTAACTTTTAACAGAGTCATCCGCTAATGTGCATTTCAATGCAACAATTTCAGAGTGTAAAAATCATCAAGGCGAATGATTTTTACGCTCTGAAATTGTTGCACTGAAATGCACATTAGCGGAGGACTCCGTTTAAAGTTACTGTTGCGGCATCTCCCGCAGTTTCTTTGGAATTTCTCAAAGTGAAAACACCTTAAGTGTTTAAAGTTGGCTTTAACCTCGTGGACTGTGGCGCCTCGCGTACGACTACGAATGCCTGTGACATTGTATGTGCGGTATTTCGTCACAGCATCTTGTTCCTTTAAAAAGCCCCAAAATTTCAGAGTTTAAGAGTCTTTAAGCGGGTTACACTGAACCAGAGTACCATTTTAGAGTTCCTTTTATTCATTCTGCTTGTCATTATTGTTTAAGAGACCCTCAAGACAGCCAGAATTCAATATCAAGAAGGGAAATATATTTTCCAAAGTGGGGCAATCCTAATTGTAATTGCTGTTTCATTGGCATGTGATTTGTTAAATTTTTTAACTGATGAAACATGTTGTGTACTTCTATCCCATCATTGTGTGCAGCAGTCGAGCTTCTTCGTATGACTTATATTAGATTGCTAGAATCTCACCTGCTTTACATTTTGCGATTGAAACTGAGATGACTTTTTGTTAACAGCCCACATTTTTGTTTCTTTTTTTTTCAGGAAGATTTGCAGAGTAATTTGGTCGCAGTGCTTTACATTCTGATGGTATTAACCAAGCTTATGCGGGAACAGAACGGGAGTCATGCAGTCACCTCAGTTCAATCAACGGAGGATACAAAGTACCGGGTGTATCGTTTGGTGTTTCAGCTGAACAAGTTGCAAGTTAGGAGAAGGGATGGAAAGACATTACTGCACATGGCTGTAAACTCAAATGAGTTTTTGGTCCACAACGTTCGCAACTGTAACATGTGCAGGTGTGACATGAATTTTGAAAATTTTAGATGCAACGAGTTGTCTCACGTTCAAGATGCTAATAAAAATCCTCCTCTCCCATTTATTTCAGTTACTTATCTGTAGAAGTTGCCTTGTTGCTGATTAGGTGTGGAGCCGATATCAATGCGATGGACATGGAAAGAAACACACCTATCCACATTGTAGCCCAGTACTTGTCGTTGGCAAGGTTTGATACTTGATACATGTACCAAAAGATATGATTTCATAGTGATCTTGAGGGCAATTTTTTTAATTGTTATTTCCACTCTGCTGTGTCAGTTTTGTTAATGTGACTCTTTTAAATTATTGACTCGCAGAGAGCATCAATTCATCAAGTTAAGGAGAGTAAAAAATGGCATACATTTCATAATAATAACATAATTTTTGTTAAAATTCTTAATGAAATAAAAAAATGTGATTGTAGTAATGGCAACCCTTCTCTAAAAATCAAGGGCTAGGACTATGGAAGTCATGATTTTCTCTCCCTAACCTCCTCCTTCCTTTGGGGAATATATTATTGGCTTTAATAAAATTCAAAATTAATGTAACTTATGTGCTGGGCACTAGTTTTAAATACCTGCGCTACCCTGAGCAACAACAAAATTTCTTCTGCATGGTGCATTGCTATCTGCAAATTAGTGTGATTACGGGGCATACTCGAAACGTAAGGCCTGTTTTCTTATATTTAAATATTGGGGTGGGTCGGAACAAAGTTGTATGCACACAGTGTCATCTATTGATTGTTTCTGAAGCTATTGTTTTGATTCAGTAGTCATGTGCCCAAGGGTGAATGACAAGATAATGATGCATGCAAAAATCATCACATCCGCCAGTTGTGAAGTGATTATAGAAATGGCAGCCCTTCACTCAAAATCAAGGGCTAGGACTATGGAGGCCATGCTGTGATTCGATTCTTGTGTGCAAAACGACTATCAGTTACTCAAAATTCATTGAGAGTTGTGTCTAGTTTTTGGTGCTACAGTAATGAGTGAGTGAAGTGATACAATGGTGTCTATGTTACTTCAAAAAATGGCCACACTAATGTGTAATGATGAAGAGCAAAGTGGTAGGCCCAGTATCCAGGCCAATGAAATCATTTAAACGAGTGGACCGAGAACTATGATACAATTGAAGATTAATGATCTGGCTGACAAATTTCCTCTCGTTGGACGTACCACTAAAAACACGATTGTTATGTCAAAGCTCGGATATCACATACGTGGGCGGTTCAATAAGTACCCGTGTTTGATGACAAAGGGCATTCCTGAGGGAAGTTTATGTTATCATCGTGTGCTGCCATCTATCAAACGACGGTGAAACAAATTTCAGACTGTTTCAAAGGTTAGTTTGGATTTGGCAGCCATTCGAGTGTAAGACGTGTTTCGTGATTTTTGCTAAGATGGAAAAAAAGCAGTATTGGTCGGTAATTTGCATTTTGTTTTTGGATGGGAAGAAATGCAAGTAGATAAAAGCAAAGTTGGATGCTGTTTATGGGGACACTTCGCCATCTATGACCACAGTTAGATATTGGTTCAACGAATTTAAACGTGGGCGAACATCTGTTTTTGATGAGGAGCGACCAGGACGCCCGGCAGACATGATTACTGAGGAAATCATTGAAAAAGTCCACGCCATGATTCTCGCTGATCGACGAACGAAAGTGCGCGAAGTAGCAGAGGCTGGGGGTGTGTCGACCGGAACGGCAATTAATATTTTACATGATAAGTTGGCGATGAAAAAATTGTCGGCCCGATGGGTGCCGGGATTGCTCACGGTGGACCACAAGCTGATCCGGCTGTCAACTTCATGAACTGCGTGAACTATGTTATGAATTGCTGTCGCCCTGCCCCCGTATTCACCCGATCTGGCTCCCTGCGATCTTTTCTTATTCCCTAACATGAAGAAATGGCTCGCGGGAAAAAAATTTAGCTCAAACAAGGAAGTTATCGCCGAGACAAAGGCGTATTTTGGAGACTTCGACAAATCCTATTTTTTAGGAGGGGTTAAAAAAATGGCTGGAACGTTGGGAGAGGTGTATCTTTCTAAAAGGGGACTGTTTTGAAAAATAAAAGAAACGTTTTTTGAAAAAATGGTTTCTTCATTTCTAACCCGGGTACTTATTGAACCGCCCTCGTACTGTGTGCAAACTGATAAATTTGAGTGGATGTGTGTTTTTGGACTCTTATACAGTCTTGACCATGCAACTTGTGACTATCTCCACTTCTTCCTCTTAAAACAGTGACTTGATGGATAATGGTTTGAAGACAATGAGGAGGAACTCATGACCACAATTTTTTCTACTGGCTCAAATCTCCCAGGTGGCAAACTTCTATGCCGAGGAAAGAAAAAAAAGCTGGTGCAGACTTATGAAAAGTGCCAAGAAGTGAACGGGGACTCTGTAGAAAAGTGAAGTAGATTTGTGAGAAACTGAAACTATTTGCAAAAACTTTTTCTAATGTGTGTATTTTTTGTATGACCAAACAACCCTTACTTTTCGAATATGCCTCATACTTTCAAATTTAACATGATTTTCAACTTTTTCCGAGAAGAATAGGTTGTAAAATTCTTTTTTTTTATGCATGAAAATGACCTCCCTCACCCAAAGAAGTTTTGTAGATGCTATATGTTTTGACGTTTCTGAGCGATGATCTCACAGATAGCTTTTTTTCCTTTGCATAGGTACTTGAGTTGTTGATGTGACTGCTTACAAAGTTGACTCATTTGGCATTTCCAATGTTTTGTCAGTTATTTAGCAATATTATGTTTGTAATGCTGAATGAATAAACTTGGCATTTTTTTCACACAAAAAAATTTATGAAGTTTTTTCGTTATAAAAAACACCAAGTTTATTTATTCAGTGATCATGAGTAGTTTCATTAATCTAGTGAAACCCTGATAAATGCTCACTAGATAGATTAATGCGGAGTTTAGTTCAGCTGGAAGCACTCTGGAGCATGTCTATCACAATTCATGACTGATTTATCGATGGAGCTCATGCACAAAGGGATATACAAAATTTCGTCAATGTTTTTAGTCAGGAAAATAATTGTGAATATGTCTCATTCATGTATAGAAGTTTTAAATGTTTTCCAATTTGTTTTTTTGTAGGGATCACTCAAATCTCGAAACAATATTATTGGCTTTGGTTGAAGCTGGGGCGCACACAGACACAGTCAACAACAAAGGAAAAACTCCCATAGATCTGGCATTAACACGTGAGTGACTATTATTCAATAACATTTAATTCCTTGTTGATTTAATTTTTTATTGCATGCCTACAAAGACTGACATTTATGGGAGATATAAAATGATAGACTGTGTGAATAGTGAGTATTACAAATCCTGTTTCTAAAAATGTTGACGTGAATTCTTCACTCCCAAAAAACCATGAGTTTTAACCAGAACATATTAGGCATACTGGACGAAAATCAAGCCAGCATGTATTAAGTGGGTGGTACATGTGTTATAACTTTTTGTTAAGGATGATTCTTGCATTATTGCTGTAGAAAAATGTGTCACATGTCAAACTATGAGGGTTGTCTGAAAAGTTTCTAGCCTAACAAATAAATGAGTCATTTTTTCTTCAAATTTATTTTTGTTTTTGATCAAAGTTGCACCTTTTTTTAAGTTGATACACTTTTTCCAGCAATGCTCTTTAACTTTTTTTAAGCCCATCCAAATATTAGGTGACGTCTTTCTCCACAAAATAGGCATGACGTATGTAATAACCCCCTCGTCCGATGAAAATCTCTGTCCTTTGAATGAAAGGCTAGAGATTGGAAAAGTCGCTTTGGGGGGGCAGATCTGGTGAATATGGTGAGTGTTGAAGCAATTCTAAGTGCATTTCATGAATTTTAGCTATGGTGATGTCTAAAATGTGTGAGCAGGTACATTGTCCTGTCGGAAAAGCACTTTCTTCTTCTTCAAATCCAGTCATTTTGTTGCTATTTCCATCTTCAGCTTGTCAAGCAAGGATTCGCAATACTCTCCCATTATTGTGTTAAAACCTTTTTGAAGAAAATCAGTGAGCATGATTCCGTGACTATTCCAAAAAACTGGTTGCCATAACCTTTCCGTTCAATGAAACCGTTTTCAATTTTTTCGGCATGGGTTCACCCTTTGGATTCCACTGTTTGACTGTTCTTTTATCTCAGGAGTGTAGTAGTGGATCTAATTTTGATCTACAGCTATGAAATTACTCAAAAATTTATCTTGACTTGCTTTGCTAAAACTGCTCCTACATGGCCTCGGTAATGTTCATTTGAATTTGGTTTTGACCCAAAGTGAGCAAGAACAGAACCCAACGTGCGGATAGCTTATATAGATGTCTAATTCTTCTGTCAACATATGACAAGTACATTCTTTTGATATACCCATAGCCTCTGCTATCTATTAACCTTTATTTGACAATTGTTCAGTACCATTTACTGAGCTTTTTTTGATGTTAATGGTGGTTTTCGAGATTTTTTTGGTTGTCCTGAATGCTCATCATCAGCCAAGCTGGTTAGGCCATGTTTTAAATTCAACTGCTCAAAAGTTCACAGTCATAAATGATGCTGCAGAGTCCCTATGCACAGTGTCCAACTCGTCTTTGATTTGTGTAGTCTCATTACATTTCATAAACAAATATTCAATGACAGCTTCATATTCAATTTTTTCCATTTTCACAAATACCCTCACAACTACTCACTCAAACTAATGTCAAACAACAACTGTGAGTGTCTGAATTGGAGGATGTGGAGCTATCGGCTGTTAAAGAAATAATCTCAAGGAAGAAGATCCTAAGGCCAATAAAAATAATTACGAAGAACTCCTATACCGGTATTTCGGGCACCAGGTGACCATCAACGGGGAGAAAATCAAATAGGGCACTTGAACTTGGAGGAAGAATGTGCACCAGGCACTGTCCAAAGTCAAGTGGCAAGTCAAGGCAAGTCCAAAGCCAAGTCCACTTGACTTTGGACAGTGCCTGGTGCACATTCTTCCTCCAAGTTCAAGTGCCCTATTTGATTTTCTCCCCGTTGATGGTCACCTGGTGACCAAAATACCGGTATAGGAGTTCTTCGTAATTATTTTTATTGGCCTTAGGATCTTCTTCCTTGAGATTAGTGTCTGAATGGCTGAAATTTTGGTGATTGCCTTTCAGCACATGTGCAATTACATTCCCAAAATCTTTTGTTGAATTAGTGCTGTCATCTCGGATGTTTAGGATGGAAGTTTTTTTTCAGACAACCCTTGTTGTGTAACTGTTTTGGAATTTCGTACTCATTTTTTTTCGAGTGCTTTTTTCTAAAATGTCAAGTCTTCTCATTATTTCAGGTGAAGCAAGAATGATTCTTCGGTCACACATGAATCTCAGCTTGAAATGCATGGCAGCGAAAGCGGTCGACGCAAAAGTGCTTAAGAGTCAGAATGGTTTGGTGGTACCTGAAGCACTAAGGACTTTCATACAGTTACACAGTGTTCATGCGAGGAAAGAGTGGAACTGGGGCTGTGAAGGGTGAAGTGGAAAGTGAGGGGGTTGAAGAAAGAAAGGTTTTTTAAAGATGGAATCGTTCGATTGATTGGGGAAGGAAAAAATAGTTGTTCGATTGTTTTCCCATGGTAATCGTTGCCACTCCATTCAGGCTCTATCCTCCTGTACTTTTCCTCGGTTGATAAGTCATCTCGTCACAACAAAAAAAGACTCCATTTTTTCATGTCGCACACAATGTGATATGCGACTAGTTGTGTCTAAATCTGTAAATTTCATTATATCAACCAAGAGGTATTTTTAGTATGGAATTTATAGTCTAACTTTGTTATTTTTCTTCACCCTGTGAAGTTTTTTGTAATATTTTCTGCTCTTTAAACGAGTATTTCTCCAGAGTGATCACATTTAGTTAAGTCACGCAGTGGTTTTTGCTCATTGTGATTGGGTGGATTTATATTTTGTCATTGATGCCACAGATGTAAATTATTGATTAAATATTTTCTCTTAATATTTTGTGTTGTTGAATTCTTGGTTATAATGCTCATCATTTCTTCTCGGTTAAAGTGCTCCTCTTTATCATACCTTAGCACTTAAAAGTCTGACACACAGGTGGACCAGCCAACCTTGAATTCATGGAAATAGGTGGAATTAACTGGGAAAAATGTGGAATTGAACTGCAAAACATTAGAATTTTGGAGAAATAATGTCATTTCACCAGGAAATAGTGGACCGCAGGAGGAATAATTGCAGATATGTGAATGTAATGAATTAATCTAGCGATTAAAAACAAACAAGTGTTGTTCAAAGTATTCTGTATTCTTCTGGAAAGTAGAAAATGTTGCAATATTATTTGTGTATTTCGAAAGGGCACAGTTGACATTCATCTTGATGCTTTTTCCATAAGCTTATAATCTGCCCATGAATTTCTATGCTGCAGAGGGTAATCGCTTAAATATTTATGCATGTAAATTTAGTGGCATCGGAACATTTTTGGCATTTTACACTGTGCATTAGAGTCAGCGAGAGTTGCACAAAACCTTGCAAAAAGGATTTTTATCCTTTTAAAGAACCGGGAACCAAAAGTGATCTAATTTCAGAATGCCATTGTGTCTTGTCTGAAATGAATTCTGACTTTCTGGAGGCTAATATTAATATATCAGTTATGTGGTATCGGCCATTTGCATTCACAAATGTCTGCAGGAGATGGGGAAGTCTGCTTAGAGATAGTTCATAGGGGAAAGGTGTAGGCTTAATATGTTATTAGAGAATCCTCTTCAGATACCAATTATATTATTTTTTTGCCACCACTGTCATAGTAAAATGAAACGGTAATTCACACACTCTTATTAAAATTTTGTTTCTTATTATTTCCAATGAATAATTTATGATTAAAGTTTACAAATTGAAAAATTTTCAATTGCTAGTTGGTCTATGTATATATTGGACTTTGGGCCATAATAGCTTTTAGAGCAAACTTCATATTGATTAGAAATTGAGGGTCCATTCTACTGCTTGAACGATGCAAAATGAGTGGGTGACTGAAGTCTTAATGCATCTTAGTGATTGAAGGGGTTACTGCTACTCAATCTGACCTTGAAAGAGAGTTAAAGAACAATTGCAAGCGATGGAAACAATTGTCATGGTCTTATCTTAAGGATGTGGTTTGGGTCTCCCCTCTAGATGAAATGACAATATTGGGTATTTGTTGAAACCAATTTTTAAGAATGACAGTGAACTTGGTTTTATGACATATAACCGCAGTTAATAATCCCAAAGGTCTAGGATAGGTGATGCACTATAACCTAAGCACTCACTCAGCACTTGGCCTGATGACGTGTGAAATTCGAATCTCAGGGTAAGGGGGGGCCTGTTCTTTCGCCTGTACCACCTATGGTTTCTCAGGAAGTTCTGGTATTTGAAAAATTGCACACTTTGGGTGTGAGCTGGGAGTTTCCAGAGGTGTGCACTGGAAACATATATTCCTCATATTTTTTATTAAAATGATCTGATAAAAACATAACATCAACATCAGGTAAGTGCTGTAGTTGTTCTTATGGGAGACTGATTGAGAGGGGGGGGGAGAGGAGGAGATGGTGCCGAGAAGTGGGGGAGGGTGCCAAGGGTTCTGGTATTGAACCTCGTCAAGCTCTTGCCTCAATGAAGGGTTGGTGAAAAAAAAACGGGTTAGTTGAAGTAATAGAGTATCAGTGACTACATATTTCCAATTTGGATGTAACGCTTTTAAATATTTTATACCTCCTAATGGGACACCCATTCTTAAGTATCTTAACCTTAAGGTGAACAATGTTATTTATGAAGTCACTTTCATGGCAACTGTCTAATTTTTGCCAAATAGCGAAGCTGTAATTTTATTTTTAAAAGGGGAACGTTGTTCTTTGATTCTTTCATTAATCTTTTCTATGCACTTGCGCTAATTCCACAGATAAGCATTTATATTTATGTTAAGCTTGTTAGCTCCACATTTTTTCCGGCTTTCCTGAGTTATATAGTATTTTGTGTGGGTAATGAAATTTTTTTAAAAGGTAATCATAACTGCTCTAATGTTATTGTTTTGACATCCATTTGGCCTTTCTAGACTCTTCTTTTATGAAATGGAATTCATTTCAGCATTATCAATCAAGGTTCAACTATAATTGGAATTAATTGATATTTTAAACTGTTAGTTCCAGTACAGTTTTTAATTAACTGATGTCAGTTTATTATTAATAGTTATTTTCCTTAGTGTATAGGTATCTATACCCTTTTATGCCCCTACTGGCATCTGCATATGGAACCAGCATTTCAACATTCAAAACAAAATGACTATTATTGGGCATCAAGCAAACCTTTTTACTCAGTCAATACATTCCTTGAGACTTACCCTAGTGAGTTAGAATTCAAGCAACATGTGTAAAAATGTATATATAGGTACTCTCACTTGTGTTTTTTAACATTTTTGATGCCATCTGTTGTGGCATGTAAAATTTAATGATAAATAAAGATTATGATTACAGAAATGGATGGGAAGGGATGGTGTGTGACAGTGGTTAATGACTGTTAGAAAATATGGGGAAGAAAAGAGAAATGTGGGTAAGACCGGAGACAGAAATACACTGTTAATAGGGTGGAAATATTTCGTTTCGACAGTTTACAGTTCCTAAATCGTCACACATAATGCTTCGTATTAGGCTATTGGAGGAGACACCGTCAGTCGAGGTCCAACAGTTGGGTAATTTGGTGGGAGTATGACATTCTGGGAAACGGTGGAGAGAAACCCGGCGTTGGAATTGCCCAATCTTGACAGTATGTGCCAAGGGGTCCACAGTTCAACGTCCCGTTTGACGGACGGCATACTCACCTAATTACTGGCCACAAAGCACCAACAAGTTTGGAGGTATCAGGACACCAGTGAAAAAGATCCTGGCACCGCCGGGATTCGAACCCCTTCCTTTTGGGTGGGAAGCAAGTAGAGTAGCCACCGCGCCATTCCGATCCCAGTAATGTCTTCTTGTTCCGTTCGAAGCGTCGAAGTGAAAGAAACATTTTGGTAATCTTGCTCACATTAACTGGGCCAAAGTATAGGTATACGTATAACACACTTTCCATCCTTAAATTGATATTCCAAATGAGAGATTCCTGGGGAAACATGTCGTCTGAGTTTAGGGAGGGGGGTCAGCTGCCATCCTTTGTCCCGCAGTGCATACGCCTGTGATCTTAATACGCAACTTTGAAGTAGTAGCAGTTATAATGGCATGCGACCGACCGCTGACGTTATTTGCGTCAGAAGAGATAGGTGGGTGATTCGGTAGGGGTAGGATATTCCGGGAATGGAGGAATGTGTGAGAGAAACCTGGCGTCGGCATTAACCTACTCTATCAACGAAAGGCGCCAAGGGGTTCACATCCGGCGGACGGCGTACTCACCTAAAGTACGCTCCACAAAGCACCCCTAGTAGAAATCAGAATGCCACTGAAATATTTGACCACTACCGATTCGAACCCGGGCCCTCTGGATGGGAAGCCAGGACGCTAGTCATCCCGACATAACTTTCTGTGGACGCCAATCATGAAGAGAGGAAGAATAAATCGTAAAACAATCAAAAGAACAATGGATGACTACAACATTGAAGCAACAGAGATGCAGTAGGAAGCCAATTATAAAGATAGGAAGAAAATGGCGTTAAACAATTGAAATGACAATGGTCTCTTGGAATTGGGGGAAATAGGTCACGCTCAAAATGAAATTTTGGCTGTGTTACCTACCTGATTCAGCTTCGGAATTAACTAACATCGAGTTTAAGTTGACTCATATGTGGGTCGCGGCATGTGCCATAAGAAAACAATTACTTGTGGCGATATATTTGCCTAAGACCACCAAAGTAAAAATAGTACTAACGTAGATGTAAGGAAGCGATTCATTAATGAAATATAAGTATTAAGTTTTCTTCAGTGTGGTTTTGAGACGTTTTGGGGCGGAGCTCTCATAAGTTTTTGATAGGCTGAACCAAATTCCAGGGTGACTTTCACTACAAGAAAAATTATTTTTTTTCATTAAATATTATTATACTTTCTTACCTTGCCTCCCTATATAGGTTTCCCTGACAGCCTTTTGAGGGCAAGATTAAAAGGACTTGCCCGGCCGGATCACACCTGCGGGCACCATTGAAATTAAAACCATTTCCGGCTTGCGTAATTCTGAGAGGGAGGTTTTAAAACGGCACTCACGTAAAAATTCTCCTTCGTTCAGTTAAAAATATACGTCATATGTGTAATATAGCTTTGTTTTTACAATACTCGATTGGATCCCACCATCCTAGACCTCCTTCAGGCTTTGATTCTGCAGTTAAATGGATGTGGGGGGGGTGATGTGAATAATCATGGACGATATGCAGTTAATTGCAAATCATCGAACATGAGCTGGCTTCGTTGAAATCGCTCCAACAATGAAGTATTGCATAAATGCTTGCATAATTTTTGCAATTTTCCTTGATTATTATTGCACACTTGCAGCGAGTGGGTAATTGGGTTACTCAATTTCACTTCAGGGATTGTCGTAATGATTTTTTTAATGCTTACGAGTTTGATCGTTTTCCTCTGAATTTTCATTAATCCTTTGATAAATATTGCTTCGCGAGAAGGTATTCAGCGGCGTGGGCCACAAGCTGATGCAAGCATTGAAGAATGTAGGAGACTTGACTGACAGGATAGGACATATACTTCAAAGGTGAAGTGAGAAGCTTTATGGAAGCGACGCGAAGGAGAAAGAAATTGATTGGACATCCTGAAGTATCTTACTGAAAACCACGAAGAAAATAGAAAAGGGCAGAAATAAAGAGGAAGGCCTAGGACCTTTTAGAAGAAGCAAGTAATGGAAAATTTCGATTTCTAGGAGTTATTTTGAGGGAACAGTATTAGATTGGAAGCACGTTCTACAACGCTCATCTCAACTCCTGTTAGGAGGTGATGTTCCATTTTTGTGGTTATTGAAATTGGTTTGCCCTTTCATGTTTTAAACTCTTAGAGTTACGACGGCTGTCCAGAAAATAACTTACGTTTTGAAATGAAATATGAACCTAGTGACAAGGCGATGTTTTATCATATACATTTACTGATGGAAAATCATATAAGTTTAAAGAAGCTGTCGCAAGGAGTAATGAATTGATGACAGGGACGTTGACTAAGGATGCTAAGAAAAGGTTTATTAATACTTAGTTAAGGAGCGTGGTATTGTACTGCGTGGAAACATGGTCACTGAAGCAAGATGATAGGCACAGATAGGAATGAGGTTGTGGAGAAGGATGAAAAAGGTGAAATGGAACGAAAGGAAAACAAGCGAGGAAGTGCTGGGCATGGTGGAAGGGGAGGAAAGAAGGGATTGTTGGTGGAAATCCAAAGGAGGCAGGAAAGATGGCTGAAAAGTATTTTGAGTAGAAATGGGATGTTGAGACCGTGATAGAGGGGAGAATGTTAGACAAACTAAGAAGTGGCAGGAATAGGATAGATATGTTGGACGGAATGAAGGGAGGAAAGAAGTATACTGAATTGAATAGGACTTACTGGAATGTTCAATGTCACGTTGTATTTTGCTTGGAGGCATAAGGAAACGTGGTTTCGAATCTTGAATGGAGCAGGATTTTACAGAGCCATCGAGATCCCTACTTATGGTACTGTAGGTGTTGAGAGCATTTCAATTGGAGTGAACCGTCCGCTGGGTTGGGCGTAAAATCAGGTTTCTCTCCATCGTTCTTTAAGAAAATTCTCTCTCTGAATCCTTACACACACATTTTTTTCAAACCCCAACGCTGCAGATGACCTCAGCTGTTAGTCACCTCTCCTTGTATCTATGACTAATACTTCTAAGTTGAAGTAGTATGGTCGTAAGGGCGGAAAGAGTACAGTATGGTTATATTACAGCAGTTATCGAAGTTTAGGGAGGATCTGTGGTTATTAATGCGGATATTCAGAGGTTTGGTGGATGAAAAAGGTAAGATAGAGTTTGTACTTGAGGAAATAGACAGTAGCGGTGCTAAAGGAGTTGAATGAGATGAGATGGGGGTGGGAGAAAACTGACAAGGTTCCTTTGGGAAAACGAGTGAATAGAATGGGGACAGGTTTTGCAACTTGCGGGAATACAAGGGGTTGATGAGATCTTGAGTCGAGGGAAGGTGGTGATCGTTGAGGAGTCTAGTGTGGTTTTTAGGATGCAGTCAAGGTTTGTGGGACGGTTACTTTCTGAAGCTTTAAGTCGGCCCTCGCCTCAGGGTCATATTCTGTAAATTTCAGTATAGTTATCTCTTGAAGTACGTGTTTTTGAAATGGCACGATTAAAAATGGACTCAGCGAGTCACTTTTTGGACAATTCTAGCTTAAATTTGGCGCTTTTCAACGTGACCTCATATAGTACGCTCTATAACACCGCCCTAAAAACGTTCTGTTGATTCATTATTATCAGTATTCCAACACTAAAATTAGTTTACTGCAGTCCTCCATTCTTCTCTATACAGTGTTGTTAATTCCCTCACACTCTGATACATGTAACTTCTCTGTTTTACGTCCTTCATAACTTAAACTATGTCCACATGTATTTTGGTCTTAGCAGAATATTACCGTCAATTTTTCCTCCTATGTTATGTTTCTAACTAATCCATTGTTACTCAAGGTGAATCCAATACAACTAGTTTTTCTTTGCTGTAGAGTTCTCTTACCATATGGAGTCCTTTCCTCTTCTGCTCTACTGTATACTCCCCGTTACTCACTTTGCCTGTCAATTTAATCTTCAACACTATGTTTCCAAGGCTTCTAATCTTCCCATATTCACTTTTCTTATGTTCCACCTATCTGATCCGTGGAGTACCGTACTCCATATAAACTTTTTGACGGATTGCTTCCTTGATTGCAATCTTAGTTTCTCTGAATATAGCAGTTGACGCGTCTCCATGAACGCCTTCGTAGGATTAGCTATTCTTTTCTTGATGTCGGTTTAACTTTTCCCATCCCAAGTTATACTGATGCCCAGGTAGACGAAGGATTCCACATATTCTAGTTTAGTTTAACCCCTCGAATTGTGATATCTGCCTTCAGCGCCTCACTTTCAAAAGGTGAATAATTAAAAAAACAAAATGTCTATTTGTCATTTTTATCATTTAAAAATAAAATATTCTATTGTAAATATTCATAATTATATAATGCCAGTTTCTTTCAGAGAAACGAAATATACATCACCAGTAGTGGAACTGAAGTCAAATTAATCTACTCCTTATATCATTTATTGACGATCATATCTGAATATCCATTGTGATCTACCATATCGGCAGTTTGATATCATTTCTAAATGCTAAGGCGTAATGCAAGTGATAAACTTGTACATGACTAATATTTTGTTTCTATTTTATATCAAGGGAAGTGAATGAAAATAGTTTGCAAATTAATACAGCCAGGTCAGAGTAACCTTATACTCGTTTAAGGTGCGTTTGAAAGGTAAATTCTGCGCAAAATAAACCGTTGCCGTGCCAAATACCAAGTCTTTTGTCTTTCGAGCAGCTCTTGGGAAAACAAGTGTACTGGAATCATGCGACGTGTTGAAGATACCGAAATGTGATTGCATATCAAGTTGGCGGTCTTGACGTGAGAACACTTGTGAGCTAAATTCCCAACCGAATGCGAATTCCCTCCTCCAAAAACATATACGAGGTTTGGAAAAAATGTGATTATAGGCCTTAGGAAGTTCGCAAAAACTTGAAACCCAATTTTGTCGATCTAGGCTTTAATCCAAAAACCTTGGCGATGGAAATGGTGCACGCTTTTGCAGAACAATTTAAATTTCTTTAATTATAATTGAACCATGAAAAAAACACCAAATTACCAAAAGCTCAGCAAGCAGGAATTCGACTCTTTTAAGAAAAATCACAACGTTGAGTATTTTTTAGATGACGCGTTTTAAATATTTCTTCTCTGTTCCAAGACTTGAAAAATAGGTTTGAATGTCATTTTAAAAGTAATTTTTAATTTGATTATCGCATCTTTTACGCTTACCTTGGCACATTATTTAAAATTTTTGTGCATGAAAATGGAGTTTTACATAAGGAATCACTTGAGAGGCACTACAGTTATGTGAATATTGGCGACATTTTCGACTATTTAAAAAAATGTTGAGAAATTTTTTTAATTAATGAAACACTTTATCATTCGGCTTTGATTTTGATGGATATCAATTGATTTTATGAAAGTTACAAAGAAATCTTGAGGCGAAGATTTGAAAAGAAAATGGCATTTTGTTGTTGTTTGAATTCATCTACATCTACATAATACCCCGCAAGCCGCCGCAAGGGCGTGTGGCGGGGGGCTGTTAGGTCACCAACCGTAAAAAGGAACAATACCACATGTAAAACAACAACATGGAAAATTACACCCACAGCAGCGTACATACTCATGCAAAAATCCCTTTATCCAAAACTCATGCAAACACATATGCCATAAATCAACAAACAACTGCACCCCAGGATGCAGCACGAAAGCCATCCAGCAACACACAAGCCAGGGCACAACAAGCAAGAATGTGAAACACCACTACCACATGAACATGCACCACAAAACACTCTACCCCCCGAGGAGACTGTAAAAGGCAGGGAATGCGACCCAACGTTGCAGGTAGCAGGAATTTCCCCTCGGGGAGAGGGACGAGGGATTGAGGGGGAGACTTAAAAACAGATGAACGAGTAATTAATTGATTCAAGCGTGAATATGCTGACTTTAAATGTGAAAATGTATTTTATTGACAGGGAATGTCTCTAGATTAGCCTTCTCTTAGTATACTAGTTGGAACTCACATAGAATTTTAGTGTTCCAAGATCTATACTACCCTGACCTCCTCCCCATCTTTCTCCGGCGTGATGACACCTTGGTTGACGTACCTCGTAGAAAGTAATATTTGATGCCTCGGATCACAAAACTGGGAATTATGGGTGGGGACGTATTGGTTCTTCGTCACTTTCATTTTAAGGCGGTGCTCTCGTTGAGTTTATCGTTCCCATTAAACTTCGGCGTCGTGGTTCAACGTCTTATTAATTATTTATTCAGTTATTTGGCACCTCCGATCCTCTGCCCAATTGAGTCAGCGTCCCCATTGATCGACGATAGGTCCTAATGCCGTTCGATTTGATGTTCTGCATTTGAAATTAATCATATGGCCTGAGCTTCCAAAAGTTTCCATCGACGCTTCTAACGGTATCTGAAAAGATTATTATTTTTTTAGTGAAATTTTCACCATTTGGATTCAACTTTGGGGCCACTAAAGAGACCAAGTCAAGTACTTATACAGTTATAATTTTAATTTTTCAAGTTTATATTTTTCTCCTCTCGAAAAAGTACCAATTTGGAGTCATAACAGTCCTCCAAATTAATGATATGCAAACATGAAACAAGGATTTGTGACATTTATTCCTTTAAGAAATCATTATTTTTACATGGAAATGTTATTCAAGAAACAGTATTTAGTTATCATCTGTAAGTCACTGAGAAAAGTTTTTTAAAATTTTTAACATGGTAATTTCACTTGCATTCCAGAATTGCGGTACTCACTTGATGAGGCTTAAACTACTGTATACCTAAACTGACAGGCAGTCATGTTCAAATTACTTACTTCTTGTTAAATAGTAAATATTAAATGACCTAATAATTCTTCATAGTTAAACTTCGACGTGCGAATGCTCCCGCTGATGTAACATGTAATATTAATAATTCTATTGGTGTCAAAAGTATATTAAACGACATCAGCTTGGCTTACTGACATGACATCCTCACGCGTGCAATCCTAATTGAGAAGAAGTAATTACTTTGGGTGTGTTTCTAATACTATGATGCAATCCAATTGCATCATATTCATCAATCAAAGGCACTTCAGTTCAATCAATTCGTCAAAGGCACCATCTTCATCAATCACGGGTTATAATTACGAGGATTGTTTGCGGCAGCCCTCCAGTCTGTACCCAGTTCCAATTGCCAATCTCTGTATCCCCTCACAATAGCATCTTGCACCAATATTTTCCGTCACCTGCATCTAACAGTTCATCCTTTGCCTTCCTTTACGATTCCTTCCCTTTCAATGTTTCCTTCAATGTATGGCTTTCAGTGAAACAATCGTCCCTACTGATGTGCCCGATGAATTTACTTCTTTTTTGTCTAGTATCCTCCATAGGCTTTTCTTTTCGTCAACTCTTAGAAGTACTTTTTCATTTTTTACTCTGTTCAATCCATTCTATTCTCATCATCCTTATTTAATATCACATTTCCATTGCTTTGAATCTTTTTTTTTTCCTCTGCTGCAGATATCGTCCAAGTCTCACATACGTAGGAATTTAAACTTCAAATATAAGTTTAAATGAGTCGCTTCCAAATGTTTTGTGTGAGCACTGTTTGATGTAAGTAGTTGCTTCTTCTGATAGAAGGCCGTTTTCGACATTCCTATACCCTGCTTAACACTTTCCCTTTTGCTTCTTTCATTGCTAGTGATATTAAAGCCTAAATAGCAAAAACTCTTCAACTTGTTCAAGTGTGTTTAACTTAGAGATAATTTCCTGACTTCGTCTGAATACTATTACTTTCGTTTTAATCATGTTTATCCAGATATTTAAAAAAATTTAGTGGAGAAAGTAAGTTGGGCAGAAAGAAAGACAAACACAAAGGTTTTTTAAAAAAGGGTGGGCTAAGATAATAAGTTCCCAGAGGAATTCAGGAGAAGAGAGAGAAAAATAAAGAGTTGGTGGAAATATGTTGAGAAGGTGGGATGTTGATAAGGTCGTGATAAATGAGATAATGTTTGGTAAGAGAGGATAAAGGAAGAAAGAAAGTGGCTTTTACAGGAAGCATGAAGGCAGGAAGAAATCACGAAGAAATGAAGAAAGAAATTAAATAAAGGAAAAGAAAGATGATGTTCTCTCGGTGCTTCAAGGTAAATAGTAATGAGAGACCATCCAAACCTTACCTTTAAATGGATCAAGGATACCCTGAATGCAGGGTATCGTCCCTTTTCCATAGTTATTAGTACCCTTGCCCAGGTCTTTTCTTTTCTACTGATATACGTGTTATTAAATACAGGGTGTTATTAAATATGAAGATAGTGACATTATGAAAGGAGGTAACGACAACCAAAGAAAATGCACTCTTAATTTGTCAAGTGGTGTCATTTTTTCGCTATGGTGGGGCTCTTCAGTCAACATCCCAGCGCTTTATTCCCAAGACTACCACGCCTATGGTGGCTAGCTGTTCCCCGTTTCAGGGTATAATACCCAATTTTCTAAATAAAATATATAAAATACTTCTTCATTAAATTCAGAAGCAGCGCACGAAAATTACTGGTGTTTTACGGACACAAAAGTATTTGCTCAACTTCAGACAGAGTGGCAAGGGATATCTAATACATAATTGATGACAAGACGACGAGCTGAAGGCGCAACATTCAAATGAATTCGGAAATTTTGAACAAATTTCGGAACTCACAAGGGAAGACATACGCTATTATTTTCGGGAGATATATTTTGAGCAAAGCATTAAAAAAAAAATATCCTCATTGTAATTGTTCGTTCTTTACGCTTGATACACGTAGTGCAATTATTCCAAGAGGTACAACTGTGGATATCGCAAAACCTACTAGAAATGATATTTGTTCTCTCAGGCGTGACTTTCCAATTCCACACGCAAACTTTATTGAAACATGTTGTTACAAATACATACTACTTTACCAGAAAAGATATTTCAAAGTGTTTTTTTTCAATTGGACACCCTAACCACACCCCAACACAGAAACCAATTAATTTTTTTGATAGGAGGAAAAACACAAATTGAGGTTTGAGAAGAAAACAAAAAAATCCTCAATTCTCGGACAAAAGGTTTTTTAAAACATCTTTGTATCAGTCGGCTGTTGGAAGACAAAAGAGTTCAACCCTCTTACCCCTCCCCCCCTCTTTCCCATCCTCTCTTTCTATCCCCCCTCCACCTTTCTGCAACATCTCCTCCCTCCCCCT
The DNA here is from genome assembly GCF_022747635.1 of Hetaerina americana. Taxonomy (NCBI): domain Eukaryota; kingdom Metazoa; phylum Arthropoda; class Insecta; order Odonata; family Calopterygidae; genus Hetaerina; species Hetaerina americana. The sequence goes on from NW_027286069.1 coordinate 23,243,506, forward strand.
TTCCCTCTCTTTTTTTCTTCCCCACCCCGTCCCTCCCTCCGGGACCCGGATCCCTCCCTCCTTCCTAACCCTCCTCCACTTTCGCTCTCCGTCCCGCCGCTGTCCGGGCAGGTGGGGTGGGTTGGGAGGGGAGTGTTGCCCGCACGACTCAGACCGCGCTTGCAGCCAGTAGTGCCGCCTCAGCCGCCGTGAGCGGACGAGTCACCGTTCTCGTCGTTCGCTGTTCCGTTTTCACGTCCGCGTGTGTTGACTCATCACCCGTTTCTTTCCCCTGTTCCAACCCCGTGTCGTCTGTCTCAGCAGTGGTTTGTCTTGTCCGAGAGAGCGGTCTCCTCTTCGCCCTTCTCCGAGATACGCCATCATATCGCAATCCCCCGCTCCGGACGACGTGCCCTTACAGACAGCCGGTGTGCCTACATGAGCGGACCGCAATATTATCACCCCTCGGAGTCTGCCACCGCCTCGTCTTCTTCACCGGTGAGGAGGACCTTCCCTGCGCCGCCACTAAAAGCAGTCGCAACCTCCCGGGATCGCCAAGTCACGAGTGAGTCTCTTCTTCCTACTACTCCTTTACAAAACCACCTGCTGCAACCCCAAGAGAGTGTGTTATCCTCTCCTTCCATCACCCCCCTCCCCATTTGGCGGAGGGTGACGTACCGCACGGATTTTCCCACTTCAGAGGCGGGGACAATTCGCGAATTCCGGTAAATTCGGCGACGGATGGAGGTACGGGGGGTTGTGTGCGTGGGTTATCTGCGGTGTGTGCGTGCGTGTGCGCGTTGGTGTGTGGGTTTTCGGAACGGTCAGAGCTCGGGGTGATTCTTCTTTTTTTTGTCTTCCTTCCGCCGCGAAGTGCATTGTCCGTGAAGGACTCGCGAGTTGTGTGTGGCAACTCAGCTTCTTCTCCTCCATCCTCCGCCAAGTTCTCTCTTCATCAGCTGGTGTGGTAATTAATTAATCCAAACCATCCGATCTCCCTCACTCAGCGGTCTTCTCGAAGGTTGTGGGTTTGGATAGGTGAGGACTGTGCTCGCCTAATGCCAAGCCTCCTGTGCGGCATGTGAAATTCACACGATAACAAGATAAAGGGGCCAGTTCTTTATTCCTTATACCGACTGTGATTTCTCAGGAACAGCTGGTGTCCGAAAAATCGCACAGATTGGGGTGAAACTACTGAGAATCAAAAAGGTCAATGGAAATACTATAGCATTCGAATAGGTTTAAGCTAGAACTCAACTTATACTAAGACCTATTAACAAACTAAAGTAATCAACCCGACGGTTGATTAAATAGGGGAATCGCGATGGTGTAGTGGTTCATGCGCTGGCTTTCCACCCCGATGTCCCGGGTTCGGAATCCCGGAGATGGTAGGTGCTTTCAGTGTCATCCAGATCCTTACTTGTAGTTCTATGTGGAGAGCGATTTAACTGAGTACACCGTCCGCTGGATGGGATATTAAAATGTGTGACCCCTTGGCGTCTTTCTATGATAGAATAGGCTAAAAACCGAGTTCCTCACCATCTTTCCTCCATAAATTCCCTGAACCTTCCACCAAGACAAAAAAATCGACCCTATCCCTAATGGCGCAAATGACCTCGGCTGTCAATTACCTTTCCTAATAACCACTACTACTTCGTTAGATAGGTTAGGCTAGAGCTCACCTGCCACTAAGCTAAGGGTGCCGAGAGGCGTCAGACCCAGGGATCGAACTCGAGCCCTCCGGTCAGTAGTATCCCATCGCTTTACCCATGGAAATATCGCGTCCCCATACTCAGGTTGTTGTGGGCTATATTCTCTCTTCTATACTTCACTCTTCCTCTTCGGCTCCTTTGGCAACCTCCATTTCTTATATCACCCTTGATTGCCTCGTATTTCCTCAATAAGTTATTATATTCTTTGATGCTTTTTTTCTTTTTTTTAACATTTCCTGTCATTTTCCCTCATTATCAAATCCTCTAGGTATTTGTCTTCATCCACGTTCAGTTTTCATATTCATTATGTCATAATCCCCTTCTCACATAACTTCCTCCAAAGTCTCAGGGCAATTTAATCGTAGGCACACTGGCGTTGAGGTGTCCAGGCGATTTAATTTTTAACTCGCCACTCGTGCATCATCCAATGCGTCAACATCACAACCGCATAAACCGCATTTTGAGAGCGCGTTTTGACCTCCCCATGCACTTCTTTCCCTTCCCATTCGTACCTCGATCGAATCACGGTCACCATTATTATTATTATTTTTATTTCTAAGAGTAATCAAGCGACCAAGGTAGGTCTTTGACCTTTTACGTATTGCAATTTTGTTCGTAAGACCCACTTAACGCCTAACTCTATGAAAAGTCCTAACCCACATCTGAAAAGCCTCCTGTCTATTCTTATCCTGTTGCTTGAACGATGAAGTTTCCGCAGCGCACAATGGTACACATGATATTTGGTGTAATTGTACGCTTTTACCGTCCCAACGTGACCGTGCCATGTATTTCACTCAAGAAGAAGAGTCTTGAGAGGAGTAGGTGCATGTTTTCTTTGCATTTTTCATCTCCGCTAGGTCGTCTTTACAAAGCTCGTGGAATGTCACCTTCAGGTTCGGTTTGAACCCTGTCTCTTCGTAATGAATAAGAATTACATAATTTTTCCACACAATCTTTTGTGTGGAAAAATTAAGTAATTCTTATTCATTATGAATCGTTTCCACAAAGTGACGGCGGATACTATACAGCCTGTCTTTTCGAGTAGTTTCGAAAAAAATGTTTTATATATATGTCTGTGTGTGTGTGTGTATATATGCATGTTTTTACAAAATGTAGAGTGATGTGACACATACATATATATCTCGTACATATATATATGCATTTCTGTACTTTCGCATATATATATATATATATATATATTTATATGTATATATATGTGTGCTTTTGTGAGTATAAATATATACATATATTTATATACATACGTATGTGTGCGTATATACATGTCTATATATATATGTATACATTCACATATTCAAATAGATATATGTATATAAACTATACACACAGTAATCAACCCGAAGGTCGGTTTGGTAGGTGATGATAGAGTCCACCCAGTACTAAGCCCGACGGCGTGTGGAACTCACATAGGGTAGGTGGGCCAGTTCCTTTCATTGTGCCGGTTTTGATTTCCCAGAAAGATCTGGTACCCGAAAAATCACATAGCTTAGGTGGAGCTGCAGGTGCCCACAGACTTGCCCGGGAATCGAACCCGGGACCCTCCGGTCAGTCGTCCAACGGTCTACCCCTGGACTACCGCGACCCGATATGTATATATATATGTGCGAATATATGTGTGTGTATATGTATATATATATGTATGTATATATATGTATGTGTGTATATGTGTGCGTATATATATGTATGCACACACAAACACATATACATATTTTTCCTCTTCTCAGAATCATTTTACACTTAGTTTTCTACTCAATTTTCTCACCCTTTCCCTTCAATTATGCCTCAGGGAGTTCCCCTCCTCTCCCCTTTTGTGCCCTTTCCTGGAAAAAGGTTTGCCGTGGCCATGCCGCGTCGAATGCGTTCGTCAAATATTTGCCCACTCAGGTGGTCGGGATGGTGGTCGTCGGTCCCTCCTCCTCGTGATTGAAGAGGAAATGTCCCGCGTAGAGTTTTCCCGGGTGCGCATTCCTCTCTCTCCCTCTGTCGGATGCCCCGGTCCAGGAGTGAGTTGATTTAGAAATCTGGGCTAGCGTCCCTTTTTATTTTATTTTAACGAGTATGTGGGAAAGTCCCTGTTGTTCCCCCCCCCCCCTTCGCCCCTTGATGTCGCCGGGAGTGATGGGTGTCCCATCCTCGGAAGGGTTTTCTTCTGAAGGGCCAAGGGTGATGCGTCGCCAGAGTAACCAGACTCTCGGAAAGGAAGAAAAAAAATATGACTAGAGGCGTGCGCGAGCATAACCCAAAGTCACCGTTGAAAAGAAACTCCATGGGGATCAACTGGATGCTGTGGCTTTTTAAAGGGGTTGGATCGTGACTGTGAACAAATCAAATGTGTCGCCTTGGTTCTTCTGTCAATGACCAGTGATGAATTTGTTGCGCCAATTCATGCGTAGTTCTTAAGCAGATGTAATGTTAATGTAACAGTTGCTAAGGACCCTTATTAAGAATGCAAGGGGCATTAGAAATGATCATCTTCTCCAGGGAAATTTCATTTTTGACGACTTTTGTTTCCCCAACCACCGGGGAAACCTTAATTTAATATCAGGTTTCTTATCCCAAGAGTGAGAGAGAGAGAAAGAGAGATAGAAAGAGAATCCTCAACCACATTCACTCTCTTCCTCTGCCCTCATCCATACGTAATCACCGCCATGCATCATAATGTCGCGTTCGAAAATGGCCACCGGGAACTCGGGAATTCGCTCACGTCATTTCCCTTGACGACGCCTGGCGCTTGAAATTCACGTCATAATAAACAAGCCTTGCCAAATTTATCACCGTAGCGTGCTTCCTCAAAAAAAATTTTATCCTGATGGAATATTATTTCTGCAGTGTATTCCCTGCGAAAGAATTCATCAAGAAGTGTGGAAGATAAGTGGTTTTTATGTAACTAAAAATCAATTTTGTGATTCATTTTAATGGAAGGTATAATAACTATTTAAAGGAATGTATTTGAACGGTCTATGATGAATAATATATTCTACCCATCACGAGAGTTACCTTTTGTTTGCCATGCATTTTCAAGCGTACTTTATTAATATTAAAATAAGGAAAAATTATGTATTGAATACAATAAACAAAAGAAATATGTATGTTTTGAGCAATATGCACGTATAGGAAGGAGAGATATGGTGAAAACATTTCTTGGCGCTACCCGAGCGAGGAAAGGGCAAGCCAGTTTTACATAAATTCCCATTTTTACGTAATATTTTCCCAGTCAAAGAAAATCGACACACATATAAATATGTATGTATGTATATATATAGCGTAGATGTAGAAGCTCTCAGGAGAGCAATATGACACTTGGACGACACACAAGAACAAAACTATATAGAAAACGCGTAAAAGGGCATTCACATCGCAGATAGTTTAAGCTCTCGGCCTTTCTCTTAGGTCTTCTGAAGGTCAGACTGCTATGACTCGCACGTATATATATATATATATATATATATATACATATATATATATACATGTATATGTATTTATATGTGTTTATATATATATATATATGTATATGTATATGTGTGTGTGTGTATATATATATATATATATATATATATATATATGTATATACACACAATTACAATTATCTTTACAATACATATGCATATGTATACACAAAATATAGTTGTCATATTGTGAGCACAATATGAATAAGAACCTATTGAATGGCATCGAAATATTTAAATAGCCAGAGCCAAATGGCCCGCAAGCCGACGCAGCGAGTTGATCGTGAAGCACGCGAAATATTCGCGATTGAAACAGCAGGCATGAATATTTCCACTCCTTAATTTTGCTTCACGCGGTGACACCTTTGTTAATTAGAGCGCGGTGAGACCATGCGTCTTTCTCCATGACTGCCCTGCAGCTGTCTGACTCCTTTGGAGGACGTACGAGTTTGTCGTCCGTTTGGAATTCTACCAAGGTTCTCTCTCCGTTCATGTCGTCCAGAGGAATCATTTATCAAAATGGACAGCTGAACTTTGCCGAAATTATTTCAAACGCTACTAATGATTCAATCTAAAAACTTTTCGATCGTGTTTTCCTTATGGTCCCCCCCCCCACCCACATAAGGAAACACCCAGCGTCTTCTTTGTTGAGGTTTGTAGCCCACGCGTGGTACGGTGGTGCTCATGTGCCAGCAATTAATATGACCCAATGTATGAACGTTGGAGCGAGATCTTGTAGTTATGATGCCTTGTTGTTGCATGTCTGGTTTGTGACCATCCCCTGCCACACTCCACAGCGGTAGCTTGTAGGTTACCATATTCATATATGTAGGTAAATTGATAGAAAAGGTAACCACAGCAATCATTTGTCACAGAGCATTTAAGCTGGTATGAATATCAAATCTTCTATCAAAATTTATGCTTATTTGCCATCGCAGAGATTGAGAGGTAGTTTCCAGTATGACAACATTTTTGACTTCTGCTTTATTATATAAATAATAGCTACATTAAAAGTTTTATAACTGAATTCTACAAGGATTTTTGTTTATAGGAGGTTCGTATGTAAATATTTCTCTCTAGTGGCGATTTAAATGAAATTAAAGAATTAAAATAATTCTTCCATGCGAAAAAAACGAAATTATTCTTCGATAGAATAAATCTGGACTTATAGATAAATGAAAATACTAAGTCATTGAAATATGCTGTAATATAAAAGGAACCACTAGTCTTGAAGTTATTGTAGCAAAGGTCGTCTACTCAGGATCGGTGGGTAATTTGTTGGAGACGTTGGATTTATTCAGAGTAAGAGTATAATTGAAGAAGGGTGGAGAGAGAAATCCAAAATGTCAGAATCAGTCTGTGATACGAAAGGTGCCAAAGGGTCAAAACATTTTACGTCCCATACAACGGACGGAGTACTGCACTCCCCTCTACATGATCTCCCAAGAGAGGATCGGTATATTACGGAAAATAAATTCTGTCACAGCCTAGATGCGAACTATAGCCCTTTAGTTGGAAAGCCAGTATATTGAACACCGTAACACCCAACCAGTTCGCGTCAATTACTCAACCCTCGCTAAGGATTCACTTGCTAAGTCGGCCTTCACATACTTTCACAAGGCAGTTCGCCCGTTGATATCGTCCCAGATGATGGTTTCGGGGATGTCCGCTTCGCGAAGTGATATGGTCTCCATTTTATTCACGCGATTCACGACTAAGATTCACTTAGCGTTCCAACACCGCGATCGGAAGCTGTCATTGCGAAAGATCGCGAAGGAAATGGCATTTTGGATGACTAACCATCGTTGAGAAATAACTCAATCCTTCTACGCTAACCTCAAACCTGCTAATACATCGACAGGCATTCTTTCCTATGCCAATTTTATCCTTATATATTGCCATATTGATATGGTACAATGATAAAGCCTTCCAATATCGAAATAAGTCAATTTGACCTAACTTCGAACTTGGCGTGTCTTCGGGGAAGATCAATAGATCGCTGTATTCCTCTCTCTCTCTCTTGATTATAGACTTCCAATTGATTCCCCTCCCGTCGATTGAACCGTCGTGAAGCCGTCGAATTATCTTGACGTCGTTACTAAGTCACAAAAACGCAGAATCCATTTCACTGTTGGGTTAGCGTAAAATTGCCTCCTCAGAGTCTTAAGAAGTTGCGGGGTATATTAATGTTAATAAAAAATTATTGGTGTTCTGATATTTGGGGACGCGGTAGTACTGTGGGTTAAGCGATTCATCACTGACCGAAGGGCCTGGGTATGTAGCCGAATGATCTTAATTGGCCACCTTCAGCTTCTCCAAAACTCGGTGATTTCTCGAGTGCCAGATCTTTACTGGGAAGCCATGATCGGCACAGGGAATGAAGAACTGACCCCGCTCATTACCCTGTTACTGTATTAATTTCACAAAACGTTAATGGCTTAGTATAAGCTTTATCTTCAGCTATCAAGCTAACCTTCGGGTCGATCATAGTGAACGAATGGATCATAAATGTTGTGTATTCCACTTAGTGTCTTAATCCTGGTCAGAAGAAATTAAAATTATTTAAAAAAAAAAAGTCAATTGAACGATGATCAAAGAAAAAAGTGACCTCCGGTAGACAGACAAAGTGGTTTTAGAACGTAATTTACATTAATACGCACTTATGATGTTATGGTTTCGTTCGTCTCAGACAGTAAATTATTCTGAAAGTCGTTGAGTACAGGAAGCGGAGAGAGAGAAAAAATATATATTCTGGAAGACTCATAAATAAACGGGCAACAAATTTGACTCAAGATGGGAGAACAAAGATCCTTCGACCTTTACTGGGGTAAGTTCTTGTTTATGAGTTCGCTGAAATAAAAAAAGGAACCGCAAGTTTTTTTCTTTTTTTGCATTTTCCCATTAGTGTCACGCAATACGTTCGCTCTCAATGCATCGACTTGAGACTACTTTAACACCGCTTTCTCCTCCTCCTTCCCCCCATCTCATGCTGGCACGAGTGTGACGAGGAATTTCGGGAGGGTGAGAGAGGGCGCTCGGAAAGAAGGCATAGGTTTTGCAATGAAGCAGAAGGATACTGAGCTTCCAAATCAGAGCAGACACCCGTTGCATTACATCCTCTCTCCACACAGCGTTTTTTGGACGTAACACTGACTTTTTCAAACTACACAATGCGAAACAAGGATTATTCATATGTTTTTTCGCGTGATTTATTGATGTTATGAGAGAGCTGATGCAAGAGGGCAAATGGGGTAGTGGGACTCAAAGAGGCCATGAACCCACCCTTTATCCCCATTTGTTAACCAACTAATCGAAGAGCTTCAATCATCAAGTGCTACCGTTTAATGAATTCAGACAATTTGACTATCGAGAAAACATTGTCATTCTACTGGAATGTATCGTTTTCTGATACGTTTCTCCTGTTCTAGGTTTTTTCGTATTGAAATATAAATGGTGATATAATTAAAAAAAAATAATTTTCCAGCAACAGGAAATTCTCCCATGATTGTTGAAAAAATTTGAGATTTGGGGGAATAATTTTTTATTTACATAAAATGTCCAAACATATATAGTATTACTCATATGCCCGAGTCTACTTTTAAATACCTTTTGTCCTGCCGAAGGAATTAAGTTTATCTACCGAAGAGTGCATAGCGGTCTCTGAATTAGCGCGATTACTTAAATTTTAACACGATTTATCGAGTTTATTTGATGGGAAAAGGTTTTTAAATCATTTCTGTGCATGGTTGAAAGAACCTAATTCCTCTTTTTAGAGGTTTTACAGATCGACGACCGGTGAGGAGGGCTCTAAATGCGATAAACCAATAAGGGGTTGTGAATTGAAGGATACAGGTAGGTTCGTCAAACAGTCTTCAGGGAGGTCGCTTTTTTACGAAGATCTCCGTGAAATAGCCATTTTATAGAGGCGAATACTTTAAAGAGGGGCTACTCTGTAGTCATGTCCCTTAGTTCTGTCCAATATTCGGATCCCTTTCCTCCCTCTGCATCGACAACATAACGTTCTCCCCTGTATCAAATTCTTCAAGATTCTATCGTCAATCAAATTCCACTGCATCCACTATCCCTAACGTCTTTGGACTTGTCCCACCGGCCCTGCCTCCTTTTCTTTTACAATGAAAAATACCTATTTGCTTGTTTTCCTTTACTTCAATCAAAACTTTTCCGTTCAACTGCAGACTCACATTTAAAAAGCCTACACTATAAGTTACGCCTATCGTCTTGCCTCATTGACCATGTTTCCAAACCGTACAAAACCACGCCCCATATAAAAGTAATCACTGCTCCTTCCTTCATATCCTTACTGGATGTCCTTACAGGGGATCGAGATGGTGCAGTGGCTAACGTACTGGCTTCCCACCCAGAGGGCGCGGGTTCAAATCCCGGCGGTGTTGAATATTTTTCAGAGGTATCTCGATCCCTACTTGAGGTGCTTTGTGGAGGGCACTTTGAGTGAGTACGCCGTCCGTCGGATGGGACGATAAGCTGCGGACCCCTTGGCGCCTTTCGTAAAGAGTAGGCTAATGCCGACGCCTTTCCTGTCCATCCCCTATGGCGCAAATGACCTCAGCAAATGGTTGCCTCCCCTCAAAACTACTACTAATACTGGATGTCCCGGTTTGTCTCCTCCTGGCGAGCGCTTCTTTGCCCAACGTAATTCTTCGTCTTATAGTATGTCTTTGCTACTTAGACCGTTTTGATCAAAAACACTTCCGAGATATGTAAAATGCTCCACCTGCTCTAATTTTACCCTCCTTTGAATATTTGCGTTTTGATATAATGATAATGTGATCAATGTAATAGGATTATTTTATAAATTAGGTATAATCTAAAAATCACAATTCGATTGTTAAGATGGCCCGTGGTTTTCTTAAGGAAGGAATGTGGTGGCTTGTTCTGAAACCGTTCTTCAACTCTTAAATAATATTCTTCAAAGTGATGTAACACGATAAGAATATATTTCCAAATCCCTGTTGGCCTTGATGATGTTATATACGTACCGAAGATCTTGTTTCAAATAACGCCTTTTTGGTGAAAAATTTGAAATCGAGTTTAATCTAGAAAGTGAATTTTTCTCAGTTATTTTATCCAGTTTCCAATCTCGAGAATTCGGAATTGACTCTCGTCCATCAGTTTTTTTCCTACAGTAAGTAGGCTGTTAAAATCAAGGCATTTTTTTTGCAAAAGACTAAACACCTAATACCCCACCCAAATGTATTGTGACCGACCGGTTTCGAAGCATTGGGTAATCTTCGTGGAGCAAAGGGGGGGGGGGGTGAGTGGGTCGGGGAGGGGGAGTACACGCACAAACACACACAGACACACATCAGGCACTGTGCTTCACTGTGGACCTTGAAAATGACGCGATGATGAAAAAGATACGTTCAAACCGGTCGGTTAAGTACCGTAAATTCGGGTGAGTTGTAACAACGTGTTTTCATGTCTTTTGAATACCTGGAAATTCCACGTTTTCCAAAGCCTACCATTAGCTCTGACGGCGCTGTAGTTATCATCACCTTAAAATATTCCAAATGGGGTCCTTTTTTTGACGAGTATCCATAGAGAAAATTTTTATATACTCTTTAAGGAATTACAATGCCACCATATGTAACGGTTCCAGAATAATATTTCAGTGTCATGGGATTACTGATGGCCATAAATCTTCGGTTGTGTCTTTCTCAGAAATTCGATTGCGGATTCCTAAAGTGGAAGGGCGCTCATTTTTCCGATCAGCATTTTTTTAATGTCCTGCCTACGATTTATATATATATATATATATATATATATATATATATATATATATATATATATATATATATATATATATAGGTATACATGGAAAATGCCAGGTGACTCGGGAAGATATCAGCTAGATTATATCCTGGTTAGACACAGGTTTAGGAACAGTGTGATAAATTCCCACAGCTTCCCGGGAGCGGATGCGGACTCAGACCACAATTTAGTTGTTATGAAATGTAGCGTACGTTTTAAAAAGATAAGGCAGGGGCGGCGAGTTAGAAAATGGAATGTAGAAGCATTAAATGGGTTGAAAAGAAAGGAATACAAACAGGCGGTAGAGAAAATCATGGAGGACGGTAAAGAGCTAAGTACTATTGAAGAAAAATGGGAATGTATCAAAAAAGGGTTGTCTAAAGCGGCAAAAGACACTATTGGAACCGTTAACGCTAAAAGGACTCGTAAACCATGGATCACGGATGAGATGATTACAAAAATGGATGAGCGGCGAAAATGGAAGAATATAAATACAGAATTAGGCAAAATGAAGTACAAAGAATTGAACAATAAATTGAGGCGGGTAACAAATAAAGCAAAGGAAGCATGGTGGAAGACGCAGTGCGAGAATATGGAAAGTCTGCAGAGGAAGGGGGAAATCGGTGCGCTTTACAGCGTAGTTAAATCTTTATCTGGAAGTAAGAAAGGGAGATCAACGATAGCAGTTAGAGATAAGGCCGGTAAGGTAATAGTTGACGCAGGAAAGATCCAAGAGAGATGGAAGGAATATGTAGAAGACCTGTATAGTAAAGAGCTTAGACCAACAAAGTTAGACATTGAAAAGGAACATGACGTAGAGGAAGATAGCTTAGGTCCAGGCATACTAGACAATGAGATAGAAAGGGCATTAAGGGAGATGAAACTAAATAAGGCCGTGGGGGTAGATAACATTCCCGTGGAACTTTTGAAATGCTTGGGAAAATGTGGGAGGAAGAGGCTATATGGGCTGATCCGTAGTATTTATGAGGAGGGAATCTGGCCGGAAGACTTTGTGAGATCAGTTTTAGTTCCTATTCCGAAAAAGGTAAAGGCCACGTCATGTGAGGACTATAGGACAATTAGTTTGATATCCCACGCAGCTAAGGTTGTTCTCAGGATCATAAACAAAAGGATAGAGAGTAGGGCAAATGATTACTTAGGGGATGATCAGTTTGGGTTTAGGAAGGGGAGAGGTACGCGTGATGCCATTGCAGTAATGAGATTATTAATCGAGAGGAATATAGAACACAACCAGGAGGTATTTGCCTGTTTCGTAGATTTCGAAAAAGCGTTTGATAGAGTAAATTGGGAAAAACTAATGAGTATATTGCAGAAAATAGGAATAGATTGGAGGGAAAGGAGGCTAATCCGCAACCTGTACATGTCTCAGACTGCTCAGGTGAGGGTGGGAAACGGGGAGTCAGGATGGGCAGTGTTAGGAAGGGGTGTAAGGCAGGGTTGCCCATTATCACCGTTGCTGTTCAACCTGTACGCAGAAGAAATGATCAAAGAGGCATGGGAAGAACTCGAGGTAGGAATGAAAGTGGGCGGGGAATTCGTAAAATCAGTTAGGTTTGCTGATGACCAAGCTTTAGTTTGTCAGTCAGCCAAGGGGCTGCAAGCATTGCTTAGTGAATTGGAAATTCAGTGCGACAGGTATGGGATGAGAATCAATATTAATAAAACAAAGGTTATGCGATTTTCTAGAAAGAAAAAGGCCAAGCTTAACATTAAAATAGGAGGGCAAAAGCTAGAGCAGGTAGAACAGTTTACGTATCTCGGTAGTGTTTTGGACCAACACGGTCAAAGTAGTAGGGACGTAAGGAGAAGAATTGCGCTAGGCAAAGAGGCTTTCACAAGGAGGAGGGAGTTGATGACAGGGACTTTGAGTAAGGATGTTAAGAAAAGACTCGTAAAAACTTTGATATGGAGCGTAGCTATGTACGGAGCGGAAACGTGGTCATTGAAGCAGGAGGATAGACGTAGATTGGAGGCTTTTGAAATGTGGGTGTGGAGAAGAATGGAGAAGGTGAAATGGACAGAGAAGAAAACAAATGAGGAAGTACTTGGTATGGTGGGCGAAGAGAGGGGTTTGTTGGGAGCAATCCTATGGAGGCAGGAAAAGTGGATGAAGGGGGTGTTGACCGGCAGTGGGATGTTGAAGACTGTGATAGAGGGTAGAATGTTGGGCAAAAGAGGAAAGGGAAGGAACAGGATAGGGTTGTTGGACGGGATGAAGGGAGGAAGGAAGTACTCAGAGATGAAGAGGGACCTGATATAGAGCAGGATGATTGATTTTGTGTTTTGTTAGGAGTAATAAAATATTTGTTTGGTAGTTATGTCAGTCCAAAAACCTACCTTAACCGGTAGATTACTTAAAAAAAAAATATATATATATATATATGCTTTCGTAGACGTAACACGGAAGTGCCGAATAGTACAATACACAGTAACACACAATATAGAAACACAAAAAAAGAAGAACACTCACACGTTCTCACACGTTATTTCTTGATATTTCGACGGAAACAATCCGTCTTCCTCTGAAGATATAGAAGTAAATCATATACGAGTATATATATAGTATATAGTATAGTATATAGTATAGTATATATATATATATAGTATATATAGTATATAGTATAGTATATATATATATATATATATTTATTTATTTATTGGATTTTGTGTTTGGAGTCACAAAATGTTTTATTTAGTAGCTGTGTCCATCCAAAAACCTACCTTAACCGGTATATTGCATGACGCTTATGGTTCCGAGACTTGGAACATTGGAAAAGTGGACCAACGAAGAATAGCAGCCTTTGAAATATGGTACTGGAGAAGAATGCCGAAGATTAAATGGACAGACAGAGTAACGATCGAGAAAGTACGTATATAGAAGAACAGAGAATTCTACGGCAAAGAAGAAATAAATGGGTTAGACACGCACTGGATTGATTAGGAATATAATAGAAAGGAAGATTCCACGAGGAAGGCCAAGAGGCATGGGCATAAGGCAAATTGAGAAGGAATTTAAATAGATATATATATATATATATATATATATATATATATATACATACATACATACATACATATATTTATAGGAAGATCTGGTACCCGAAAAGTCACAATGCATGGATGGAGCTGAGGATACCCATAGAGACTACCGCGACCCATATATATATATATATATATATATATATATATATATATATATATATATATATATATATATATATATATATATATACACACACGCAGACTCATACATATAAAAATTTCAGAAACTCTTGTTTTTGTCACAACTCCTTATCCGATTTTATACGTTAGGTCGTTTTAAGTAGTTTTGGAAAAGGTGTCGGGGAGCGCTAATATAGATTACACGACTATTACTGATAGCAGTCGTGTAATATATGTGTGTGTATATATCTACCTATATAAAATTATAGTATTCTATAAAATAAAACGTCAGGTCGTTTTAAGTAGCATTGGAAAATGGGAAAGGGTGGGCTACCCACCGTCTTACGTGGTGGCTTCGGGAATTATGTTCACCTTGGACATGGGTTTTGTCATCTAACACCATTTAATGGATAGGCCTTGTATGGCTCGGAGACTCTTTTCCCTACCTCACCAAAACGGCGATGGAGGAAATCAATTGACGATTATCTTCCATAATTTCTCTTCCATACCTGGGGATTATATTTCGTGACACTTCCTGCCATCCTTCACGTGACCATACTAAAAGCGTCTGCTGTCTCCTCATCTCGGCTAACCTTCCTTCCATCACTTTCTCTCTTTCGTCCGACGATGTTCAATGTCCGCCGGTTCCTTATTTCAATACTAAGGAGTTTGGCTTGTGATTGCCAAAGTCTTTGCACACCACCCCATTTTGTTTATAAATGCCTAGCGACGAACCCATTGTTGCAAATATTTTTAAAGACATATGATAAGAACATAGAGTTTATTTGAAACACAATTGAGATGTTTTGAGTATTTTTGAATGTGCTTTCTAAAATTAATTATAAACCATTTTTAAAGGGCCAAATTTTGAAACTAATATGTGATTTTGGCTATTTTTTTCCCTGCAAGATTAATTAATACGATCGAAAAAAGGAAGGTTTAGGCTAAGTAAAATCTGGTGAAAAAAGGAAGTTATAGGTTACTACGGGGACACTACAACTTTTTTATAATTGAGCACATTATGCTATTTTTTCGTGAATGCGACTTGTGTATCTGGGACCACCATCAACCCATAATTCTTCTGGTGATAGGTTTTCATTCTCATAAGAGCATAGGTAAACTCTTTGATTTCAGACTTCAATTTTCGCGAAAGCTAAAGAGGGAAGATAATTTTTTTGTCATAATCATTTAACGGAGTGCTCGTCAGACTTATAGATTCGTAAAATGTTATCAAGTTGACATATAACAGAGAAACATCTTCAATGTAACCTCCTTAGCACTTCATTCGATTCCCTACACGACCATTGTCCAATGCCATTTGATTCCCGTTAATATTTTACTCTTTCTCTCGCCGGCCTATTCCAAATTACCCGTGCCAAAGAGGTCCCTGGTTTGAATAGGACTTGGGAGTCGTAATTTGGTGTTCTTTATTGTTGCGTTTAAGTGTGCTAGTGACGCGGAGTGACCTCGGGACGTCGGCGAACACGATAACCCGAGCGTTAAAAGTCACTGAAGGCATGGGATGGAATTAATCGCGGAAACTTGCGAAAACATGTACTGAGAAAGTATTTTGACTAGTCAGTTTATTTCTCATTTTTTTTGTTTTTTATTTAAATTTCAAGTTGGTGACCAAGACACGAATTTACTTGACTCTGGGGTTAGTCGGAGGGTCGCGCGCGATTAGTTCTCATGGCTAAATTCTTTTTTGTCACTCTTCCTCGCCTCTTCTCGTTCCGAATTCGCGAAGCGTCCCCGGAATTTTATTTCTCGTCGGCAATTTCAAGGTGGTTCTTACCTGAGGGTTACTTTTATTCAAGATATTATGAAAATATGGGTGTAGAATTATTAATATATGTTGTATATATTGGCATGATTAAAAAATGGGTTTCCCGAGTGACGTTTTGCCGAATTCTTAATTTGATTTTTTTTGCGCTTCTTAAGTGGCCTCTCACGGACATTATTTCTACCGTCACTCACAAAACATTTATTTGGGTGGGTAAATATATATTTCAGTTAGTAAGGATAACTGGCTATTATTAGTCATAAATTACTAAGTTTATATATATATATATATATATATATATATATATATATATATCCAAAACCAAACCTGACCATATATATATATATATCTTCGATATGGAACGCTCTTCGGCGATGCAGAAATATATAAAAACACATGTGTGGATTTTTAAACCATAGAAACGGTCGTCGTCATCAGAATCTGATGACGACGACAGTGCCGTCGAAACTTGAAAACAACATATGCGAGTGTCATTTCTTTGTGTTTCAAAAGTTAAAAAATCTACATCCGTGTTTATGAACATATATGTATATTATTTCGTCGAAGTAACACGGAAGTGTTGAATAACAAACTTGGACAGTAACGAACAATATATGAACACATAAAAAGAACAATCACACGTTATTACTTAATAATTTCTCCGTCTTCATCTGAAGAAATAGAAGTACTCAATACATACATATATATATATATATATATATATTATTTTTATATATGCTATCTGGCGACATACGTGCTACACAAGCAATCTGTTCCTTGGAACTGAAGATGAGAAATTTGCAGTTCTTATAATATCGTATGGTAGTCTACCTTTTAAGATAGGTTTTTAATGGATACCCCCTACACTTCTTAGCCTCGCCGAAGACACATCCCACTATCCAATACTACCGCCGCTCTTCAATTCCGCACATTTCCTCCCTGCCTTCATTTCGGCCAACATCCCTATCCTATTCCTATCCCTTCCTCCTTTGCCTAACATTCTCATCTCTATAATACAGTATCCTTCACCATCCCTTTGCAAATAAAAATGCTCTGCATCCGTCTTTTTTGCCTCAATCATATTTTTTCCAACAATTCCCTCTTCTCTTTTACCATGCCTAGCATACCTCTTTTGTTTTATTCCCTTTCTGCCCATTTTACCTTTTCCATCCTACGCCACACCCATATAAGCTAAAGCCTCCAATGTACGTCTTTGTGTATAATCTTGATTCAACGACTAAAGTTTCCGCGAAGTACAAAACCACGCTCCGTATCAAAGTCCAAATCACAATATAACTAGGCAATATTTACTTAAAATTATATGATATTATATATATTTTAAATAAAATTTAATGTTACAGTTAATATTTATAATTGTTTATTACCTATTTATTTTAAAAGAACGATATATAACAATACGATTGGAGCCGAAGTAATGTTACGTCATTCGCGTAGCATATCATGTCGATCATACTATATTCATATGCAATGTGATTTTTCATAATGACAGTGGGATATCACTTCTGCATACTAAGACTTGTTGAACAATTCAAACGTTATTCAAGTATTTTTACGGAAGTGAAAGAAAATAGTTGGCGAATCGACGTGTTCAGACCTAAGAAACTTAAATGCCAAACAACTGAGTACGGCGATGATTTGAAGTTGTCATTGTGGTTACAATCGTGATAGGAGAGTTAGAATGTTAGGTAGAGAAAGAGAGTAGCCCTTTTTAGAAGCCGTTAAGGGTGGGATTGAAGATACGAAGAAGGAAATGATGTAGGTCAAAGAAGAGGAAGTTCATTCGATAAATGGAACATAATATTCGTCGAAAACATACCTCTAATTGGGAGATTACCTTGAATGAATGAATGTGGGCAGTTCTGTGAAATGCGATCCTCTCCTCCTACTTGTAAAATCACGTATACAAGTGGGTGACTAACAAACCTCACGTTGTCAATCCGATGGTTGAGAGAGGTGAGGAAAAGGGGGGTTTTAATTTTATGATGGCGGGTTTTCTCGTCGATTAAATAATATTTTACATCTCCTCTCGTAAAATTTCATTGTTGCATTGAGAGTAGTGAGCTTGTTTGCGCAACAATAAATATCAATTTGCAAATGGCTGCGAATTATCCTCCCGGAGGGAAACTTGACTTTTGATTTGATTATTCTTGGACGCTCTGTTCTAACATTTAGACGCTAATGTTTCGCATTCGGAGATCCAACGCGAGATAAGGAGGATAATACATCGAACCACTCAAAGACTTGAACGGCGAAGATCGATGTCTTTAAAGACGTTCGCAAGAAAAGCAGGACGGTCGAATGTTACGAATTGCCAACCGATTGGTTAGATGTCGCAACCATCTTTCGGCGTTTAGCGGGCGGTGGAAACCTAAGCTAAACACAGTGTTTATCACGTAACAAAGAGGTAGTTTTGTCTTATCAAATGCTCTTTTTTCCCTTTAAGGACTATTCCGTATAGAATATAACAGAAATAGGATAAAATCACACCATTTTCTTCCAGATTTTTCTCGCAATTTTGTTTTTGTAGTAATAACTCGATTGACCAATAGCAATTATGTGAACAATAATGTCAATAGATGCTTTCGCGGAACACGTTTGCCTTTTGTGGGCAAGAAAGCTTTTTCTCAAAACGATACTTCTTTTTCTTTCGCATTTCTGTGTGACGTCTTCTGGACCATCATCATCATCATCGTATCTACCTATGCATACTTAAAAAGGAATTTTTACTTTCTCCGTTTGGGGAGAGGGACTGTGTGAATGGAGAAAGTATTGTTTTTTTTTGGCGAGTAAATTAAGGCGGAAATTCTTACAAATTCACGTTTGGAACCTCGACGAATACGTTTAAGTTTTTTTTTGGAATATTTCCGCATATTTGAGAGGGTGGAGTTATAAAAGTCGAGAGAGAGAGATATATAAAAGGGTTTCATTGTTTGAGGAAGTCGAGAAGAAAGTATACACTCAATATTTTTTGGGATATCTTTCTGCGGCTTCTTTGAGAGAATTTTTGCGGAGAAATGTATTTTTATGTGTTATCTAGATTTTGTTAATATAAAAATTTAAGAATGTGAAAGGATTATGCTACGTTCGTTGGAGATATCGCGTAGAAAAATGATTAAATGTTAAATTGAATTCAATAGCCCACCCGAAAACAAAGGTAACGCGATTTTCTAGAAAGAAAAAGGCTAAGCTAAACAATAAAATAGGAGGGCAAAAACGGGTAGAACAGTTTACGTATCTCGGAAGTGTTTTGAACCAACACGGTCAAAGTAGTAAGGACGTAAGGAGAAGAATTGCGCTAGGCAAAGAGGCTTTCACAAGGGAGGGAGTTGATGACGGGGACGTTGAGTAAGGATGTTAAGAAAAGACTCGTAAAAACTTTGATATGGAGCGTAGCTATGTACGGCGCGGAAACGTGGTCTTCGAAGCAGGAGGATAGACGTAGATTGGAGGCTTTTGAAATGTGGGTGTGGAGAAGAATGGAGAAGGTGAAATGGACAGAGAAGAAAACAAACGAGGAAGTACTTGGTATGGTGGGCGAAGAGAGGGGTTTGTTGGGAGCAATCCTATGGAGGCAGGAAAAGTGGATGAACGGGGTATTGACCGGCAGCGGGATGTTGAAGACTGTAATTGAGGGGAGAATGTTAGGCAAACGAGGAAAGGGAAGGAACAGGATAGGGATGTTGGACGGGATGAAGGGAGGAAGAAGGTACTCACAGCTGAAGAGGGACCTGATGTAAAGTAGGATTTTGTGTTTTGCTAGGGGTCACAAATTATTTAATTAGTAATTATGTCCATCCAGAAACCTACCTTAACCGGTAGATTAACTAATAATAATAATAGCCCACCCGATTCGAGTTGATTTTGAGTATTTTTATGATTTACCAAAACAGGTGAACACATGGTTCCATGTCAATTGATCAGTACGTCGCAGTATGAGCAATTTATGACCTTCAACCTCTTTAATTTACTCCAAATCGATGAATTTGGAACAATGGTGGACATTATTTCCTCTTTATCAGATCTACTGGTGTTAATTAGAAATTGAGAAATTGCATTCGCCTTGAAACAATGCAAATTATCTTTTTTTTAAAAAGATATTCACAATGTTTTATCGCAATTTCATGACAATATCCTACACTAATCAAGTATTAATTGCTTTAGAATTAAAATTGTTTCAATTATAAGGTAAAGTGTATGGTTGTTTATTGGCAGTAGTTCCTTCAATTAGTGATTCTCTTGACTTAGTTCATAATAAATGTAATCAAAGGTAAAAATAATCATATTATTTTTGAAAGTCCACCTAAATGTTTACTATCAAGAAAATTTCTGTTTTTTTGCTAATTTCAACCAAAAGATATGCAATTGGAACTTAAAAAAATGATATTTAAAAAAAATTCTTTATTCTCTTTTCGTTAAGCCAAAATAATCTTAACTCGATAGTCTTGAGTTAATATCGAATGTTGTAGTAGTAGTATTTAGGGGAGGCGACTGACAGTTGAGGTCATTTGCGCCATAGAGGATGGACAGGAAAGGAGGAAGGGTGGATAGAAACCCGGCTTCGGCATTAGCATACTCTTTACGAAAGGCGCCAAGGGGTCCGCAGCTTAACGTCCGATCCGACGGACGGCGTACTCACTCAAAGTGCCCTCCACAAAGCACCTCAAGTAGGGATAGAGACACCACTGAAAAATATTCAACACCGCCGGGATTTGAACCCAGACCCTCTGGCTGGGAAGCCAGTGCGTTAGCCACCGCACCACCTCGATCCCCTATCGAATGTTTTATTTTGCTAAAACCGTTATGTATTTTATGTAATGAATTTCGACTAAGAGTGCAACATTAGTTTTTGGCGCTTTGATGTTTGAGTAGATTACGTTTATAGGAAATATTTGGTTTTCGCATTCACCCGCCCAAGTAGGAAAAAGAAGATTATCAATTCTCCCGTTTAAACATTATCCTTCCTCGATGAAAGATTTGTCTGAAATTCCTTTTAAATTTCGAGTCTTTATTTCAAAATAAGAGTCGTTTTTACTGATGCTTGCTTCACTAATGTGACACTAATAAGTGGAATCTGTGTAATACTCCGTCCTCATTATTCCATAAGTTATAGGTTTGAATCCTTCATATTTGAAGTCGGGAATTTAGTTTCCCTCTCTCTTTTCCATCTTAAAAAATACATTGTAAAATATTGACGAATACTGGGTCCAAGCGGTCTTAATTATGAACGTTATAGAATTTCAATTAGTATAACCAACCAAGAAAAGTTACATACTCTCAGACATTCATATCCGAAAGTTTTATGAATTCATCTTCAACTCTTCTTGAGATTGAAAACTATAGGTTTGACTCTTACTAACGTGACTGGTATAAGGTATATTTCTCATGAATTAACAATTCCTTCTCCTCACCCCACCATACCTCGAACTTCTTCCTTTGTTTTTCATTCTGTCCACTTAACCATTTCCATCCTTCTTCACACAGCCACATAATCTCAAATGCCTCAAAATTTGCACCAATCACCTTGCCTCGACGACCGTTTTTCCATGCCGTATAAAGCCGCAAGCACCGTAACCCAATGTCTACCAATTTTCTATCCTTACTTAACGTCCCTGTTATCTATTCTCTCCTCCTTTTGTAAGTCCATTTGCCTAACGCAATTCTACTTCTCATGTCCCATCTACTTTAATTATTTTTATTCAAAAACACTGCCGATATAGAGAAACTTATTACACCTGCTTTAGTTTTTAACCCTCCTATTTAAAAATTTAATTTAGCTCTTCTCTCTTTCTCTAAAACCTTCTCATGGTATCTATTTTGTTTACTTTTACATTCCCATACCATACGTTTCACAGTAATTTTCATTCCAAAATGAAACTTAGCGGGAAAAATTGATCCAAATTACGGTTGCAATTAAATTTGCAGACGACACTCGGGAAAAACAGTGCAAAATCAGACGTTAGTTTCAATAAATCCACTCAACAAAGATGAAAAATAATCGAATTGATCACATTGAGAGACATTTTAGGCGGGATGTGTGGGTAGGGGAGAGGGAAGTGGAAGAGAATATAGGGGTGATTTGGTGAGAATTTAAGGGGATAATATTTTCGCAACTCCCATGGGGGCAGTCGCTCTGCGGTAGGTTAGTGTTTTTCCTACGGTTTGCGCGTGAGCATTCCCGTTGTTATGGAAATGGGATGGCCGAAAACACCCGAATGACGCCGAGCGTGCCCGAAATTTAGGGCACCACCACCAACAAACAACAACTCCGGACCCCCTCCCCCCCCCAGACGCACCTCTCTCTCTCTCCTCTCCCCTCCTCTCACCTCCACCTACTTTCTCTTCCGGACCTCAGCCTCCAATATGATAACCGGCTCCGTAAGTCGGGCGTGGAATTTCGTATGAGATTCGATTTGAGTCGAGTCGGTTATAGTGAGCGTCGTTTTGCACAGAGGTATTAAAAAAAATTTTTTTTTGATAGTTTCACTGCTGACCACGTACCTTTCATTTATCTCTGGTTCAAACACAAAAGAAGTGGAGGGAGGCGGAGGAGGACCTCGTGGGACTGTCGGTGTCGGGGTAACAACAAGAGAACCGCGGCGGTGCAATTACTCCGGTGCCACCTACCTGAATTCTCCACGTTCTGTCCCATTGGATTAGAGAGAGAGAGAAAAAAACATCGTTCTGGGAGTACACACGACGCTTTTTCTCCACACACCGAGAAAGATTCCGGATTGGGGGGGGGGTAGACGTAGGGGGATTCGTTAACCCCGTGGTCCTAGACGCTCGCAAAAGTAGCATTTAGGGGAGGCGACCGACAGCTGAGGTCATTTGCGCCATAGGGACTGGACAGGAAATGATGAAGGGCGGAGAGAAACCCGGCGTCGGCATTAGCCTACTCTTAACGAAAGGCGCCAAGGGGTCCGCCGCTTAACGTCCCATCCGACGGACGGCGTACTCACTCAAAGTGCCCTCCACAAAGCACCTCAAAGTAGGGATCGAGATACCTCTGAAAAATATTCAATATCGCCGGGATTTGAACCCGAACCCTCTGGGTGGGAAGCCAGTACGTTAGCCACCGCACCAATCCCAATACCCCACTCGCAAAAGGAATGGTTATTTGAGAACACCATGATTTTTCGCTGAGGCGTCTGACGTCTGTAAATGTTTTGAAAGTTGCCGAGCTGCTCATAGACATGAGCGAGATTTTGGCTAATCAACTTTTTTCTTTATTTTTTTTTTAACTGTGTTAGACCGATTGTCGACTTCGGGATTTCAGTTTTAACCTTTACATATTCCGCTTCGATTCTTTTGGTCACCTCCAGCTTTGTGAAATGGTTACGCAGAAGCAGATGGGGGAGTTTTATTTTTTTTTGCAAAAGAACAGTGTTTTCCAAACCGACCTTGCCCGTAATATCTTTTTTTTGGTCGATTAACGTCATGGGAAATTAAAATTTTGCAAACAAGAAATCAATATTGTGTTGCTATAACCGGTTTTGTTGTCCCTCAAAGTGACTGAATATTGGTATATAAATTTATATGTAAACCAGTGAATGACAGTTCTTTACTTTTTATAATAATAATTTGTGATGCCAACACTTGTTTTCCTTTGAAAGATATTCCCTGAATTTTGCTAAGGTAACTTAAGTTCGGATTTATTGCGAAACAGTCGCGTCCTCGTTTATTTTCTCGGAAAAATTTCACTATATGCTAATTATCGCAATTTTTTATAGTCAGAAACGCCCGCCCCTCTTCTGTCCTTGTCGGGGTTAAATATTAGCATACATGTTTGAATTGTGTGGGTACATTTCAGGAAGTCTTTTTTTAAATATGGTTCAATGTTTTTTTAATCAAATCTGTGTGTGAAACGGAGTGTTGGAACCGTACTGAAATGCTGTTATTATTTATTTCTTAATTAATTTCACCTTGAATCTTGAGTGTCGCAAATGAAATTACGCGTAAGACACCTAATTTTTACTCTCGAAAAGATTGAAATGGAAAATATCTTCATATATGTGTGTGTCATTATTGGAAAAGATTTGAGTTATGAGTCAGAATGCATCCGCTCTAGACTATTCGACTTGTCAGTCGAGTCAAAAGAGTCATTTTTAGAAAGGGGGCACGGCGTCATTAAAACAAAAAAAAAACGAAAACCGAGACCACTACTTGTCCAGCGGAAGGTCGGTATCAATGTGTATGTATGTATGTATGTGCCATTAACGTTTCGCAGTAATTGGGGTGAGTTGGAGTGAGCATTCACTTAAATTCACAGTTTGGAGTTATGTTTGTTGCTGACTGATATCGCCAGAGGCTTGGAATGACTTAAAACCGTTTACTTTTTGTGTGTGGAAGCTCAGAATTATATTGCTTATCAGAGTGGAAAACGGAAATACCCTTTATTCCGGAGTATTCCTTTTATTTTTGTTACTCACTTCGAGTAGTTTACCGCAGTAATCAACCCGATGGCTGCTTTTTAAGAGGTCATGGCAGAGTTGATCTCGAACTAAACCCCAACAATCCAGGGTAGAGGGTAAGGGCTGTTGTCGAGATCCTTGACTCTTTTGCCATAACTTAACACACCATGAAGTTTTGATGACTGTAAAAAATCTCTCCGCTTCTTGGCCTTATGAAGGGATTTTTCGAGGCAATTCAGCCGGAATTCGAACCTGGGCCGTAAACTCTATCCATGAGATTACCGCTTCACCTATTTTTGGAAAATAGTCCACTCATATTATTTTTACATTTCTCCTAACTCCCAAAATACACTCTTGCTCTTATTTTACCCCCTTTACTCTTAGTTGAATTGGGTTCTCCCCCAAGCGAGTCTCTTTCTGAACCTCGACCCTGATCCTTGTGGTACTCCCCTACATGGAGGTGCTTACTTTTGGATGTGATAGATGTAAAAATGTAACGATGTATCGGAAACGATACATTTAATACATTTTGATGCCTGTTTATCGTATGATATATAAGGTTGTTCAATTGAATAAATGAAAAACTCCAATAGCCGTAAACAGTTTACCTTTCAAAACAAAGTACAAATGAAATTAGTTTGCTAACGCCACAAGTCAAAGGATGGGGTAAAAAGTAAAAATGAAAGGGATAAGAAAGGTGAATACGAATACGTGTATTTCGGCCACAAAGTGGCCCTCCTCAGCGTACTGAAGGTGAATCGTCACGGCAACACAAGTCGAAGTGAGGAACGAACATGTCGAAGTGTGGTTTCACGGCTATTGGAGTTTTTCCATTTATTCAATACTACTAGCCGTAAGAGCTCAATTCTATCAATAAGGTTGTTTAATATCTATTGAGAACATCATTAAGATACGATAATTGATTTATGGAATTTGCTAAATATTTGTCAAGATAGGGAAATCGTTTTATTTTAAATTTTCATTGCAATACTTTTTTTACGGGTACACTAAGTAAAGATGCGAAGAAAAGATAGTAAAGACTTTAAAATATGTAGCTTAGTGCTTCATGGGTTAGAGATATGGTCTTTTGAGGCAAAGGGATTGAGCATAGATTGGATTAGCCTTTCAGATGTGGATGTGACGGAGAATGGAGAAAATAAATTGAAAAACGAGAAAGACAAATGCTGAAGTTTTAAGTAGGATGGGCTAAGAGAGGAAATTGAAAATAGGGAGGGAGAGAAAGTGGGTGGAGGTAATATTGAAAGTTAATGATATGCTGATGAGAACGTGATATAAGGGGGAACGTTGGGTAATAATCGTCTCAGAGGAAGGAAGAGAGTGGTAGATTATTTAGACAACACGAAGGCAGACAGATAGATGTTGACGGAGAAATGAGGAAAGAAATAGGAAGTTCCCATAAATACTTAGAAATGAATAATAGTTAAGGACCGTACAAAAACATATAACCTCAAAATAGGTAGAATAACTTCATTGATTGATTGATAGGAATTTTCATTGCTGCCCTATCCCTGATTGTAGTTGCTGATTATTTGTGCTTAGGAACTTCATGAATTCACAGGACTCCACGTAAATTTCCACAGAATTCCGTTGAAAATTTTGTTGTTCTTTATGTTATTTTGAGTATATGTACCTATCCTTAAGCACAAAGTAGTTCTAAAACCTTACCAAACCCATAAAGTAAAATATGTTTAAGAGAATGAAGAAATTGGTGGGAGAGATCTCATTAAAAGGTGATCACATATCTGATACTAAGATGAAATAGCGGCTGATGCCTGCACCTATGTACTGAGAAATGCCAAGGATATTAGTTCTGAGTAAATAGGCGTATTATCATTGGTACTGTGAATCTAGGCCCTGATTAATACCTAGGATTTTTATGCTATATACCTGTGACTAGGCACGGTAGGGATAGAGTTTAAGGAGGTGTTCTTTTTTTTTGTCTATGCCCTATTCCAATCGCTACTAGTGTGTTTAAGTTTTACGAATCAAATTGGGTGATATAACTACTTTACTTTAGCCCATAAAATTATGTTTATAGTAACTCCTTATTAGTTACACCTAAAAATAAGAACATTGTGAGTTAGAAAATGTATCGATGCAGGATATTGAAAATAATCATCGGTTATGTCTATCTCGGTACCCAAAATATATCGGTGTAATGATATGGATAAGGAAAAATATGTGGTTGCGCTGGTTTGTATCTACCATTGCCTAGTGGTGTTCACATGGCTCTCTCCCAGTGGCAGTCGGTGTACCCTCCCCTTGGGAGAGACGCAACGCAAGAGTAACCCTCTCTCCCCCTCATTAACCTGCTCCTCAGCCCCCGTCCCGCATATCCTCACGGAGGAGGGAGGTTGGAGGTCACTTCACCCACGAAAATGCCCTCACCCACAAAACGTGACACCCTTTACTGCTGAAGGGTTCACCGATGTTTCCGATCGTTAAACGCTAGTGGTCACGCACGCAATTCGTAACCTCGGGAACGAATTTAGGGACATTAGTGGTCACAGAGACTGAGAATACGGCAATGTCCTAATTCTTATCACTGGGAATGATTTTGGTGCTGTATCAGTAATGGTTTGATTTAGACGGTTGATTCTATCCTCAAATTTGGCAAGAATCTAGCTCTTTCGGGATAATTTTCTTCAAAAAGGAACTGGAGACAATCGCAAACAACTTATATTTCAAGACTCCTGAAGAAAAAGACAATACCTTGCTGCACAATATATAATGGAAAGCATTGATATTTTAATCCGTAGACAGCAAATCTTGCTGATACTGACGATGACTTACAGTTACTTCGCGGGAAAACGTGTAAGTGGCTAGATAGTCTTGTCGTCATAAAATATAATATCCTACTGTAGGGCAAAGTGGTCAAGGCAGAAGTGAAGACGTTATTGGAAGTCAGAGGAGAAGAACTGAGGAAGGTCTAGAGGGGAACGGGTCAAACTGGTAATTGGAGACGAAGACGTAAGACGACCCGGAGAAACGTGGAACCTAACTGACGGGAGAACTTGAGAACTCTGCTGTGTACCAGACCTTAAGGCAGTGGAATTCTGACGATGAAGAGTGCATAATTGCGACGTTATTTTCCGTCGCGTCCTTGTTTGCCGAGTTAAATTATGTGACATGCGTGTCTAATACTATCAATCCCTGATATTTAAAATAGGAAAAGTTGGGAGAAAGGGGGATTATATATACATATATATATATATATATATATATATATATATATATATATATATATACAGGTGTAATTGAGGGATCTAGTTGGTGCGATGACTAATATACTGATTTCTTACCCCAAGGACCAGGATTCAAATCCCAGAGTTAGCAGGATTTTTTAGTTGTATTTTAATCCTTACTTGAGGTGCAATATGAAGAGTATTAAGTGGAGTAAGTCGTCAGTCGGATGGGACGTTAAATTGGGTGACCCCTTGGCACCTCTCTTTAGAAACAGGTTAGTAACGACACCGTGTTTTTCTCTCCACCCTTCCGCATTTCCTGAAAAAAATCCTACCTCTATACCAAATTACTCAAATCCCTAATGGCGCATATGACCTCAGCTGCTGGTTTTCTCCCCCTAAAGAACTAACACTAGTGCTCATTGTAATAACTCCTCTAGAAGCCACTTCGTATTGCTCTACACTATTTTATAGTCTTGGCTGTAGTTTTAACATCTAAGCGTAATTGTCAAGGGTGAGAAATCACTAAAGGTAGCTAGGAGACCGCGTTTAAATAGAGAATATGGAGGGGGATGGATTTGGAGAGACGTGGCTGAGGAAAGGTCGGGGCGTTAGCGTGGCAAGGAAGAAACATGAGCAGTACATAACGTACATCCGGACAATAAATTGGTCCGGAACAAAAATATCAACTTTGGTTTTAATTATACCATTTGGTGTAAGTTTTCAGTAGATACTGGATAGATAGGAGATGTTGTTTTAGAAAATCGATTGTTTTAGTGAAAACAAGTGCTTAACAAAGACGATTAATTTTGGAGTATTTTTTTTCAGTTTTAGATCATATTCATTTATTCTTTCGCTCTTTCTGGCACTATTAACATTTTGACTGGCGATGGAATGTTAAAGACTGCAAGATACAGAGGGGAGAACATTAGGCAAGTGAGGTAGAGATCGGAAAAGGATTGGCATGTTGGACGGAATGAAGGGGAAAAAGGAAGCTTGCGGAATTACAAAAGGGTTCATTACCGTGTTGGATATCTGGTTTTGTTTTGTTGGTAGAGACAAAGAAATGTCGAAGGGTAAAACAGTCAGTGTCCATAAAAAACCTACTGAAAGCGGTGGATTACCTAATGATGATAATTACACCCTGAATACCACCAATGCTATATTTATACGGTTGCAAAATGTTTGGCATTGATTCTTCGTACCCCCAATAAAGAGAGGCTGTTGATAATTGACCAGCAATTATTCTGGTGTGGTCGGGACGGGTCGATGTAAAATATATAAATCTGGTCAGGTCATTCGTGTTGGTCGACTTGCCCGCGGGGCCGCTAGTCACTGAGGTCGAGGGTCACGTCCTTAAGGGAGGGAGACTGCAAATCGCCCATTGTAGGGGACAATAATTCGGCGGATCAAGGGCGCGCGTCGCGGATGACGAAAGGTGGAGCGCCGGATTGACCCGGCATGCATGCACTGCGGGGGTGGTTGGGTCGGGGGAACGGGGAGTTGTGCCCTCCTCCCGGTAACCTCTTGCCGCGAGGAAGGTCACGCACCCGGGCGTTATGAAATTCTTCCAAGGTGTGCGCCGGGGCGGATTGGACGGGGAGGTGAAGGGCCATTTTTCCCGACGACCAAAGTGGTGGCCATTTTCAGCAAAACGGAGAATCGTGGATATCCCCACCCCGCGTGACACACATCCAGCGGGATGACGACGGGGACCACTTCATTGCGCCTCCCGTTTTCGGAGAGCGATGGAAATACAAATCGGATGCATCCGTCAAGCTGGAGGGCTTTTTATTTAATGGTTGGTTCGTGTTTACCTAATGTTCCTTTGGATGCCACTCTGGTTACATTCTCATACAAATAAATGCGTGTATATAAAAAATGTAAATATATAAGTATACATATGTGCATACAACATTCATACATACATATATATATATATATATATATATATATATATATATATATATATATATATATATATGTATGTATGCATGTATATAATATATATGTATATATTCACACGCACACCTACATAATCAGTTCATATGAGAACAGTTGGATAACACACTAGAAAACACAAGAGAATGGAAAGAGGAGAGGGAAACTCACACGGAAATTAGAATTTTTGGTAACATAGCCACCTTCTTCAGTGGATGAAAGGAGAGGGCTCAGTCCTCTTCCTAATACAACTGCTGACACATGTGGTCGTGCTACCAAAACTTTTAATTATCGGGCGACTGTGTCTCTTATTTTGTTTTATTCCAACTGTAGCTTCGTGAGATTTTCGCAAATATACACACACACATATATATATATATATATATATATATATATATATATATATATATATGTATATATGTATACACACACATATATATTTTAAATGTCAGTTTCAATTCATGTTTTTCATTCTTTCACTCTTCATTGACCTCATCATTTTGACTGGCGATGGAATGTTGAATA
The DNA here is from genome assembly GCF_022747635.1 of Hetaerina americana. Taxonomy (NCBI): domain Eukaryota; kingdom Metazoa; phylum Arthropoda; class Insecta; order Odonata; family Calopterygidae; genus Hetaerina; species Hetaerina americana. The sequence continues at coordinate 23,273,521 of NW_027286069.1, forward strand.
CTGTGGGATACAGAGGGAAGGACATTAGAGAAGTGTGCGTGTGTGTATACATAAATCACTCAGTATTACATTTGCGGTACTTAGAAATAATTTCTAAATTTAAATTTAGAAATTATTTTTAGGTACTTAGAAATAATTTTTAAATTTGAAAAACGGGTTATGCACTACAAGTATAGGTGAAATATTCTTTTAAAATCAATTTTTGGAATACCTACAAAACCTCTTACTTTCTGCCAATATACCTGAGACAACACCTGATGTTGGCTTAAAGAATTGCGAGGTTTTCTTTAATTGCCAACGGTTAGATTGAAGTTAGTTATTTTCGAACGATTTCATTGAATGAACATCGGCTCTTTCAAGTTGGTCCGTGTTGTTTAACATGCTTTATGTTTTCATATTAATTCTCGTTCATACCTTTCATATTGAACACGACATGATGTTGTGCAACGAGTGAATGTATTTATTTTCATAACTCATTTTTATCCCCTCCGTATTGTTTTCGTTACCCAGGGAGATACAGAGAAGGCAGGGAAAAGGGGGAGGCAGGGAGAGTGGGTGATGGTTGGCATGGAGAGGATAGAGATTATTAGGGAAGGAAGCGATTTCGTCATGCATCCGTTTATAGCTGTGCGCTTCATCCCGAAGACGTTTAAACTCATCGCGATTTATTGCTCTAGCGTTGCCTGGCGAACGAGAAAAGAGAAACTCTGATCTAAAGTAGGGTAGTGGTGGGGGAGGGACGGGGGGAGGGATAGGAGCGGGGGCGGGAGGGGGCGGAGAGGTCCGCCCCCAGAATGAGGTCGCCGGTTCGAATACCGAATGCGAAAACGGTTCGACCGACGGAGGTTTCGAACCCGTATCTCATGCCTCCGGAGCGTAAATGCGTCAAGTGATGGTGCGGTTGGCTGCGTGTTTAAAACGCGGTTCGCAGGGCCGGGAGTCTCCGCCGCCACCCCGGCCACCCACGCATCGAATACCTCGCCGGGTTTCGAGAGCGCTCTGGCTGGCTTCGACTTGGGTGTGGGTGTGAGGGGAAGTGGGGAGAGCATCAAGATTGAAGACTTCGCTCTGCCTCTCACCTCGTGAGCTAGCTAGCTGGAAGGGAAGGGAGAAGGGTGGTGGAGGTTGGAAATGAAATTCACCGGTGCCCATCACCATCACGAGTTATCAATCCAAGTGTTATTTTGTAGGAGTTCCCTCTTTGACTATTCTTTTCCTATCTGCCACTCTCGTCATTCTCTCTAAGCTCTTTGCACCGGGATTTTTCATCACGCCTAGTTCCTATCCTAGACATTCCTCTGAAATCACTATCCTTTCTATGTATGCTTCTTTCAACGATGGTCTTCAGTGTACAGTCGTGCCTAATGGTACGTCCAATTAGTGTCCATCTACTTCGTGTGTCTTTCATAAGCTTTTGTACCCATGGGATATTAATGAGTCTCTTGTTGTCAGAAGTAAATTAAACATATGTCAGCGTGGTTGAGTGACATATTATTCTTGCGTGGGCAATGCTAAGTGAGTGGAATAAATTACTTATGTTGTGTCCTATGATGCAATCCTAGCGAAGAAGGGTTACCAATCCGGGAATAGGCTTGTAACAGCTCTTCGGTCTATACTCTTTTCTACTCTACCAATCTCTTCAATCCCTCATAAAAGCTCCTTACACCGACATTTTCCATCATCCACTTCTCATAGTTCAACCTATGCCTTCCTTATCAAATTCTTTCTCTTTCCATGTTTCCTTCAGTTATGATCTTTTGTAAAATATCGTGACCTCTTATACTCAAATCAGTTTAGAACTCGTGGGGATATTCCTTCAATGATTTTTAAATACTGTTATCGGTAGGGAAAAATGATTTTTCGACAATAATTAATGAAATTGGATCATTGATATTACGATTGTCCTCAACTAAGTAGAATGCCTCCGTCATGAAACCATACAAACTCTGTGGATTCCACTCAGGAATAGTGATGTCGTCGTGATCCTCGTGACATCGTGATGATAAAGTTCTTTGAATGGAATTATAATTTCTTCCTCAAAATGAGACTGGAGCAGAAGTATATTTATTTCATCAGTGGTGACTCCAAGGTAAATTTTAACTCATTCCGTTGATGGGACGAGTGTTTGGATATCGAGCATCATGACGATGACGGTCTTCTAAATTCTGGTTTGAAGTGGCGAAGATTTCTATCGTTGAAGTCTCCAGTTGAGGAGACTTCAATGATTGTTATGCTTTCTTTAAAGACAGCTCGTAACGTAAATTATATCAACATTACATTCGGATTGCAAATATATGATCCGCATAACGTTTTGAATGGACTCCTTAGGGTTCTTAAAACATGCGGGAAAAATATCATTTCACGCAAAATATAATATAATTAGATAGTTTTCCTTATAAATTGTAAAAGTATTCAGTTATATGACCACCACAAGATGAATAAAATAATATTTAAATGAAGGAATGAAAAGGAAAACTCGTGAAAAAATCTTCTAAGATGATTGATGGAGGCAAATATCTTTTTTTATTCGGACAAAGTTATTTCGTATTACGTATGCTTCTTGGTTGATAGGTACTGTGGTACTCATTGTAAGTTGACCTGTTTTTTTTTGGTTAATATCACGTTGAAAAATTAGAAAGTCATACTTCTTTATTCAACCACTTGATTCGAGGAGCATCCATGTTATCGTGACGAAGATAATCGGATAGAGCCTTTGTTTGGGACGAAACGAGAATAGCAATCACAAAATGGTTCGCGCCGTATGTGAATGAATCGCCAAGCACACTAGCTAAGAAGGCTGTACTACAAAACAACGTGTTTCGAATGCGCGCAACTGTTACAGCTGCTACGCATGTATGTATGGCAATTACTAAATACTTATTGATCGCTTGATCGGAACGATTAGTAATGACGTAGGCCTTACAAAGAGGATTGGGGTATCTTTTAAACATCAGTCCTTAAAGAAAATTCCTATAAAATCGAAATTAGTTTACGTGCTCTCGCATTAAGTGTTAATGAGATAATTTTCATCGAAGCCATGGCTGTTAGTATTTCGACGTGAACCGAGCCGAGCCGAGATCATGTTTCATCATTATTTATTGCTCCAAAAGTGATTACCTCTTGTGGGGTCATTGCAGGGCACAAGAACCCTCCTTGAGGATTGGAAATAGTGACTCTTGGACTCGCCGGTTGCTAGGAAACAGCGAAATCATCCGCTGGAAGCCTCGACAGGTGCATGTGGTGGAAGAAGAGTCGGGAACTTAGATGTAAAAGAGAGGAGGAGTTCAATGAAAATATACCCAGTGAAAAGAAATTGGAGGCGATTTAATTTTCTTATTTCACATTCAATATATTTTATTTCATCGACATGGCCATCCAAAGTTTCCAACTTATTGCAAACTTGGTCTATTCACACTGTTTTTATGACTCCTTTCGCAACAATATTTGCCAAATTGAGTATACCGTAGGTCTCCCGGACATAGAAAACAATTTAATGGGACGTGGAGATTAAGTCACGGAAATAATTTGCCAACAATTACCACCTTATGGCAATTATTTTTATCACCACGGTACTTGGCCACGTTGTTTTAATGGCCAATTTTTCTCATTTCCGCGGTTATTTTCGTGTCTGGGTGTTGCATAGAATTTCGAACGTCCTTGGTGTGATGCCATGGAAAAACTTTCGAAAGCACTGCCCTATCAGAGATTGATCAAAAGAGTGAAATAGGCTTTTTAAAAAAGTCATTTCAAAAAGAATAACGAGCATACTAGTGAATCCTTGACTTTGCTCTACTTTAATATTATATATATATATATATATATATATATATATATATACACATGTCTATATATATATATGCTTATATATGTATATATATGTATATATATGCATGTATATATATTAATATATATATATATATATATATATATATATACATGCATATATATACATATATATGCATATATATATATATGTCTATATATATATATGTCTATATATATATGTCTATATATATATGTCTATATATATATGTCTATATATATATATGTCTATATATATATGTCTATATATATATGTCTATATATATATGTCTATATATATATGTCTATATATATATGTCTATATATATATATGTCTATATATATATATGTCTATATATATATATGTCTATATATATATGTCTATATATATATATATATACATATATATGTATATATATGCATGCATATATATGTATATATATGCATGATCGGGGATCGCGGTGTTCCAGGGGTAGAGCGTTGGCCATTACTGACCGGAGGGTCCCGGGTTCGATTCCCGGGCAAGGCACCTGCAGCTCCACCCAAGCTATGTGATTTTTCGGGTACAGATCTTCCTGGGAAACCATAACCGGTACAGGGAAAGTCACTGACCCCCCTACCCTGATGTGTGAATTTCACACGTCGTCGGGCTTAGTACTGAGTAAACTCTACCATCACCTACCACACCGGCCTTCGGGTTGATTACTGTGTGTATGGTTTATGTGTGTATATATATATATATATATATATATATATATATACATATATATATATATATATATATATATATAAACTTCTGGCACTAAGCTGATCTGCGAGAAATGATTTAAAAAAATATCATAGATAATCTGTGACATCAGGTTTATCAAGGTACCGTCACTTTCACATGTTATACTCGTGTTTCCTAAGTCGTCTCAACCGTTTCAAAGACAAGGTTCCGCTTCGTAAAATAGACCGATTCATCATTTATGATCAGAGTACAAGGGTTGTTCTCACCAGTGAGCAAATTGGGTAAGGTGGGTAATTGATTCTAGGTTAATAAAAAGGAGGAGATGGACACTCTAGAAAAATCATTGCTGGATTCAGAATAGATTATATTAAAAGTCCCGTCAGGCAAGGAGACAGATTAGGTGGAAAAGGTATAGTTCCATTATCCCAATACCAGAAGTAATAACTGGAATAAGACTCCAAACTCTAATTTTTTGAATCAAACTTAAACCATTTAAGCATGGGTAGGCGATCATACAATTCTACAAAGTAGTCCGGTCTACTATGTTGTTGATAATTTGAATAAATAAATACAATGTACATGCATTAACAAATTAGAAGAACACCAGCGCGGTTGTTGAAGGTTTTGACCGAATGTGAGAGATGGAAAATTAACTAGTTTCTCAAATCACAGTTGGTTCACCTTAATTCGAATATTCGTTCTTTTTGGGTGATAAAAATCTTAACTCACACACTCGCAATATATATCTCTTCCCCGAGTTTTAATTGGACTCGTTTTTCGATATTGATAAAAGGAGCTAAGTAGTCAAGGGTGCCCATATCCCCCCTCTTTGAAACATCCTTAGATTTCCACATTTACCGGAATAACCAAAGCCCCCGGAAAATATAGGACCCAATTATATTGAGCGTGCAAACTATTTTCTTTTACATGTCATATTTAGGCTGAATTATATATTAACTGGATGCTGAAATAATTGTGGGTTTTGTGTAGTTTAATAGTCTTCAAGGTACATTTGTATTTCAAAACCATTTTAAACCAAAACAAGCAGGCGTTATCAACTGTACGCTCATGAAAATGGAGATTATAACTGCACTGATTTAAAAAATAATATCATATTTCCTTTCATTTTAATCGACTATTTGAGATGTCATGTTCAGTCACTTCTTTAAACACGGGCTATTTTTTTAGATAAAATTTTCCTTTATCCTAAAACTTCTGGGTTGATTTTATGAAAAATTGTAATAACTGCAGTTTTGAGTGACTGCAGTCCATGTGAGCATCCCTGTCATGAGCTCGTATTTTGTTTTTACTCTATTTTCCCCTTTTTTGACCACCTGGGGTGTATTTTTGACCAGTTTCATCTGATTTGTGGGGCATTCAGCGCGATTTTAACCTGCTAATTTGGTTGATGGCGAATATTTGCACTCAGCGTGGCAGTAGCCGGATTCTAACTCTGCCTCGGGGGTGGACATAAACGTGTTTTCATGACATTGCTGCCTGCGGGAGCTTCATTTGGTATATCCCCCTCTCCACCTCCCCTTTCCTTATCACAGACGGTCCCCGATCAAAAGACAGGGACTAATTAGACACACATTATACTGCTTGGGAATGGTCACATGCGAGATGTACTTGCGTCAAACTTTTCGTGTTGAATATTTTATCCCACCACTCTGCAAAATCGCGAGGATGTGCGAAAATTCAGCGCTTTATCTCTTGCTTTATGGAAGAATGAGGACGTGATGCATGTCGGTGGGGTGGGGTGGGGTTTGCGGGAAGTGGCGTAATGAATTCCCGACCCGTAGAGTTTGCACAGTTTTCCGTACTCAGTGATGAATCAAGAAAAAATTTAATATTTGACGTGCTTTTCGAGTATTCGTATCCTGCGTTGCCAAGTTTCAGCAATGTTGCCCAACGGAATTGAAATCGATTAAAAAAAAAATTCACTTTAAATTATTATTTCGCGTGGAGGATGATTGAATGTGGTGTTTTATTTCATCTTGCATTATTCCATTTGGATTCTATAAGTCAGTGTTTTATTAGGAAGCGTCAAATTGTTAAAAAATTCTCCCGAGCAACGCCGTATACAGCAAACATAAATTCGACGACTCAGTTGGCAAACGCAAAGGCTTCATAGAGATGACGTTCATATATTTTGTTGGGCGACCCGTCGATTTTTAGTTTCCTGTTGTGGTTTTGACTGGTTTGATTTTCATATTTGGAGACTTTTAATTCATTTATTTGTTAGATATTTCGTTTTCCTATTGTTGCATATTCGTTTAAAGATATACATTTATTTGTTCATGTATTTTTTTTGAATTTCAATCTCACATTTTTAGTTCTTATATAATAAATTATATCTATAATAGATATCTCTTAGATTTAAAAAAAATATTAAAAACATTTTCCCAAGACCGAAACGTGCTAACAAAAAAACAGAAAAAAATAATGAAAACCCTAAACGACTGAAACACTTTTTTTCGTTCCCGGTCACTTCCATAAAGAAACGATAAATGTTGAATCGGAATTACTTTAGACGGACCCCATGACCAAACTCAGTGACGTGATTAGTGCCGATTGTGTACGTATGTATGTGGGGGAGTTGTGGTTGTTAACAAAAAAATCGATCAAAATAATGGGAAGGGTATAGGACAAGAGAGCCCTAAGACCCTTTAGCCCTGGCTGTGTACGTTTGCTAACATCGCTCTACTTCAATATGGGCGAAGAAATATACATGAAATAAAAATCCTTCTGTGTGCCCATATACTCGACGAAACATGATTAATTGGCGGGTCTCGAATATTTTTGAGCAATGCGTGGATTATAACTTATTGTATATTAATTATAACTTTTGACGGCAGGTTGAATATGAAGGAAGTTTTTACTTTCCGCGCGTGTGTGTGTGTTTGTGTACGTTTTTATTTGGTAGCAGTAGTGACTAATTTGGCGTGGCGAATGAAATCCGTTCTCTGGAATAAAAAAAACAGTTTTTCCGTCAAAGAATAAGAATGATGAACTCATCGTCCCGTTAGTGGTGCATTTTTCGAAAAAAAAAACAATTAGGAGAATGTCATTTTCCATTTCGCGACCAGTTCTTCATTTTTTCCCTCTCCCGGGACGCCATACGCGGGGTGTGCGAATGGATTACCATGATGATTTATCTTACATTCAAGCTTACGTTCATTCAAGCTTACGTTCGGCGATTTACGAGTGCAATGAATGATCCTGCAGAGAAGAGGGCGGGAAATCATACAGAAACCATTTGTATCTCATGTTAAGGGTAGGGAGTGGATCGAGGGGAAAAATACTTTATTTATTTCGCCTTTCGCTTATAGGAGAACACGATTCTATGGCACTTCCTCTATATTCCCAACAGTGCATATAACTACAGCACCTTGGACGCAGGCCGCAAGGTCGTAGCAGTCTGCGAGTACCCACTGGTGAAAGAAAACCCACTTTCGAAAGAAAGACGAGCTTGTACCAGCAAACCGATTACCTAGAACACCTATTTGATTAGTTAATGAAGGCTAGTGACATCACACACCCTGCCACACGCCTCAAGGGCGGCTTGGTTAAGGCGTAGACATAAATGAGAGCAAGCGGTCTAGAAAACGCAAGGGTGAAACTTATTAAGCCTTCGAAAGAAAACTCGCCATAGACGGACAATCGGAAAGCACTTCGATCAAGTAAATATTTTTACTTCGACAATCCGATTGGAGAGATTATGAAAAGAAAAAAATGTGCTGCAAGCGTTGGTTTGGGTAGTAAAATAAACAACGTGGCGAGTCTCCCGAGGAATCATTCGACGTGAGGTATGCTTTCATTTTTCGATTGAGAGATAATATATTCCTTCCTTCCGTTCTCTTTCTTGCCGATAGCCGAACACATCCCAACTCCCTCGAATCAGTTCTCAAACCGGCCGGTCGCCTCGGAACGGGAGGGAAGCGTCCGCTTGTGGCCTCGCCTTGTTAGACGGCATGCGTACACTGTTACGGTGAGGGCAGGAAGTGTTACGTGAACGGCGGGTCGGGTGGGGTGTGATGAGGGAGAGCGGAAGTGGATGGAGCACTTGAGCTGCAACGGAACCGTTCAGGAGTCCACGGAAGCGTGACTCTCTCTCTGTCTGTCTTAAGTGGATCAATCTGAAGATGGAAGGGAAATAGTAGTATTTATTAAGAGGGAGGCGACCGACAGCTGAGGTCACTTGGAGTCATTAGGAGAGATGTTTGGGTAATTCGGGAAATTAGGTTGAATTTGAAAAGGATGGGGAATCATGAAAACGCGAAACATATCGGATATCCGTCCAGTCCATAAAACGAAAGACGTAAAGGGATTGACAATGCAGGTTATAAAGCCAAACCCGATGGACGGGAGTACTGTACTTATTACACTCCCCTCCACATGCGACTCCAAGTAGAGTGCGGGGATATGAATGAAAAATCCTGCTATCGCTTAAGAGTTTCGAACCCATACCCTCCTTGGGGACGGAAAACCAAAAAACCAGTCACCGCACCAAGCCGACCCTAGACATTGAAGGGAGCGAATGGGTGATGATACAGTTACGAGGTCGAATCGGTATGTTTTCATTAAACAAAATGCCCATTCGGCTCAACTTTTGAATACCGAATCGTGTTTATGGCGCCTAATACGATCTGTACAAACCTACTAAACTGAAAGCAATTTAGCAGTGCAATGATTGCATCGCTGAAATCAGCTTAAGCAACTTTCGACAATTGAAAAAATACAAATAACTGGACAGAAAGTCATGAAATATATTCCAGTAATTTACTCTTACAAAATAATGGTGTTTTTTATTTAAATTAATAGAAAATACTTCGTTATTTTCCATCCATCTTCCATATCTAATGTAAAGCGAGCTAGTTTGGACAAGAAGTATAGTTCAACGTGAGCGTCTCTCCACCTGCATGGGTCGAAAAATGTAATCAGTAAAAAAAGTTTGAATTTATTGGCATATTTCCTAAACCGAATTCCTCTCACCCTCATCTCGAATGCACTAAATGTTTGGATTTTTATTTGTAAAAAAGCAACGCTCATCCAGCTCTAAGAAAGTGGGCGTAATTTAGACTATGGGATCAGACCATGACGTGCTAAATGTTAGAAAGTAAATTATCCAATTGGAAAAAGACAATTTCAGTGGGCTATTTGACCATCAATCCATCTTTGGGCCGGAATTTGGCAATCATACCCACCCCCTCGAACGGAAACATGAATTTCCTCCGTAGAAAGTTCTTTGTGAGTTTACAACTTTGCCTGAGAAATCAAACACTTTCGGTTAGGCTTTGAATTTGCCGAATCCAAAATGTATATAAAACTGTGGCTCTACCGGTTTTCACCTTTTTTTTCTCTCTCGAGATGACCCCTCCACCCGTTCATGACCGGAAGAAGTTGAACGTCAGTCTTTCTCTCTCTTTCTTTTTCCTTAAGGAAGTTCAATTACGTAGATTTAGAAAGCATTGATGGTTCATGACGAATGTTAGAAATCTCTGATTAATTGCGATTTACCCTCTATTGCTTGATTATTTCAAATTTCAACCCTTAAGTTTTCCGGACGTATTAAAATAATTGAAGTTTATTTATAATATTATTATTATTTGGTAGTCTACTGTTTCGGGTTGGTTTTTGGATGAACACAGAGATTAATTGTCGCTATATTTCTTAGCTTCGTCTATCTGGACACCACCTTATATTACAACTACGTTTAACTGTTCTTCCATTCGTCATACTTTCTTCCTCACTTCATCCCATCCAACATACCGATACTTCTCCTCCCTATCACAGATTTCAACGTTCAATCGCCAATAAAAATGCTTTCTTCGTAATTCTTCCGACAACGCTCTCTATTACCAAAACCATGCATTGCACTTCTTAGTTTGTTTTCCCAGCCGTGCGTTATACCTTCTTCACACCCACATTTCAAAATCCTCCAATTTATGCTTATTATCTTACCTCAACGCAAGTTCACGAACCGTGCAAAACCACGCTCGATACCAAAGTTTTCACTAGTCTTTCCCTCAACATTCTTACTCAACGCCCTCCTACTTGAGGAGGACGTTAATGAGGAGAGCTTCGTTATTTTTAATTAATCAATTTTAAAATACTGTGAATAGGGAATTTTTATCAACAGATAAATATTTACCAGTGAAAGTCAAGTCCTTTTGTGCAGGTAATACCTATTGTTTAGCCGATATTTCTGATTGACAATTTTTCTTCCGTTGGTATTTACCTAATAAAGGTCTGAATTGTGATTTACAGTTCTTGCTAGACGTTGAATGAAAAGTTTTCCACCAGCGATTACCAGTTACATGTTCCAAAAACGTTTACATGGAACAAAAGCGATCACGCGCACTATTTATTAGCTAAATTAGTATATAGTATAAAAAATTCATATTTTAGAACGTCTACAAGAAATTTTATTATTTCCACTGTTCATTATAGTTTGAATTACATAATTACTTTCATGATACTCCACCAAATATTGGTTTGACACCATTCAGTTAAATTGACCGTAAACGTTTTAAAAATTTAAAAATTATATGAAGATGTACAAACGGACAAATGAGTTTTTAACCCCAGTCATTAGATACAACGTTTTCATCTAGAAAAGACACCGAAAGCCGGCAATATTTACGAAAAACAGACCCGAGCCTTTAACCGACGTTCAATAAAAATTATGGTTTATTACGCGGATGTTTCCGAGTGTCATCATAGTGAAAATTGTGTTCTCCTTCGCCGTCTGCGCGTCGACCGTAAACTCTCTCACCCTTTCCGTTTTCCCCTTCCCCTCCTCGCTATGTGGGAAGACTGCTGACCCGTCCGTTTTTTTTATACGTAAGCTCTCGACCTTATCTGCCGACTCTCCTCAACCGCGCGTTCCTACCAAGGACGGACGACCTTCTTCCCCCCTCCCTCCCATCCCCCTCTCTCTCCCCTCCCCGTCAGAGGTCGGTTGTTTTATTTTGCCGTCCGGCGCGCGTTCCTCCTCAGTCCAACCACCCTACCCTTCCCTCCCCTCACCCCCCCTCGCTCCATGTTTCAAAGTCGCGCGATGCGGAGGAAATGAATGACTGCTGCATTGCTAATCTCGCGTTGAAGTCACCAGTGATCCCCCTCTGTTGCGAAATGAATGGATGCGGCTGGGAGACTTCAATACCCGAGTAAGCGCACGACTAATGCTGGTTACGGGCGGGTGGATTTGACATCCAAGGGCTCGCTATTGGCTGCAGTGTCATAAATTGCCTATCCTCAATTTCTTGGCTATCGGTAACTTGTGGTTTCTGAAGGAAATACGTTCCCTTCCCAGGAGAGTTGGATAAATGAGTAAAATCCTCCAAAGTCAAAGGACTAATCTGAATCATGTTTCTCATAAAATTGAAATATACACGCATGTTGAGTTATCTTATGCATATAGAATCCGTTTTTGGATGAAATTGTCTCAGAATCTGATCTCCTGTTGTTCTAATTTTTTAATGAGATCGATTCAGTGAGGGTTGCTTGTCCCTTTCAAATCGATTTATCGTAAGATCATTTTTATTATTAGTAATATTTATATAGACCTCGCTAGATTGTTTGTTGATGATTAAAAAGTTATTTAGAAAGAAATTAAAAAAAAATTCTTTTCCCGAATATCATAAAGCTAACTCAGTTTCTTTGAAAAATGTTAGCGCCGTAATGCATTGAAAAAATCTTCATAAACCTTTTTTTATTGAAATTCTCCAAAAAACTGTTATTTGCTACAACTATATGTAAAGGTTATTCGATTCGACCCCAAATACTATATATATCTGGGAAACATTTGAAGAGATACTTGATAACTTAAGTCACTCCTTAAATTTCTCAGAACTTACGAATCTATATGCTCAATAGTAAAAAATTTACGGCTCAAACTATGAGGGAAGGAAAAAATGGGAGAACACAGGTGTGATATTTCAAACCACAAACCTATTAGCCTTCTCGGTGTGAAGACGCTTGCTTTTCTAAGACTCAGTGCGAAGACTATAACTGCTAAATTAGGAGATTGGAGTAATAATTTCGTCATTACCTCACATCTCTCCGAGTTGGGTTGCTGTATAGCTGTAATCAATGATTACCTTTTTTTACGCGCGTGCAAAAACAACAAGAGCTGCAAATTAATAATACATACACATTTCATACACAATTCAGGACACCTAGATCAAGTGGATCTTAGACGTAGTGTACGATTGAATTCATCACAAAAGCATCGAAGACTATGTTATTTTTTTTTGATTATTTTAGTAGTAGTAGTAGTAGTATTTAGGGGAGGCGACCGACAACTAAGGTCATTTGAGCCATAGGGGATGGATAGGAAAGGATGAAGGGTGGAGAGAAACCCGGAGTCGGCATTAGCCTACTCTTTGCGAAAGGCGCCAAGGGGTCCGCAGCTTAACGTCCCATCCGACGGACGGCGTACTCACTCAAAGTGCCCTCCACAAAGCACCTCAAAGTAGAGTTCGAGATACCTCTGAAAAATATTCAACACCGCCGGGATTTGAACCCGCACCCTCAGGGTGGGAAGCCAGTACGTTAGCCCCCGCCCCATCTCGATCCCCTTAAATATTTAATATTTTATCTAAATCCTATACGCTGATTGTCAAAATTCAACTGCTTGAAATGAGACGAGTCCTAAAATATATATTATGAAAAAAAGATGAGCGTTACATACGTCATTTAAATGGCTAGATTACTGTGATCATTAATGAGTATCGTGCATGAATGGGTTGGTTTTCTTTGCGAACGATTGATCCATTCGGTTTTGCGTGTCGTCCATAAACGATTTCTGATCTACAAAAAAAGCTGACTCACGCATTGCGAATTGTTTTCAATTGCTTTTGCAGTATAAAAACCTTTGCCACACGTTCCAGTGATACACCCCTTAAGCTTTTGCGTAACTGTAGCTCCATTTCATTTCACCAATCATTGTGTAACAAACCCTTAAAAAAAACGGATGCGACGCTCAAGGTGAGAAAATATACTATTCCTTTCTCTACGCCTAATAGCTTAGCAGTCTTTAAGGAATGGGATGCTGTGTAACATTTCGCCAGCGGAGATTGAACTCCATAAAAGGTATTTTTAAAATGGGGACAAAGCTATTTCTGAGTATTATTGGTATTATTATTTTTCTACAATCCTAGCTTCGTGAGGACTTAGAGCCATTAAGAAAGTTATCATGAAGAATTGCTTACTCGTTTTAAATCCAGCTTATGAATATGATTCTGGTGATGCGATTTCGCAATGAATTCTCGACTCCTGACAAAGATATGAGTGGAGATTTTTTTAGAGCAACGGAGATATTTCAAACGGAATTAGTTTGGCCGCTCGTGACTCTTAAGAAACCTATTAACATTTTTTGTTGTCTTGTTATTTATGGATCTAAATATATCAAAAACTCGTCTTTTAGTATTTCCAACGGTTATATGAGGTCATTGACTTTATGAAGATTAACGAAAATGACAAAATCATGTACCTAGGTCACCGTTCTCCCTTTTGTGCATTATTTAATCAACAGGAAAACTTTTTTTCTTGATTCATAAACCGCCATGTCTTTTAATCAGAAAAATATATACCGTGGTCGTTTTTATTATTATAAATTTTTATTATTATAAATTTTTATAAAAAACAGATTGATCGACTTTTAGAGCCATGGATAATTTAAAAAATGTGTTCCTCAACGCCATAGTCTCATGGCATAAGAAATGCCCATTTTCATTGACACCTCAAACGATACACAATGTATCTAATTATACAATTACAAGTGGATTAACTTTTTGTCAAAATCATAGTTAACTTTGGCATATATTTTTGTTTTTTCGCCGTAATTTCATATTGAATTATTTGAAATTTAGTTATTTGTCGGTGAAAAGTTACCTTAATTTCGGTTATGGGTATATTCTTAGCGGGGAGGATTAGGAGAATAACCCCATAAGGATGCGAAAAATAATTTCTTCAATCATTGTATCGATTTAAAATGCATTAACTCGAATCTTGGAATATTTTTATTTCTTCGTGAGACTATTGGGTCTTTGGGTGTAAGTTTTATGTCGAAACAAGTATCTATGACAGATGTCCTGGTTGATTCGATCATTGCTTCTCGATAAAAAGAGACGGTGTCCCATACCCTTGGCTAACATAGCCTCTTTTACGAAGTATCGTCCCCATTTCTGTTTCGAGCGTCGTTTCTTTCATATGAATACGTGAGGCGCCTAGTTTTCGTTACGTAACAGAGAGTTAGTTAGTTTTAATTAGGATTATAAATTTCGTGATTGAAGATTGAGGCTTGGAGGTAGTAAAATTAACGATAATAATATTTTTTATGCATCCCGAGACTTAGTTTTACAACCACAGGATAGTTCATGACGGATGAATTGATTTTTTTTTGCAAAAAATCTCATAATAATACATACCATTTAGGGAGTATACTCTTAAAAAATCACTCACAGAATAAAAACAGCTCACCGCAAGGTGTATTGTATTTTCGTATTATTTTTTAAATAAGAAAAAAGGTAAAAGATTTTAAATATTTTCTTTGACGTTGAAGGTAACTTGATGAAAAAGCCCAACCCAGCATATTTTGTTTTTTTTAGAGCACATTTATAAATCATGCGTCATAATCTTAAGGTAACATCTCCTACGAGCATTTTAATAATGGGTATCTTTATTCAACAAATAGTTAAACACCATTTTTTCTTAAATATAGGGTAGAATAAACAAGTAATAATACGTGGTAGGATAAGGATATTTTAAGTACTTGAGTAATGATTTACCACTTCTCCCTCAAACCACTTTTGGGATAGTTTTCCGCCGTCCACTTCTGTGCCTTGAAGAGTCTCAAGTGGATATTAGGGACTCAAGGCAGCAATACCGTATTTTGCCTTAGAATATATAAAATAAAATATTGCACAGACTGTGCTAAATTTTTGTTTTTAAGTGACATTATCCACCTCAGAAAATAACAACCAGATTCAGCCTTGGAGCACGATCAATCAATATATGCTCGCACATGAATTTTGCTCCACTACAATGAATCTTCATGTATTTTTATTAAGAATGAAGAATTTTTTTTTACAAGTTTGGAATTGAATTTAAATGCATGTCCTCTTATTGATTGCCGTTGGAGCTTACGTTACGTGGGATCGAGATGGTGCGGGGGCTAACGTAACGCACCCAGAGGGCTCGGGTTCAAATCCCGGCGATGTTGAATATTTTTCAGTGGTATCTCGATCCCTACTTCAGGTGCTTTGTGGAGGGCACTTTGAGTGAGTACACCGTCCGTCGGATGGGACGTTAAGCTGCGGACCCCTTGGCGCCTTTCGCAAAGAGTAGGCTAATGCCGACGCCGGGTTTCTCTCCACCATTCATCCTTTCCTGTCCATCCCCTATGGCGCAAATGACCTCAGATGTCGGTCGCCTCCCGTAAATACTACTACTACTGCTTATGTTACCGTCTTTGCTTGTAACTGATTGGCAGGTGTCATCAGCGCAAACTTCACCGTTTACACTCAGCGAATCGGGAGTGATTCAATGCAATGTTTCCAGGTGATTTAGTAGTACCTGAATGGTGTTAGAAGGGTTAGAACTTAAAAAAAAAACTGTTGCTGTTAAAGTTGGCAATAGTAATTTGATTTCACCAGTGGTGCGGGTGGTGAAATAATGATGATGGAAATTTTTTACACGTTATGCCGAAGACGAAGCACCTGATGATTGTCCTCGTTTTTTGTCCCGCTCGATGCGACTTTCAAAGATTGACACAGTGGCTCATTTGCTTACTTCGGCGAAGCAGTCGGAGCGCCAATCAATTCAATTGCAACTCGTGATTGAGAATATTTTTCTTCTATACTCCACTGCAGTGGTAAAATTTTTTCACATAACAAATGTTTAAAAAATGGGAAAAGTCTTTAAAAATTTTCCAAAACATTTCTGTTAAATTGTTTATCAAAACTATTGCTGTTGCAGACGTCATACGCATCTTGAAACGGAATCATTCTTTACATGTATTTCCACTTTATTTTACGAAGAAGCCACCAAAAGAATTAGCGAACGGCCAATGAGGATAAATGCCATTGTCCATCAGGTGGCGAACCTGGTGATACTGAAATTCGGTCCAGATCGGGATAGCTTGTGATGTTGGAAAGAACATCTCATTTAACTTAAAGACCGAGATTAAAAAAATATGAATATCCAATGATCCACAATATATCCATGGATCTTCTGAACTGAATACGACAGCGGAATGGCTGAAGAAACTGTTGTCGCTAAGAGACACGGAGGAACGCCCGAAAGCTTTTACTATTGAAGGTTTCTTCCTCAAGGGTCGTTGTTAGTGCTAGGGTGGGAAGGGGGACTTGACCCTTTTATGTGGACAGTAACAATTTTTCATAATGCATCATGGGCACACTTCGTCGCATGTTTATATAAGAATAGTTATCAACTAATCTTAATCAAATGAAACTGAAACTAAAGGAAATATTTAAGCTAAGAATTGAGGATGAAAGAGAGATAATTGCTAAGGGACGATTATATTACACCCAACCAAGTTAAATAACTTATGGTTTGTAACTAATCTACTCGAATAATATCCATATTTAACTTATTTAGTTGAGCTGTATTTGTTTTAAAATTAACCAGTGTTTATAATTGAACTATAGTTTGATAGGTTAAGGTAGAGGTTAACTAATACTAAGACAGTCTTTGAAATTCACCCAGTAGGGTATCAATGGAAGCCAGTTTCTTTCATCTGTGCCGACTGTGGTGGTTACCCAGCAACTGGTTCCCGATATATCATACGATATATCATAGTATAGCTTATGGGCACCCTGTATATCTGGGAACCCTAAGCTCCACGGGGTGCCCAGAGGCGTCTCCTGGAATCGAATCCGGGCCTTTCGCTCAGTATCCTTGCTCTCTATTCACTGGAATCATTCAATAAGGCTCAATTATTAAAATACGGTAGCTAAAATTAATTTTTTTACGTCCACTTGAATTTATCCTGGAAAATTTAGGTAAGCCATTTTATTATTCATAAAAATCTCTAAATCCGTTATCTCCCCCCTTTCAAAACTTTAAGGGTGGCGATGCCCGCATCTGTGTCCCCCCCTTGTCTTGGGATTCGCTTTCGCGCAGTCTTTCAGAGCAACCGAAGGGAGGACTTTGGAAACGGGAGAGGTGAGGAAAAGCAATTTTCATTATCACGTTACGCAACCAGGCTCTTCATTTGATCTCCCGGGCTCTTAGGAGCGCGTCGACACTCTTTTTTTCTTGTTCTCTCTCGGCGCGCAGGTGGGAGAGCCGCAAGGGGTCGGGAGGAAGTGGAAGAAAAGGCTCCAAATGTGGATTGGGGTTCCGTATTTTCTCCTTCCCTCCCTCTCTCTTGATTCTGATTCTCCCCTCTTATTATTTTTGTTATTATCGTAATTCACTTTGCGTAACTCCCATCTGACCTAAAAATGAGAGATCGCGAAACTCCTCCTCCTTTCCTACCTACCCAATCCCACAACCTCCCCCTATCTCCCACCCACTCTCCCCCTCCCGTCACCTCCTTTCCTTACCCAATAACTCGCATATCGCAGCTTCTCGGCGTTTCCTCTCCAGCTGACCGACCAACGGGTTCTCGACGGGAATATATGCGTGATCGATGTTTTACGCCTCAGTCGAGGGAGATCAATTAGCAGGAGAAATGCAATGCGATTTGGCCCTAGTTTTGAATAAAAAAACTTTCTTTCCCTACACTCGTATGGCAGCCACACCTGTAGCATGTGGTCATCACTGTGAATATGACACGGAAACGTTCCGAGTGTTAAAAGACTTATTTATTTTCGTCGAATTTTCGTGGTTGATTTTTTTTAAAAGCAGAATTTATGTTCCAGGAAACATATTCAGAAATGTTGACGATGTGGAACGTTTGTGTGACTCATACGATAAAAAGATACAGAAGAAAAAGAAAAGATAGGAGATATTTAAAAAAATTTCCTTTTCTTTCTTTTGGTAATATTGCATAAATAAAATAAAAACCATAATAAAAAACGTATGTATATATGTTTGTATGTAAAAAAAAATATAAATATATATATGGTTTTTATAATATTTATATTTATATATTTAAATTAAATAGATATTTATTTGTATGCATATATATATATATATACATACATATATATATATATATATATATATATATATATATATATATAATGTATTTAATAGTGAAGGATGAAAAAGTTAAACTTCATGGGAAGGAAATGCCACTAAAGGTGATGGAGAAAGTGGGATTGTTGGGAGAAATCCAAATCAGGGAGGAAGAATGGATGCAGGGAATTTTTATTAGCAATAGGATGGTGAAGAATACTGTGAAGGGCAAGGAAAATGACATAACATGTTGGACGAAATTAAAGGAGGCAGGAAGCAAGCGGCTCTTAGGAACAGTTGATTGAAATTTGGAGTGTTAGATTGTGCTTTGTCAGGTGAAGATTAAAAATTCAAATTTTTTTTGACAATGTCCACCCAAAACAATAAATTAAAATGGCAGTTGGCGCTCAAAATATTAATAAAGGGAAAAAAGTAGAGTAAATATGAGTTTCGTTTTTCGGCACACAATTTTAACAGCAAAAGAAGTAAATAATACGAGCAAAACTACGCCAACTTTCGTATAATAACTAACCGCATTCTCTCTGATAAATACGAGGGTCATCCGGAAAGTAGTACCCGTTCGTGCCGCATGAAGTGCTGACGACGCGAGTAGCCGCTGGACGAGGTCAGATAGCTTCAGTGGCTTGTCTGCCTTCTCTGAGCCAAGTTGCGTGACGCTAGCATTGCCTGTGTTGTTTCTGTGATTGTTTACAGTGTTTAAAAAAATTGAGAACGCCGCCAGTTGTGAAGTGAGGGCAGTGATTAAATTCCTCAATGCAAGAAACGTTCGCCCATGTGATATTCATCGCCAATTAAAGGAGGTGTATGGAGACAATGTAATGGACGAGTCGTCTGTTCGGCGGTGGTGTCGCAACTTCAACATGGGGAGGGGGAACACACACGACGATGAGCGTTCGGAGAGACCGTCTGTCATTACAGACCAACTGGTGAGCTCAGTTGACGAATTCGTGAGGAACGATCGGCGCGTCACAATTGATGACATCTGTGAGCATTTTCCCAATGTTTCTCGAACAATTGTTCATGAAATTGTTAAACACCATCTGCATTATGCAAAAATTTGTGCAAGATGGGTCCCTCGCGTATCTCAATGAGCTGGCGGCGAAGGACTATGCAGCAGGAATACAGAAACTTGTCACACGTTATGACAAATGCCTTAATTTGCTTGGAGATTATGTTGAGAAGTAGTTTAAAGTATCCTCTTTCAAATTAATTTTTTTATGTTTGTTAATATTTACTTTTGTGTCTTTATTTCACGAACGGGTACTACTTTCCGGATGACCCTCGTATATCAAACTTTTCTTTACGTCGGATGAATCTATTTAAAGTGGCATTTTTATTAAAATTAATTTCATAGATATTAAAATATTTGTTTCATGTATTGCAAGAATAATAAAAAAATTACAATTTTATTTTCCCTTCAGAAATATTAAAACAAAATTTTGCCCAAAGGATATTTTGATTCATATTTTCCAAATGTCTACTGAGTATTTTTTTATAGTTTTACGTCGTCACGTAATTTCAGTGACCTTTATTGATCGGTTCAATACACTGCATCGGAATCCAAAATCATAAATCCTTTTAATTAATTCTTAAAAATGATGGTTATGACAATATGAAGGGAATATGAAAATATTTTTTTTTTAACTCTTATCGAAACGGGTATTCTTTCATGGCGGAAATTTCGTATTCCTTTTTACCTTTTTATCAAAGATATTAACATTTAAGGTATCTTATA
Organism: Hetaerina americana; assembly: GCF_022747635.1. Classification (NCBI taxonomy): domain Eukaryota; kingdom Metazoa; phylum Arthropoda; class Insecta; order Odonata; family Calopterygidae; genus Hetaerina; species Hetaerina americana. The sequence continues at coordinate 23,293,962 of NW_027286069.1, forward strand.
CAAAAACTCATCGCCGTGGGATTTTTTTCATTATCTTTCGAAGAGATACGAGAATAACGTTTATCAGTAATTAAGCTTAATTGCCTAGATAAATACCTCCTTACTGGATGGCGTTTGACTTTCCATGAGATATGTACAATCTTTCTTCAATGTCAATCATACGGCATACATTACGAATCAGTCATTTCAACGACTCTCTTCGATGATGACCAAGAACAGTTAGCACATGGTAGGAGAGGAAGAGATAAGATGACCATGAAAATAAAACTATTGTCTTCCTTCATTCAAAACATCAAAACATTTGCATCTTAATCTTTGGGTAGAAATCCTAAAATAAGATAAAGGAAGCGTTCCACTTATAGAATCGCATCCTGAAAAAAAAACGCGAAAGCAGCAGGTCGACGCGATGCAAAAAAATAAAAATTTAAACCTCGTCTTGACATTTAAAGCGAATCCTTATCGCTTGATTTTAAGAGTGTCACGGGACGGTGTCTTGGGCAACGTCTGACAACAAGGGGACAGTTCGACGGCGATCGCGAATTGTTTCCAGTCATGCTCCTCCAGTGCTGCGCACTCGACCGCGTTTTTGTTTGATTTGGGAAATCCTCTGCGTTTGGGATTTCCGCGTTGGCCAAGGACCTCTTTTTCTCTCTCTCCATCTCTCTCTCTCTCTCTCTCTCTCTCTCTCTCTCTCTCTCTCTCTCATTCTCCCGAATGAAACAAATCCCCTTTGAAATCCGTGCTCTTGGCTCGCGTGGAACGACTGCCTTTTTTTAACGTGTGGTAAACCTCCTCCTCCAGGACTGGAAGACAAGTGGCTGGAAATGTCGCCTCGAGATTGATTTGCACAAAGTCATGACGAATTTTCACGCATGATATACAAATCGCCACAGCATTATGGGACACCATAATTATTTTCGTCGACAATTTATTTATGTATTTCGAAGTTTTGAGGGGGTTGGGGAGGGAAGGTTTGGTATTAAGACGGTGGAAAAGGAGGGAAGAATGAGGAAATTGACAAAAGACTTACCGGCTGAGTGAATTCGACGGTCACAAAACACCTGATTCATCGCCAGCCTTGGGTATTGGCGACGAATAAATTTTACATACCATTTATTCATTCAAAAGCTGTCCAATTACTACTCACTTAACCTGTGATCTTTCTGAAATTTAAACTTCGAACGTTGATGATACAAAATGTTTGGGTATCTTTTGACTTTTGACCTGAAAGTAAATTTCCAGCTAATTGTTTTTTTTATTTAGACAGGGTCCTTTCCTTTTTTTCATGAAAACCCTTGAGATTCTCTTATTCCTGGTTCAGAAATTTCCTTGAGGAAATGTCTCACAGAAGAAAAGTTTAAAACCATCGCCGCTGGTAATTAATAATGCCAAGAAGTATATTCAAAATTTTCATCGCCAAGTATCGATGTTTTATGTTAAAAATTAGTCGCAATTAGTTAATTGCGTTAATTTCTTCTGCAGGTGAAACACGATGATTCAAAGTTAATAAATACGTAAATTATTTTACTTGAATGATGAAAAATTTAAGCAATTAGCTTCAATTTGTTTCGATCAATACTTTTATTCACTTTTCCAAATTTGCTTTGAACCGATATCACACATTGTCGATAAGAAATCACGAGCTATTTAACATGAGAGCAAAGTTTGTTGAGGTCTGGAGGGAAAATACGTTCATTTGCGATAATTGAAATAAATTAATTAAAGAGTAATGATTGAACGCATCAAATTTCATCATATTTCGGCCATTACGACTCCAGTTGTCTCTGCAGTTTACCTCTCCTAGTAGGCAAAGAAAGGTTTGTTCCCATTGGTGGAATTAGAAAAAGACGAAACTATTCTCTGATTGGCTGAAGTGTTTAAAGTTGCGGTAACTTGGACGACGCAACCGTTTATGTGCACGTTATGGAATAAATTGAGTGATTACATTCAGTGTGAACGGGACTTTATTAAGAATTGACACAAGGAGGTTTGAGGTTTGCCCCATATTACGCAAATGCGGGCGAAGACTTTCAATTGTCGATCCGAAGAGAGGGGGATGACCTATTGATAAACGAAGGGAGACCGCGGAATTCCGAGTAGGGAGGCCGTTGCTGGAGGGTCTGACGGCCATCTGCTCGACGGCTCGAAGAGTGGCGAATCATTCTGGGCCTCGCAACCGACCAAAAGACTCTCCGGCCTCGCTCACACCTGTCGCCCATGAAACTTCGAATGGACAAATGCTTTTCCTACCACTTGAATTCAGATCGCATAATTTCACTTCGCGACATTAATAATTCGTAAGAAATGCCTCACTCATGAGGCTGTGTACTTTGGGGGGGGGGGAGGGGGGATGTTAGCGATCAAGTTATAGTTTCCAGTGAAAGAATTTACATTGGCGGTTAGATTATAATTGGTCCTCACGGGAAGACGCCGAGTTTCTTCGGCCGTCCTCATATATTGCGTCGTCACACACATTCCGCTACTTCTGACCCCTTTTCACCCCCCTTCCAATTTCTCACTTTTAACCAAAAAAATACTCCTGAGCGATCTCTAAGATTCGAGTACGATTATCCCCATTTTGACGATTGAAGGCAGGTTTGACGTGTGCCCAGCAAAATTGTCAAGGCATACTACACAAATGATCGTGATTCCCTCTCTTTAAGAGGAAAATATCGGATAACCTTACAAACAAATTTCTAAACCCCCTTGCACACTTCAGATATCTATTTTTTCTCCCAATTTTTTCTCTAGAAATCTCGTGCAAGGTATAAATATGACTTGATGAAAATGAGGACACGAATCGACCAAGATGGTTCATTTTTGCTCGAAAATAATTTCGATACACATTGAATGGAATTAACCAGTCTGAACTCACGTCCGGAAAAAGGCGCTCAGTGATACGCAACTGTTGAAATGGCAGCGCATTATGGGTTTGTTTACTCTTTTCTAATCACTACGAAGCTTGTTGACTTTCCTTGGACACCTCCAAAATAAACAGTTTGTCGATTGTTGCCTCCGTTGAATATGTGTATATGTGCGTTGAATATGTACATATGTGATTATTTTATGATGAACGGAAACCTAAAACGCCTTCAATTGAGGAATTATCGTTAAATTTTCATTCTCCATAGAAGTTGTGTGTCTCTTGTAGTAAACTTGTAATGTTTTCGATACACTTGGAAGGAAACTAAGTGAAAGCTGCATTGAAATAATGCACGTTCCTACATATCTTGTGGTGGTCAAAGTTTCAAGTGTCCTCATCGAAGATTCTTGGACCATACGTGAAAACTTCGTCATAATTGTGATTCAAGTGAAGTTGGATTGCCGATTGAAGTCTACGTTTACAGATCAACGTTCACGTCAAGTTATATCACCGCTCAGAGAGTTTTGAGAGAGAGAGAGTTTTTCGTTTTCGCATCAGTGCTAATTACGCCATTAAATATGCCTAAGTTTACTTGAATTTCGTGCCTTCCTAGGAGCTGCCAAAACGTAAGTAACTAACTCATTTTATGGATGGGCATTCTCTTTTCAAAAAGCGAATGCCTCTCGTTTGACGTCCCAGTTTCTCATTCCCCTTCACTCCGCAGTCCACTACGCCTGACCACACCTTCAGCGTCGAGTATGACCTAATGCATGTGAGATCCCTCATTTTTGGATTTTAGCAGAGCGAAGTCGTTTTCCGCTCGATATAACAAATATGAGCGTAAATACAGTGTGAGTTGAATGTTAAGTACAACGGAGGCCCATTAAAAACATTTTAGGACTTCATTAGGTTCAGAGGTACTAGTTAATGAGCGAATACTCGGGGATTCCTCGTTCCGTTTCATTGAAAAAATCATACTCGGAGCAAATGTAAATCGTGTCGTCATGCGTAGCCCAGAATAATATCGTAAAAGGTCAAGCAAGCAAACTTGGGGCTCTTTTTAAGTATGCTTAACCAACCAACCATTTTCTAACTTATGACCGTGACTATGCGCCAAGATAAAAATCAACGAAGAACTTGGGAGCGCAGGAGGATGTCTCATAAACTTCGTCTTTGAGACGAGAGGATGTGCGTAGTTTGGAAGTTTTTGAAATTTTGGAACAGAGGACATATACATATATAAAAAAAACTCAACAGAGAAGATGGCTAGTGATAATAATAAAAAACTACTGTGGAAAAATTTGGAAATACCAAAAGCTTTATTTGATAATTTTCTATTTTCTGTGTTAAGTACGACTATATTTTTTGTTAGGAGTAGAAATAAAATATGAAATGAAATAACGCAACGTAACATAGTATAACATAGCATGGCAATGACATAGCATTGTATAACATTGCAAAAAATAAAATAGCATGACGTAGCATAGCTTAACATAGTATAGTATAGCGTAGCATAACATAACATAGCATAGAATTATATCATATAGCATTAGATTAGAGCATTAGAGTAGATGAACGTAGCATAGCATGGCATTATATGGCACGGCATAGCATAGCATAAAGAAACTTCATTTATCGAGGAGAAAACCTTTTAGAAGATAAGAAATCTTTTCACATTGAATTTCTGTGAGAGTGAAACAATCAGTACATGCAAATTATTGTACGGCATGCAAACTATATTTCAGTTTGTGCAATTATTTATATTTACGTAAGTTATATACTATGAAACTAGAAGATAGAGCTGGATGAAGCGAGGGAAGAAATGGTCATGAAAAATCAATCCTCTTAGTCGATTGAACTCTGGTCTTGGGCTTTTGAAATCCACGAAGATTTGAAGTCTTGAGTGAAACAATGTATACGTGATGCGTACCTTGAAAATATTGACATTGCGAAGCGACGCCAAGGGCAGGATGGTATTATACATTTGCGGTTTCACCAAGGCCGGATGTAACCTTGGCAATTTGTTTTTAATCATGCCGTTGTTAAACATGTTTAATTGATTACATTTGCCATATTGCTATTAGGTCTAATCCGAGAATATAGCGTTAATTCTGCGTTGTGATTTAAGACCTGTGAAATAATTTAGGGAGGGAATACTAGGAATTTTTCGTCGAATTACGCGGTCGACTGAAAGCTTAACTCCAGAGAGATGAAACAAGAAAACTCTTCACTCAAGCAACGGGACAATCTTAAATCATGCGTCATCATTACTTCCTTTAACGGATTGGACCATAAGCTTAGTCTGGCATCAAAATCTTTTGGATATCCAACTCGTATCTCTTTGGTTGAGGACGTGTAGAGTGATGAGAAGGCATTAAAGGAAGAAACGTAAAGAAACGTTTACGAAGAGTCGGGAAAAAGGGGGTAGGCTCTTGAAGTACGTAAGGTTGTAAAGAAAAGAAAGGTGAAAACTTTAAAATGGAGCGTTTTGTTGTATGCTCAGGAAAGATGGTCGTTAAGGATGGAGTTTAAGTGTAGATTGGATGGTTTTGAGATGTAGGTGTACTGGAGAAGAATTGAAAGGAATTTAAATTTAAGGTAAGGCAACTAGCGAGGAAGTTCTGGACATGCTAGTTGGAGGAAAGAGACAACTATTGGGAGAATTGCGAAGAAGACAGGGCAAGCGGATGCAAGAGGTTCTGATAGAAGCAAAGGGATGGCGAGGATTGTGGTATATAAAGGGGAAAATGCTTGAAAAAGGAGATGGAGCGAGGAAAAGTAAAGGTATTTTAGAATGAAATTAAGGCAGGTAGAAAGTTTGCAGAGACGATAAATTAGGTATCGTAACATGTAGTTTGGGATCTAAGGATATTTTATGTCATGCTAATTAGTGCATAGGAGTAGAGTAATGTGTAGTGCTTGGGTTCATCATAAACCTACCCAAATCCATTAGACTACTGATAATAATATTGCCTTTGGTATTAAACCATAACTAGAAAATCTAAACTTCCTTTGATAACCTTCAATCCTTTAAGTGGTGTTTCCAGTTCTTCCTGTTTTATATTATCTTCCGTCAACGTCCTTTAAGTTTCAAGTTCATCCCTGATGTCCATATGCATGCCTTTTTCTTATCTAGAACAATCTAATAATGATCCGAGGAACTAAATATCTGTTGCTTAAATCCTGCTTTTACCGTTGTAATGTGCATCCAGATTCATATAAAAGAATTTTTATTATCATAATTTAATAGAACTTAGTTTCGATTCATGCCAAATGTTAGAACACAGCCAATAAAGATTTATTTCACTTGAAATAAATCTTAAAGTAGATTTCTCCGGAAATAAATCTTTATTAATAGTGGGAAATATAGCTATAGAAATAGTGCTAAAAATCGATTGTATTCGCCTTCCATAACATTAAGCCTGCTTCGACGTATTTGAGAAATTATTTTCTATTTTTGCATACATTTTACATATTTGTATATATTGATTGCCATGTGCAACCTTAAGGTAGGGCTATAGAGAACACTTTTATAGAACTCAATTCTTTTTGACACCCTTATTTTTTATTTTGTTGCTCTCGTAATCATCAGAATTTCAAATCCAAGACTGGTTTACTGTAGCCCTCCATTCTTCTTCTCTTTTCAGTGTTTATTCACATTCACCCTTCGAAAGGTTTCCCTGTTATGTCTTTCTTGATTTGTTTCCTATTTTCGCTTGTTTCTTGAACTTCCCCACAGGATATTCCTTTTAAATGCATTTATAATTAATCCATTGAAGTATGCCCAACCCATGTGACTCTCTCTTACCGTAGAGTGCTCTCTTTAAATGGTCCTTTCTTCTCCTGCTCTTCTATATACTTCCTCCTTCCTCACTTTTTCCGTCCATCTAATCTTTACCATTCGCCTCTTCACCATCATGTTTAAAAGGCTTCTATATTCTTTACTTGTCTACGTATTTTGCCAATGTTTCATATCTCTGATCCGTGATACCTAATGAGAATTATTTGATTTAGATTCAAATTGCCAGTGCATGAGACTTTTCTTCATATAACATGGCTCTACCTCTGTTTAATGTCCTCTTTCTCACTCGTTCGCTGACCTCACCGATCGAGATAAGTCGTAGATGACGGGACGGCCTCTCCTCCTCCTTCTCCCTCTCCCTTCGGCGCCAATGCTGGCTGCAAGTTCATGTCGGCTCTCTTTCCATTGTTTTCACTCCCTAATTGCCCGCCTCGGAAACAATTCGCCCGCTCGTTGAAGTTTCCGCAGCGGGCGGGTGGGTGTTTTCGGCGTTTCTCCTGCCTGCCGCGCGAATCGGTTTGCTCGCGATTTCCTTCATGGATATGTGGTGGAAAGGATATAAATAGGGGGGGAGCAGGGAAGTATTTAGAGCCGGGCTATACGTACTAGCGGCACCTATGGCACGGCCAACGTCTGTGATTACTTTCTTCCCTAGAGGAAAAAGATCGATTTTGTTTTATTTCGTGCCTATTGTGAAATTGAATTAATGTTTATGACTCGTTACGAGGCATTACCAATATGATTTATTTGTTGTACATATAATCTTCAATATTATTTTAGCACTTAATAACTCTTTATATATTATTACCTTCATTCACGTCTTCATTTATTGAATCTCTTTTCAAAATAATTTCGACGATCAATTCGAGAGACTGAAAATCTACCTTTTTATGTGTCAATTTTGATAATATATGTATATAATATTCTAAGGGTTTCTGGATGGACACAGACCGATCACCGTTACGTTTCTTAGTATCGTCTAACTAGACACGACCTGACATTATACTGCACATCAATAAGCCCTTTTTCAATTCCGTATACATCCTTCCTCCCTTCATCTCGTCCAGCGAGTATATCCTTTTCCTTCCTCCGCCTCGTGTGCATAATATTCTCCCCTTTATGTCAAAGTCTTCAAATTCCATTGGCTAATCTGAATACTCCGCACTTACCTTTCTTGCCTCATTTGGATTTCTCCCAACAACCTCTTTCTCCATTCCAACTGTACCTAGTATTTCGTACTTGAATTCCTTTTTTCATTATTCTCCTGGACAGGATACCAAAATATATATAGAGAGAACAAATAGGACACTACCATTATAGATAGTTTTAGCTTTTGACAGAGTGACTCCTCGTGCTCTAACGAAGCCACTGGGACCACCAAATTATTAAAAAGAGTTTTTTTCATTTTTATCAATATTTTTTAAAAACAATTGGTTATCTCTTTATAAATATATATGTATGTATTTATATATGTACACGTGTATGTCTGTGCATATACATGTATAGAGCTCAGTTCCTTCTCTCCCTTGAGAAAGGTGGTATCACCACCGGAAATTCGGACTACGTGAGTTTCTTATGAGTGTGTTTCTGTGTTTTTACTGCTATCCTGGTGTGCACTATAAGTCACATCCGTCAGACTTTCACACAAGTTTTATATATATATATATATATATATATATATATATAGTATATATATATACATACATGTACACAAAAATACATAGATAAACACAGTTGTAGATGTTCAAAACATAGAAACACAAAGAAAGGACACTCACATATGTAGTTTTGACGATTCTGATGGCGACGTTCATCTGTGTTTTATATATTTGTCCGTCACCGAGGAACGTTCCATGCAGAAGATATATATATATATATATATATATATATATATATATATATATATATATATATATATATATATATACACACATAAATTCTTAATATTTTGGGACAAAGTTGATTAAAAAAATCATATAAAAGCATTCTTAAAATCCATATAATCGCTTTGCCGTGGGGTTTGGATTCAATCGGACCCATAATGACCAGAAAAATAAAATGAAAATATCAAAATACCCTTGCACCGCGGTCGAAAACCGACCGTAGGAATTCGCAGAAAAAGAGGCACACCCACAGAAATTCAGCATGACGCACACAGACACACACAGCCCACCAAATTACCCCCCCCCCCTCCACCTCCACACCTCCCCTCCCCGGCGAACTGCTTTACAACTACTGACTGGGAACCGCCGCGGGGTTCGCTCGGAGCGAAAGGGTGAGTGGGTGGGTGGGTGGAGGGAGGGAAGGCATTCTTTGCGAAAACGACGCCGGGATTTGTTGGGAGTGGGAAGGAAAACAAATGGAAAAGCATACACACACACTGACACGTAATACGTAGCTCGGGAGGAATAAAAAAATTAAGAAATAACGAACGGTCCGAAAGAAAGTAAAAACGGAGAAATGAAACTGGGTCAGCGGGAGGAAGCGGACAGCACTGCAATCGCCCGCCGATCACAAAATGAGGCGGTGTCATTATTTCTCTCTCTCTCTCTCGCTCTCCTTCCTCTCCCGTCCCACCCCTTCCCTCCCAACTCACCTTTTACGGTCACTCCCCTTCCTTTGAGCCCCATTCCACTCCGACCTCTCCCATCGAACCCTCCCCCGACCCCTCTCACTCCGCCACTTTCATTCTTTTTCATTTTATATGACATTATGTTTTGCGAACAGAGTCGATCTCATCGAAGGAAAAGAAAAATACACCAGAGCAATCAAAATCAAAAATATCGGTTTGCTAGGCCGGGATTTTAAGCACTGCTGAGCGCATTAGAAAGTGAGTTAGATTGATATGGGGAATGAGAGCCAATGTAAACAAAAGAGAGTCATTGCGGTTATCGAGAAAAAGGAAAAGTATGTTAACTGTTAACAAATAATTTTAAACTAGAGCAGATACATAAGTTAACCTAACTCGGAAGTGTTTCCGACCAAGATAATAGGGACATTTGAAGAAGAAATGCGTTAGACAAAGAAACTTTCACAAGGAAGAGGGAATAAATGACAGCGACGTTGGGTGAGGATTATAAGAAAAGCTTTCTTAAAACTTTGGCATGGATCGAGGTTTTGTGCTGCATAAAAACTTTTGTCATTGAAGTAAGTTGATGGATGTAGATTGAGGACTTTTGAAATGTGGGTTAGGAGAATAATTGCACGAGTAAAATGGACAGAGAGGAAAACAAACGAGGAAGCGCTAGATCCTGGAAGTACCTGGTGAGGTCTCTGGCGCTCATGCCTTCATGATGCCTTTAAATGTTCTGAAGCGTTTCCCCCGCATGTATCCAAATAGGTTGAATACTTGGGCATTTCATTGACCTTTAATAGAACACAGATCGGAAGTGTATGCGGGTTAGCCTTAAAGAAGCTAGGTTTCATGGGACTGGTTGTAGACAGATGTGATGAAATAGTGAGAGAGATGTTTCTGCACTTTACTTAGAAGATGTTTAGAATACGTGGCAGGTATATACATAGACAAAAATAAATGTATATATATGCGCATTTATGTGCGTGCATATGTATATAATATATATATACATATATAATATATATACATATATATATTATATATACATACATATATACATATATATTTTCTTATATATATATTTATATACACACACACAAACATTTTACCAAAGAGATAAAATTAAGGGATAGACATCGTCACAGAATAATTCAAAATACTCGTTAGTCCCATGTCCGACGTACAATCACAACAAAATCGAACACTAGAGTCCAAAAAAATAACAATTATTTGAATACTAGAATTTTATGAATTGGTTAAGCACTGAAATTATGGAATGCATGTGTAAACTAAAGCAGTACTTAGGGAAGTATTAAGTCTTAAAAATTAAAATTCATAATTATTTAGTTGCTGCAACATGTTTCCGACTTCCCCACTCTCCATGATACGTTTCCATGCAATATTAATAAGATGGAGATGCCCGTGGAAAGGTAGGGTAGTCTGTTGAAAACACAGCGAAGAAGAAAAGAATATTTAATTTAACCAACATCCAAAACAGAGCATACTCCTCTTTGGTTGAGGCACTTCTTCAATCTGCATTGGCTTCAGAAAGTCTTCAAAACCATCAAGCAGATCGATCGAATAAAAATAGCCTAGAATATTTAAGGAGTATGGCAGAAGAGAGTAATCAAATGAAAATCGTGTAAAATAATAGTGTTGAATTCATTCTGAGACGCGATATTCAGATAAAGAAAATCGTCGAGAAAGGAGTGAACGGGAAGAGCTATAGGGTAAGATCCTGGATATAAGATAACTAAACGGAACAGACAGTGACAGATGCCTAAGAAAAAGAAATATGAATAGACCAAAGGGCAGAGAGGAGTGAGGGGAGAGTTGCGTCATTTTTAGCTAAGGATTGATGGCCAACTATGATAATACTAATAATAGTAACTTGCTAGGGGCAACGATGTTTTAAACTTTTTTTGTCTTTTAGCTCTTAAGTCCACCGTTCAGGACAGGTTACAAATGGAAGCAATCGCATTACGCATACATTTCTAAGAGTCGCCCAATAAGATACAACGCCCCACTTTGTTCTTCAACCCTGCACACTTCCTTCCTCCTTTTATTCCGTCCAACATCCATATCCTATTCATTCCCTCTTCCTTTCTTTCCTAACATTCTCCCATTTATCACAGTCACAGCCAATAAAAATGCTTTGCATGAATCTTTCCTACTTCCTTTGGATTTCCTAAAACAATCCCCTAATCTCCCCCACCATAACTGGCACTTCCTCGTTTGTTTTGTTTTCTGGTCACTTCATCTTCTCCGTACTTCTCCACACTCTCATTTCAAAAGCATCCCATCTAGGTCTATCATCCTGCTTCAATGACCATGTTTACGTGCCATACAAAACCAAAACCACGCTCCATATCAAGGTTTTAACGAGCCTTTTCTTAACATTCTTACTCAACGACTATGTCATCAACTCCCTTCTTCTTGTGAATGCCTCTTTTCCTAGCGCAATTCTTCTCCTTACGTCCCTGCTGCTTTGACCGTGTTGGTCCAAAACACTTCCGAGATACATAAAATGTTCCACCTACTCTAGATTTTGCTCTCTCATTTTAACGTTTAGCTCATCCTTTCCCTCTCTGGAAAACCACATAACCTCTGTTTTATTTATATTAATTCTCATCCCATAAAAATAAAATGACTTTCCAATGCGCTGAGCCATGTTTGCAACCCACTGGTGGCATGACAAACTAAAGCAAACCTAACTGATTTCACGAATTCCCCGCCGACTTTGTCTTATCTCCAGGTCTTTCCATACCTATTCAAACATTCCCTTCGCTTTGACCAGCACAGGTGATAATGGACAGCCCTGGATTAACCTTCTTCCTAACGCTGCCCATCCGGACTCTCCGTCCCCCACTCACAACTGAGCGGTCTGAGTTATGTACAGGATCTTTAAGTTCAGTTCTTACTAAAATATCTCGGTCCATGAATGATATTTAAATATTTCCGTTAACATTCGATCAATTTTTCGGTGGAAATACAGTTAATCGGCGCATTTCGTTGATGCTGACATCTTTCGAACTCATTATTTACATTAAGAGTTCATGCATTAGCATTCTGTTCTTATTGAAATGTCTCCACCCAGAGAGGTCGGACTTATCCTTCTTGAGTGTGGCGAAGGTTTGTGGTCTCCACAAACCTTCGCCACACTCAAGAAGGACTGTAACTTCCTCCAATGGGATACATTGGAGGAAGTTACATTTCTTCCCCCATCGCATCCAAAGTGCCCCTTGCGTAGTAAAAATGTCAACGCAAGGGTGTCGAAAGCGGTAGCGC